>NC_137630.1:30297753-30605253 GCF_963383615.2 Lipophrys pholis
TGTAAAATCCTTATTTTCCCACCGAGCCTGTTTTGTACGTTGAGCTCTCAGGACTCTTTGAGCGCTGAAAGTTTAGGGTGTCTTTCATTTTCGCCTGCAGGACGTCTCTGCCCCTGCAGCATTGATTTTTAGCCGCTCTTTTAAATCTGTTCCTCGAAAGTCGCCCCCAGACTTTATGGAAGTGTGATGCCCAAAAAAATGTTCTGAAGTGCCCTTTAACTGAGCCGGTCATACGGAATAATTGGTGAGGTGGGATTGTGACCACAGGAAACTCATAGAGGTCAACTTGCGTGTGTGTGTGTGTGTGTGTGTGTGTGTGTGTGTGTGTGTGTGTGTGTGTGTGTGTGTGTGTGTGTGTGTGTGTGTGTGTGTGTGTGTGTGTGTGTGTGTGTGTGTGTGCACGCTCCGGGGCCTTCAGTTCCCTCTGATCCTTCCCTTATCTCTCACAACCCCCACCTCACCCACCTCCCGCCTCGCCCACACTGACACACACACACACACCGACGCACACACGACACCGACACACACACACACACACACACACACACACACACACACACCACACACACACACACACACACACACACACACCCTTGTCTGCCGCCAGCCGAGTCCCCTGCGGCCTGGCGCAGCAAACAGATCGATACACCGGGAGCTAGGCCGCATTAATATCTGTCGCTTCACCCCCCCCCACCCCGGCGCCCGCTCAACTGCTTACACACACCACACACACACACACACACACACAAACACACACACACACACACACACACACACAGCCAGCACCTAAATCACGCAGACACACAGAAACACACATCACACCCGTACCGGCGGCGGAAATGGCCCCTAGCTCCCGAGGGATCTGTCTAATTAAAAAAAGGGTGGTGGAGGGTTGGGGGTTGGGGGGGTGGGGGTGGGGGTGGGGGTGGGGGGAGAGATAGATTGAGGCAGAGCGCGAAGAGGAGGAGGGAGAGAGAGAGAGAGCGCGGGATGGATTTTTTCTCTCATTAGAAGCCATGTCTCCTGGTGTGGCCTGGCCTGGCTGATAATGATGAGTCGAGAGACAGAGAGAGAGAGAGAGAGAGAGAGAGAGAGAGAGAGAGAGAGAGGAGAGAGAGAGAGAGAGATGGGTGAGGGCAGAAGGTGTAGGGCGAGGCCAGGCAGAGATGGAGGGAGGATGCAGGAAGGTGGCGGGGGGGGCGGGGGCGGGGGGGGGGGGGGGGGGGGGGTTACAGCGAAGCAGTGTGCCCGTCGTGTGAAGTTGCTCCTTCCTCACCAAAACAACAACGAACGTGATTTGCGTTTAAAAAGTCATAATTTGTCAGGAAGTCTTTGTTGCAGATCCTCTCCTCTTAGTTTTCTGGTCAGCTCGGGCCTAAAGCGTGACAGATGGATTTGAACGCCGCGTCCTAATATCCGACTCCTCTGCCAAAGCGTTGGCTTTGTTTATCTGTGTGTGTGTGTGTGTGTGTGTGTGTGTGTGTGTGTGTGTGTGTGTGTGTGTGTGTGTGTGTGTGTGTGTGTGTGTGTGTGTGTGTGTGTGTGTGTGTGTGTGTGTGTGTGTGTGTGTGTGTGTGTGTGTGTGTGTGTGTGTGTGTGTGTGTTTAGGTACGTGTGGGTATCTTGAATGTGGGATTAGAGGAAACACATGACCATCGTTTTCAGCGCCAACGTGGAGCGAGGCGAGTCGGGGGCTTTAAAATGATTTATTGGGTGTTTTTACGAGCTGTCTGCATACTTAGCCCCTTACATCCGTCACTGCGGGACATAAATAACTTTTAAAAGTATGTTTCACGTCTACTGTTTTCCATTTTAGCCGAACCTGAAGCGTTCACAGCCAACGTACCGATAACAGAAATCACCACGAGAGATGCGCCGATACCACTTTTCTAAAGGACGAGCGCTAACCTTTAGCGACATGCCGATGCCGAGTACCGATAGGATTACCTATTAAATGGCATAAAGCCTAATCTGTACTGCATATGCGAACGATACCCGAAGGCTTGTACGCGTATATATGCCGTTAATGAGTGTATCAGTCAGACTTTATTTGTGTTTAGCATGTAGTATGTAGCATGACTCGGCGCTACTAGAGCAGTGAAACAACTGAGCGACATCGGGCTAACTCTGCTGGTCCGAATGTTGCCGGTGTCGTACGAACTATTTTTCTCCGTCTGACGTTTGTCGTTAATATTAAAGAATCTCCAAACTGCGGACATCGCTCGTCCTCTCTTTTGTACCGGCGAGTGCCGTTGACATGATGTTACGGAATGCCCCCCCTCACGAGTACGAGTACTCAAGTGTAGTATCGGGCCGATATCGGGGTCGGTATCGGTGCGTCCCTCCTGTGAATGTAAAACAAGTAGACATCGTTTGTGTTCTGAATCTCTTTCTCTACAGAAACTGTGGAGCTTCATGTTCTCTCCTCCCTGCCGTTTCCATCCATCTATGAATTCTTTATGACGCCCTGTCTCTCTGCTCCCTCCTCAGACCTGCTTCGCGCTCGCCACGAGGCGCTGGCGGGGTGCGGCGGCGGCGGCGGCGGCCAGGAACCCACAGGCTCTGGAGGCTCACCTGCCGTCGGCGGGCAGCTCGTCTTCGTCCAGCCAGAGACGCAAGCAGGGTCTGCCTCAGCACCGGGACGCACATTACACCGACAGGTAGAGAACTCGCCGGCTCCAGACGCCCGGCGCCAGCCTGCCTCCGCTCGCTATGAGAGTATTATTCATCATTAGAAAACTCCCACTCGCTCGGCGTGCACACGTCCAGCAGGAGCTGAAGGAGTTAATCACCTGCCGGTTTGCATCAGTTTCCTCTCGGCCTCGCCCGCCGCTGCTCTGCACCTCTGCATGTGGGATTTCCACATACATGGCTCAACTCAAGATCCAATAACCTCCTGGCTACCGCTGTGGAGTTGCACGCCGGCACGGCGGCCCAACCCACCCCCACCCCTCCCTCCCTCCCTCCCTCCCCCCCCTCCCCCCACGGCTGGCCCCTGCGCCTCCCAAACAAAGCCGGGGGCAGCGGGAGTGGGCGGGTAATTGCTTGTCGATTATTTATGTGGCGCGGGGAGAGGCGGGGGATCGATAATGGGCCGGCGGTGCGGCAGCAGGGGGGTGTGTGAGTGTGTGTGTGTGTGTGTGTGTGTGTGTGTGTGTGTGTGTGTGTGTGTGTGTGTGAGGCAGAGAGGTGCTGGTGATGCTGAGGGGGTAGGAGGGGAAATAAGCAGGAAGCCGAGCGGCCAGGCGCTGTGTGATGCGGCTCTGGGAGATTGTGGGGGGAGTAGATACTGTATATCTGGTGTGTGTACATGTGTTTGTGTGTGTGTGTGTGTGTGTGTGTGTGTGTGTGTTGGTGGGGGGGGGGGGGGGGGGGGGGGGGGGGGGGGTGGAGACTCGCGTGTGTTTGTTTGTTCCATTTTTCAAGCTGGCGGTCTGCATGCGTGCTCATCTAGGCGACTGAATTTGGGTTTGTTTGTGTGAATGTCGGCTAATCTGAGAGAGGGGGGGGGGGGGGGGGGAGAGAGAGAGAGAGAGAGAGAGAGAGAGAGAGAGAGAGAGAGAAGAGAGAGAGAGAGAGAGAGGGAGGCCAGTGGTGCAGTGTGATGTACTCAGTGAGCCGCGGCTGTTCTCCGACAGCACACAGTAATTAGCCACACAGGACTAGTAGAGTTAACTAGGTCTCTCCCTCCCTCCTTCCCCTCCTCCTTCCATCCATCCATCCATCCATCCATCCATCCATCCATCCATCCATCCATCCATCCATCCATCCGTTCCTCACTTTCTTCTTCCGGTACGTTCTCTTTAGCCTCTAAAACTTCTGTTACTTTTAATTGAATTAAAAATCAAACCACATAAATCATTCAAACTGCACCCGGACGCACGACGAGGCCAAACAGTGTTTTATGCACAGATCCTACAAATCACAATACATTTGTCTTAACAAAGGTTTAAAAACATTTAATATTGACGGAAATGACTTCAAATTAATTCTTTGAGCTTGTTTGTTTAGAATTAAAGTCTCATATGAATTTCTGGGTGACAGTTTAATATAGAAACACCAACAAGTAAAGTTCAGTTGAACTGACCAACAAAAGGACGAGGCTTATTTGTCCTATAAATCCTATCATAATCTAGAATATGTACAATTTACACACAAAAAACCCAAAACAAAAGAAAAAAAACAATCTTAACTATTCTATATTTATATTTTACATCTTTTAATTTCATCACATCAGCTGCCATAACTCTCTGGAGTCCTCCGTCACATTTTTCCAATGATTAAAGTTGCTCCTGTTTCACCTACAGAGAATTTATCCCAGAATTTATTTATTTTAAATTGATTGTATAAAGATCCTGTTTACACGGCAGTTAAAACGTGAAACATTCATTGTGTTCTGTGTGTCCGTTCACTGTGCTCGGAGCCACTGGAAACACAACTTTTGGACAAATTTTGAAAAAGTGCTGCTACTGCACATGAGCGCCACGGCCGGAGTAAACAGTTCTTCTGCACATGCTCAGTAGAGACAATCAGAACAACGTTTTCCTCCAGAGTGACATGACTCCCAGTCCAGATTCTCCTCAGACTGCCTCTGTGTGCTTGCATTGCCAAAACAACCAACAGCACCCACTAGTGGCCCAACATGAAAACTACATTGTTTTCAAAACGTTGCCATGGAAACATGAAACTTTTCTGACACACACAAAAAAACAAAAACATGTGTCTTCGCTCAAAACGTCACTTAAACGGGACTTCAGAATAATGCTTTTAAGATGAGTCTCATTGAAGTGTTGAACCGTAAATATCCAAGTTCGTTTCTCTCGTCACGTCTGAAAGTCCAGATGAAATAAGAGTGAGACAGTGAGAGCAGAATTAAGACACAAAGTGAGAGGGAAATTAAAATCTGCATAATTGGTCCGGAAAAGAAGAAGAAGAAGAAAAAAAAAGAAGAGCTATAAAATGAAAAAGCAAGGCTATGGAAGTGAGTTAGAGATAGAACACCACCACCACCATCCACCCCCCCCCCCCCCCCCCACCCCACCCCCCCTCGGCGGCGTGGCTCACCTTTCCATCGACCCCTCATCATTGATTATCTGGGGCCCATTAGGGCCCATTGTTAAAAACAAATCATTAGGGCCGCTCGATGGGCTTAGAGCCTGGCGCTCCATATGTCTGGCCTTAAATGGCACTAAGCTCACCAAGCATCTGCAAGGCAAATAGGGAGGGGGGGGGGGGGGGGGGGTAAAGAGAGAAGAGCAGGAGAGAGAGAGGGAGAGAGAGAGAGAGAGAGAGAGAGAGAGAGAGAGCGAGCCTCATCCATTTTAATGAGCTTCCTGTGTAAATGTGTTCCTGCGGAGAAGGAGCCGAAGGCGGCCGCGCGGCGCTCCTAATCCCCCCACGCTCCAGTCATTAAGGGCAGCCCTGTCACACACACACACACACACACACACACACACACACACACACACACACACACACACACACACACACACACACACACACACACACACACACACACACACACACCGGGACTGCTGTCGCCACTCTGACAGGTCGCCACACACCAGTGAATTCCCCGGGAGCCCCCCCCGGCCTCCATGCCCCCTACCCCCCCTCCGGCCTGACTGCAGGCGGGGAGGGGGGGGGGGGGGGGTGATGGGTGGGGGTGGGGGTGAGGGGGTGATTATGAGTCCAACCTGTGAATCTGCCTGTTTTTCACCCTCCACACCCACCTTAAAAAAAAAAAAAAAAAAAAAAAAGTAGGTGAGTTCCTGTCGGTGGTTTGCCAACAAAATGACGCACACACAACGTGGAGGAGCGACGCTCGGGCACAAACAGCCCCAGAGCAAAACGACTAATGTCTGCCACTCCTCCCTGAAAATTGCCTCCTATAAAAGGAGGAAGAGATGGAGGGAGGAGAGTCAGTCTCTCTCTCTCTCTCTCTCTCCCTCCATGATTAGGCCTAATTATGGCGGCGCAGACGCCTGGCAGCCCGAGTCACGCAGCTTTAATTGACCGTTATTCATCTGCGGGCGAACGCTGGGCTGCGGAGAGGGAGGAAGGAAGCGGGGGAGGGGAGGGGAGGGGAGGGGGGGGGGGGGGGGTGATGGGAGCTTGGCATGCGGGAGCCATGGCGGGGGTGGATGGCGGTTTTTTTTTTTCTTTTTGTGTTGCTTCGCCCGGTGGAAGTGCGCGTCGCGGGGCTAATTGCCCGCCCTGAGGGATTAGGCCAGGTGATTACACACTGGGCGGTGTAATTACATAAGCAGCGGCGGCTCGCGGCGGCTCGGCTGGCGGGGGCCCCCGGCCCGGCGCGGCGCGGAGCGCGGGCTGCCGGGGTCACGCGCCACAGCCCTCACCCAAGATTAATTGGAGCTGCCACTGGAGCGCGAGGCACCGCCGGAGAGAGCGGTTATACGATTAGCATTAACATTTCAGCGGCGGAGGCGATCGATGAATACCCCCCCTCCCCCTCCCCCTCATGACTCACCCCCCTCCCTCCACACCCCAACTCACACGTGCACGCGCTCGTGCACGCACCGGCTCCATCTCTCTGCACTCCCCCTCATCTCGTCTTGCAGCTTCTCTCCCTCTCTCTTTCCCCTCTATCCCCCCCTCCCCCCCCTCCCTCTCTCTCCTCCAGTTAGTGAGGAGACATGGAGGCGCTGGCTAATTCGAACGCGGCTGCAAAACAATATTTTGCGGTTGCCTGCGTCGCGGCGTCGGGTTGTTTTCCTCGGCTTGTTTCTCGTCGTGCAGCAGAGAGAGAGGTGTGAGGGGTGGTGGTGGTGGGGGGGAGGGGGGGGGGGGGGGTCGTGTAAACCCGCTGCGGTCTAACGGCAACATCCCACCCATCCACCCTCCCACCCCCGGGGCTGCGACTCCTCCTCCCCCTCCTCCTCCGGGCGAGAGGTCGAGGTGGACGTGACCTCGGCCTCCCGATGCCAAGAGCCAACCGACGACGTGAAATCAAGGCGAATGAGACGAATGTACAGAGAGAGGAGAAAGAAATGAAAGTGGATTCTCAGACGTGATGGAAAATAAAAAAGCAGGGGGAAAGGAAGGAGGGAAAAAAAGATGGGTAGAAGCGAACAAGAGAGGTGAGAGGCACCTTCTCCCCTCGAGGAGGACAAAAGATGGAGCCAATAATGGAGAGGCCCTTTCAGAAGCAGGGGTTGTAGGACGCTCCGTCTTTTCAATGCAGAGAGAGAGAGAGAGAGAGAGAGAGAGAGAGAGAGAGAGAGGGAGGGAGCGGGAGGAACAGGGGAGAAGGACGTTAAAAAAAGAGGGAGAGAAGAGGAGGGATGAGTGTTAATTAGAAGGTCCTTCAGCTCGTGGTCCTGGTCAAGACGCAGGGGCCGCCCCAGCTGTCGGAGCATGACACACTGGCATTGTGCATTCAGCCCTCATTATGTGTGTGTGTGTGTGTGTGTGTGTGTGTGTGTGTGTGTGTGTGTGTGTGTGTGTGTGTGTGTGTGTGTGTGTGTGTGAGAGAGGCGGCAGGGGAAGGAAGGGCTGCAGTCCAGGGTACAGCGATGGCCAGCGGCGCTCGCTGCGGCGTGACAAGACTGATGAGGCACTGGGGCGACGTGGGGGCCTCTGGAGTGCCACTGATAAAAATACACCGCATATATTGTTGTGACGTGCGCGCACACACACACACACACACACACACACACACACACACACACACACACACACACACACACACACACACACAGATGTGCTGAGGAGGGAGAAAGTTCAGAACTGTGGACGCAGGCCGTCGTGTTTCATCCGTCTCTCCGTCGTTGGTTGTTGAAAAGTCCCTCGGCCCGTCGCTCACCTTGTTGTCTCTTTGCCTCCACAGAGAAATGTCCCACCCCCCGCCTCTGCTGTCGCCGCCCACCGCTCCGCACATCGCCTTAGGACCCCACCTGCGACCTCCGTTCCTGGGCATGCCCTCGGCGCTCTGCCAGGCTCCCGGTGAGTCCCCGCGCCACGAACCACCACCTCCGCTCGCAGGGTTCCCGCGGCGTCTTAAAAATATTGAATTGACAAATTGGACAAACGCGTCTCGGGGGACCCGCCCGACTAGTGCTGGCTGCGCTCTCGAATCTGATTGGCTCGGGTCTACGCGTACCTGCGGCATGAGGGCTAATGAGCCAATCAGAGGCAGAGGAGGGCGGGTCTAAGTATTGCTAACCGCTAAATTATACTGACTTTATGTTTTTAATTCACATTTTTCACGTTAAAGGGGAAATGTTATGTTTTGGGCCCTGGGTTGATTTCAAAATAAAATGAACACAAATAAATAGTAACCATTTGTTTTTTTTTTGTTGACAAATTAGTTTGTTACAAAATTAGCCGTTAAAGTAAAGTTTAGTTTTTTTTGCCATAACAGTTTTTGCAGTATATCGTGTTTATTTGTGTCCAAGCTGCAATGAAATGAACTTTCGTCTGACCCGTTAGGAACCAATTTGACCCTGAAATACGCTTTGAAATGGGCATTAGTAGGAACCAGTAGGAACCCTGGGCTCCGTGTCGAACAGTTTTCCTCGAGTTGTTTCTCTGATTTCTTTTCTCCTTTTCGACGTTCAACTCAAAGTTTGGTTTGTGTTTTTCCGCAGGTTACGGTTTCCTCCAACCGGCTCAAGCCGAGATCTTCGCTCGTCAGCAGGAGCTGCTGAGGAAGCAGAATCTGGCCAGGTGAGGGTCTCAGTGTGACACCAGGACCAGCAAGTTGGAATAGAAATAAAATTTTTACGCCACGATTTTAAGTGAAAACGCAAAACTTTTTGTTGCGTTTTAAGTGTCCGTTTACACGACGGTGTCACACCGAAAAATTTTTACTTTTTGGGGGGGGAATGTTTCCCCAAGGTGGAACTTTTTGAAAACGCTGTGACTCTGTCGTTGTAGAAACACAAAACACAGGATCTTTAAAAAAAATGCTTGGATTTCAAAACGCAACTTTTTGCAAACAGTCCCAACTACATTGTTGTTGTACAAAAAACTGTGGAAAATTCTACTTTTGGCATGCACGCCACTGCTGGAGCCAATAGTTGTTCTGCACATGCTCAGTAGAGACAATCAGAACGTTTCCTCCGCAGTGTCATGACTCATGACATGTCATGTGGTTTATTTACAAAAAACAAACAGCACCACCCCCTAGTGGACCAACATTAAAACTACATCGTTTTCGTGTAAACGGACATCGTTTTCAAAACGTTGCCGTGTAAAGGCGGTTCCTTTCTGCAACGAAAACGATTGTGAGCGCAACGTTATTGGGCGTGCGGTCGTTCTGAGCAGGATGTTTGTGTTTGGCTGCTTCAGGCTGGAGATGTCGGCGGAGCTGCTCCGGCAGAAGGAGTTGGAGAACCTCCACCAGCGGCAGCAGCAGCAGCAGCAGCAGCAGCGTCTGCTGGGCGCCGACCCTCTGGCCGCTCTGCCCCCCGGCCTGCCCCCCGACCACCCGGCCCTGCGGAGCCTCCACGACATCCCTGAGGGCCATCCCCTCCGTGAGGAGCTGGCCCGCCGCTCCAACGCCATGCTGGTGCTTCGCCACGGGGCCGCCACGCCCCTCCTCACCCTCAACCACCATCAGCAGCCGGCGGCGTCCTCCATGCCCAAAGAGAGCCCGGCTCAGAGCTCCGTGGTGGGGATGGACGCCGAGGCCCGGAGGGCGGCCCGCAGGGCGCCGCAGACGCAGCTCCGCCCGGGCGACCACAGAGGGCTGAGAGACGACCGGGGACGGGAGGCGGACGACGAGGAGATGAAGGACTCGGACAGCGAGGCGGAGACGTACGAGGAGCGGCGGGACGTGGGCGGGGCCAAGTCCAGCGGCAAACCCCGGGACAGGGAGCGGGAGCGGGGCAGAGAGGCGGGCAACAAGGGGGCGTGCGACAGTGCCAAGGAGGCGGGGGAGAGTTCGGGCAGGCTGAGCGCCCCCTGCAGCTCGGCCGACACCGACTCGCCCAGCCGCCATCTTTTCACCCCGGGCCTGAAGACCGACCTCAAGTACCTGCCGCCGGGGTTCATCCCGCCTCTGCCGGCGCTGCACCAGTCGCTGCCCTTCGGCTTCCCCTACGCCAACCCTTACTTCCATACGGGTGAGGAACACACACACACACACACACACACACACACACACACACACACACACACACACACACACACACACACACACACACACACACACACACGCACACACACACACACCTGACATATGAAACCCATTAGCGTCACTCTGTGTGTGTGTCTCCAGTGTAGAGACCTCACCCTGTTAGAGGCCCTGGATGTGACCCCGGGGTGACCCCCCCCCCCCCCCCCCCCTCCCCCTCCCCCTCCCCCTCCCCCCCGTCCCACCACCACCACACACACACACACACACACACACACACACACACACACACACGGGCTGAGCGGAGGAGGGGAGGGGCCGTCAGCACACACACATACAGTACTGTGCACGCTCACGTGCGTGGAACAACACAGCTGGAGAAGAAAAGATTGAACAGTTAACTAGATTGAACTAGTTTCCAGCTAGTGGAAGTTTTAAAAGTGTTCTATGGAAGACGTTCACGCTATGGCCTTAATTTTTATGGCGGATTTGATTGAACACCTAAAAGAGCCGAAGAGATGAAGTCGCCAACCTGGACATTTATTATTAGTTTAGTATTTTCACGCTTGTATTTAAGAGGGAAGCTATTGCAGATATTGATTGTGCCAAATTTAAGTAATAATATAGAATTATAATACCTTTTTTAATTCACTTAAGATTTTTTTATCTAGATGTAAATCAAATGAATGAATGCTTTATTATATATATATATATATATATATATATATATATATTTTTTGTTTTTTTTATTTAGATTTAGATTTATAAAAAAATGTGGCTAACATTTATTATGTATTTTACTTTTTTCTTTATAAATATTTATTTTCCCAAATTATTTTATTAGCTTTTTTTTTTTTACTTTGCTTCACACATAAATAGATCATTTGTTAAATAAATTTCTGAAAGTAAAAATATCAAATCAGAGTTTATTTTTAAATGATCTTAGAAAAGCACGAGGCTAAACTGGGACTAACGTGTGAATGAAGGAAAGGAAAAGACGGAAAAACACGAGAGAAACAAGTCATTTTTGCGCTTGTGAGCATTTTTCCCTTCAGTTAAGAGTTTTGGCTTCGGAAACTCTAAACGATGCTATTAAATTAAATTCTCGGTGAACTCGTCCTGCAAACAGTGAAGACGAGTGACGCACATAGAAAGTTTCTGCTGCGCGACCAGACTGATGCCTGAAACTCCTCAAAATATGAACGAAGCCAACAAATATTCACTAGTTGAATTGATCCTGGCCTGATAGAATACTTTTGCCCAGTCGTGTGTGTGTGTGTGTGTGTGTGTGTGTGTGTGTGTGTGTGTGTGTGTGTGTTTACATTAGTGGTCAGTCATTATTCACAGTTTGAGCTTCATCAAAAAAGCAGGAGGATCTCCTCCTCCTCCTCCTCCTCCTCCTCTAAGTATTTGGAGACGCTCGGCGGCTCTGGGCCCCCCGAGCGGATTATTGACGCGTCGTTTTCACCCGCCGCTGCTTTCAGGCTCTCTGGGAAGTCTCTTCATGGACGGGGAGGACTCGGCCACAGCCAGCCCCGCCGAGGACGTCAGCAAGTGGAGTGTGGAGGATGTGTGCGGCTTCATAAGCAGCCTGGCTGGATGCGCCGAATACACACAGGTGAGGGGGGTGGGGGTGGTGGTGGTGGGGGGGGGGGGGTGACGGAGGCCAGGGGCGGGCTGTCGACTGAGCGTAGAAGAATAGATAGCCAGAACATAAAGCTCCTCCAAGCGCGGCTCATTGTGATTGGGTGGACGCGCCTGACGTACGGCGTGAAGGAGTGTGGACGTATGAATGGCCGTGTTCATGTGTTCAGCTGGGTGTGTGTGTGTGTGTGTGTGTGTGTGTGTGTGTGTGTGTGTAGTCATTTATTGTTCCAAAATGAAACATCCAACGCTTGAGAAAAAAGTCAAACGCCTTCATATCACCTTTGATTCAATCTGAAGAACAAATTAAAAAAAAAAAAGTGTTTCCTGACTTTAAAGTTCCTCGAGCAGAGTCCACCCGGGGGAAACGTGAAACGTAGGATCCAGTTTTAGTTGTCGACGTTCATCTCAAATACCTTGTCAATACTTTTCTGTAGGAAATCCCTCTTTTCCAGTATTTATACATCTTTAGCGAAGATTCCCGAGGAAACCTCCCGTTTCGATCCGTTTCACAACACTTCAGACTTTTCTCCTGGCTCGACGACTCTTTCTTTGACGAAGTGTTTTTTTTGGGGCTGAATCGCTCAGAGGTTGATTTCCTTCACTGGCGCTGCCGCGACGCCATCTTTGATTTCCCAGAAACCCTTGCGGCAGGTTTCCCAACATGACGTCGGTTTGAGTTTGTTTGTGAACATATCAACTCTGGTGTGATCGATTTAGGAAACAGCAGGTTGGAGATGAGTGGCGACGGTCTCGTTTTGGTTTATCGAGCAGAACTGATTCCTTTTATGGAAAGTTTATTTTAAAGTTTTTTTCCCCCTAGTAGAGTAACTTTGTACTACAATCACACGACGACGTGTTTAAAGATTCTTTCTCTGTCTTCGTACGGTGGCTGTTATTTACGCTAACCTACAAAGTATTGATGGACACAAATGTCTGTCGAGACCGGGGCGATATACCAGGCCTGGTCACCAGTGGGCGCTGTTGGTCATTTTAGTAATGACACCAACCAAGTTGGACTGTTATTACAGTGACCGTCAAAATAAAAGTACCAAGTTCCAGGAGGATGTAGAGTCATGACCGTCTGGAGGAAACATTGTTCTTATGGTCTCTACTGAGCATGTGCGGAACTGCTCGTCACTACGTGCGCACGCGCGGTCGCCGCGTTTCAGAGTAGTTGCGTTTGACCCCGTTTCCATGGAGACGGAGTGTTTTTGAAACGTTGCGTTTTCAGCGACTCTGAGCACCGTTGTCGTGTAAACGGACACTACGAACGTTCAGTGGCGGAAACGTGGAATCGAGCCTCTGATGAATCCATTTAAATTCCAATTAGAAAAGGTGTTTTTTCCCCCCTCAAAGTGGGGATGTGACATTTTGGAATAGAGCCCCAGTTCTGTCACGAATGTGTGTCTGAGTGTGTGAGTGTATGTGTGTGTGTGTGAGTGAGTGTGTGTACGAGTGTGTGTGTGTGTGTGTGTGTGTGTGTGTGTGTGTGTGTGTGTGTGTCGGGGCTGAGGCTGAAGCGGCTGTGTCTCCGCCAGGTGTTTCGGGAGCAGGCCATTGATGGAGAGACACTGCCGCTGCTCACTGAGGAGCACCTGCTCACCACCATGGGACTAAAGCTGGGGCCTGCGCTCAAGATCCGCTCACAGGTACACACACCCCAGACCCCAGTGTGTGTGTGTGTGTGAGTGTGTGTGTGTTGTGTGTGTGTGTGTATGGCCCGAGTGAAGCTGTGTGTGTGCTTGTGTCTGTAGTACCAAGGAGAAGCTGCTAGTATAGCCTAGCTTAGCCCCTCAGACTGCAGCCCGTCCTCTCTCTGAATGATGTTAGCTCTCCGCCGCCCGACTCTCTCTCTCTCTCTCTCTCACACACACACACACACACACACACACACACACACACACACACACACACACACACACACACACACACTCTCACACACACACTCTCTCCTCTCGTCTCCTCAGGTGGCGCGCCGCGTTGGCAGGCTCTTCTACATGACGGGATTCCCGCTGGCGTTCCCGTTTCCACCTTCTGCCGCCCTCCGCCCCCCAGAAAGAGATCGGGACCCCCTGACGACCCCATCTGACGCCCCTCTGCCCCTCCCCCTCTCCCTCTCGCTGCCCCACCGGCCCACCTCCACCAGCAGCAGCTCCTCCCCCTATAGCGGCCCCACCCCCGGCTGCTCCTCCCCCAAGCAGGAGAACGGCTCCACGGCGGCGGGACGCTACGAGGCCAAGACGCCGTCATAGGGGGACGAGACCCTGACGCCCCCCTACCCCCTCGGTGTACCGGACCCCCCCCCCCCCTCACCCCCACCCTCACCTCGGGACCTTTAAGTTGAACTTTCTGGGAGAATATTAAGACGCTATGGACCGAGTCCGCCCAGCCAATCAGCTGAGCTCCTGAGCAGCGGCTGTAGCTGAGCAGAATCCAAAGAAAGGAGAAGCGACGGAGGAGAAAGAGGAGACAGCTGGTCACAGACAGCCTGCCAAAAAAACAAAAAAAAAAGAAAAAACAGAAAGGAGCAAAGCCCCTGCCACATGAGTCAGTCAGACGCTGGCGGAAACTCTTCCTTCCTTCCTGGGCTGGAGGAAGCTCTGCTCTCTCGCTCTTCTTCCCCTCCTCTCCATCGCGCCGGCTGCTCCCGCCACCAGAGGAATTAAAAACAAGGCCTCGTCCCCCCCCGCAGCCGAAACATTCGCAGAGTGGCTTCCTCTCATCACTGCAACTATGCATTCCACTGTCCCGATACCAAAGATGACCGGATGTGTGGAATTAGAACCGCGCTTCGTTTTGCATCAGACGGTCCAGCAGGGGGGGTGAGCGAGCGAGCGAGCGAGCGAGGCGAGTGCCTCACATGGCGGACTGAGGCCTCATTTACACGACGACGGTTCAAGTGAAAACGCCTCGGTTCGGGGAAAGTCTCACCTTTACGCAGCAACGGCAGAAAATGCTGAAGACAATGTAGTTAGCATTTCGGGCCACTAGTAGGTGCTGTTGGTTGTATGTCACAATGGGAGAACACGGACATTCTAGTGGACGGACCACCAAGTTGGATTGTTATTGCGGAGACTGTCAACATAAAAGTACCAAGTCCCAGGTGGATCTGGACTGGGAGTCACGGGACAACGGAGGAAACATTGTTCCGATCGTCTCTACTGAGCACGTGCACAACTACTAGTTACTACGGCCGTGGTGTGCATGACCAGTAGCGGCGTTTCTGCAAAGTATTTGTTTTCTTCCCGTTTCCATGGAGACGGGGTGTTTTCAAAACCTTTCAAAAAGAGTCACGCCACTCTGGAGGCCGCCATTGTTGTTACTGTCCATCGACTCCGCAGTAGCAGCGTTTTCCCGCCGTTTCCACGGCGATGGGAGCCGTTTTCAAAAGGTTGCATTTCCAGCGGCTCCCGAGCGCCGCCGCCGCCGTCGTGTAAAACGAACCCCGAGAAACGAGGAGCGCCTGGCGTTTTCACTCGGAGTGGTGACGTGAACGAGGCGTCGCGGGAGGAAGGCGCCACTCGTGTCGACTACTGTGGGAGGTAGCGAAAGATGCAAAATTGTACAGAATCACGCTTAAGATGAAAATATCCCGAAGGTTACATACGTGGTACTTTAACTCTTTTCGTTAAATGTAGTTGCACGAATAAGGTTTTCTTTACTGAAAAATGTGACTTGCTGAACTTTGGTGGTACTTTTCTTTTCTTTTTCTTTTTTTTTTTTTTTTGCCATTTAAAAGAAAAAAAAAAGTGTAATATGGAAGAAAAAAAAAAAAAAAAAGATGCTCCAATCTGGAATGCTACTTCAGCATATAAATATGAGGACAAAGTATTTATAGGACTTTTGATGTAGTAGATAAAGCAGATTATGATATGTATTGAAATTAGCCCTAAAGATGGATTCCAAAGATACAGTTACTTTGTTTTCTCTTGGTTGCAGGGAAAAGAAAGGCACAAACATCTCAATGCAAATGTTTTGAATTTGTTAAGGGTTGTTTTTTTTTTTTGTTTTGTTTTTTTTTTTAACTACGCAAGCAATGGATTAAAAATGGTCTCTAGATTTCCCTTCAAAAGTTTTGTCTTCATCCTATTTTTCTATTCACCAGGCAGGTGAAATAAATCCTACAGAAACTCTGCCCTCGCGTCTTGTCTGCTCACATTCAACAGCCTCCCCTCAGGTGTGTGTGTGTGTGTGTGTGTGTGTGTGTGTGTGTGTGTGTGTGTGTGTGTGTGTGTGTGTGTGTGTGTGCGCTCGGTTCAGGTCAACGCCAGCTGTCGAGGTGTGAGGTTCAGCCGTAGGCCGGGTGCTCCCTGCCTGTGGGCGGAGCCTGAGCCGGCTCGTATATCTCGTCCTCAACTTCCTGCTTCAAAGCTCGCACTTCTAGAAACCACGTCCCCCCCCGCCCAACCCCCCACCCCCCCCAGGCGCTCCTCCCCCTCTTCACCGCCGCCGGAGCTCTTCTCCATTTGAGAGCGTTTAAAAACCAAATCCTACAGTTTAAGACGAGCGGCGAGTCTGAGCATGTGACTGCACAGGCAGCGGTCCGGTTGGGGGAGGGGGGGGGGGGCGGAATGGGGGTGGTGCATGTGTGGGGGGGGCTGGCCCAGAAACAGACCAGCCTGTGTTGCTGCTCTACCACCTGGGCAGAGCGTTTTGGCTCGCCATCAGACGCCGCCCTGCCAGGCTGGCACGGCGCTGCAGCCTCGGGCCTCAACACCCGCCTCCAGCTGCCGCCTGGTCCCCCCCCCGCCGCCCCCCCCGCCCGCCCCCCCACAGAGCCCGGGGCTGCCTACAGGTGTGCACATGTACAGAGGACGCCGCGGCGGCGGCTCCTTTCAGGTGCGACGGCGAAGCGGCAACTCATTTCCAACAGTCAGACTGGATTCCCAAACTTTCTTTGTTTATTAAAATTAAATCCAGAACTTGATTTTTTTTTTTTTTTTGTTCTTCTGTACAAAAATCTAAACGCGATACAGACGTGGCGGGTCTCAGTCGTCGTCCGACAGCTGCAGGTCCTCCACCACGTCCTCGTCTCCCTCCGCCAGCTTGATCAGAGCCGAGGACGACAGCGGCTGAGGGGCGTCGTGGTCTGGAACCGGCGACAAGAGAAACACACATGAAGCTCGTCATAGAATTCAAACTTAAAACTTTACATCTAAATACTAATTCAGCCATTTTCTGATTTATTTCTCTTCTCGTTTCTCTTGTACGATTCTGCAGAATAAATATCCACAGTTTGGCTCTTTTGGCCTTTTTTTTTTATTGTTTTACTACATGAAGTTGCCGTTTAAATGAATCCAGAGCAACTATTTTCTCAAGAATACGAAAAATGTAATAATCACAGCTCAAATATTGAGCAACAGCTCCTATATCTAATTTCTTAGTATTTTCTTTTTAAACTACAATCAAACTTTTTAAATTCTCTACCTGAATAACTAATTGACATTCCAATCAAACTGTCAGTCTCCAGAATAAACACTAAAATCGCATCATATGAGCAGAATTATTTCTATTAAGACTTTTAAATATATTTTTAAATTCCAGCTTGTTAGACCGAAGCAGGAGTGTCAACCAAGAGGCTGAAACCACCAAGAAAATTGTGAACATTTGATCCGAGCTGAGAAATCGGTGATGCTGGTGTGAAAGATCGCTAACTAGCATTAGCCTCAAAGCCAGGCGGAGTTTGTAAAAACACCCAGAATGCAACAGGGTTTTTTTTTTTGGGGGACATTTTACTGTATTTTTCCACCAGAAGGTTTCATTAAAAATTTACTTTATGTTGAGATTGGAACAATTTCCTGTAGTAATTGTTAGATTTCTATAAAAATAGACATTTTCAACACGTATACTCGCCACAACAAAGAAAAAACTTTTAAAAAGTTTCAATTTAAAGGTTAAATAAAAAGATGCGTCCCACCCGAGACGACCGCATGTGGCCGTTTAAACGTCAAAGAAAGCGACTGGACGAACCTGAGTCTCCTCCCTCCACGTCTCCGCCTTCACTCAAGTCAGACAGATCCTCACGAGCGTCGTCTTCATCGTCTGACGCGCCGTCTTCATCGTCTGACGCGCCGCCGCTCTTCTTACCTGAGGGAAGCAAAAGGAAAAAAACATTGAACTGCAGTGAATTTTTTAACTTTCTTCAGAGGTTTTTTATTTTTTTTTTTTTTCTAAGTTTGCGCCGGTGCATCGCTGACGTCTGAGGACTGCGGAGACGTGGATATGTGGGCCAGGTATCAGAGGCAGCTGGAGGTGTCTATTTCCTCCCGAGATGGAGCCGAGAGTCGATTACAGGCGCCGCCGCCGCCGCACAAACACCCATGACAGTTTACTACCGGCAATTTCAGACATCTTAGGCTCATGGCCTAAATATAGCAAATGGAGATAGCAGGCAGGTTCCACCGCTACGACGATGACGGGAGAGAGAGAGAGAGAGAGAGAGAGAGAGAGAGAGAGAGAGAGAGAGAGAGAGAGAGAGAGAGAGAGAGAGAGAGAGAGAGAGGGAGTGAGAGAGGGAGCGAGAGAGCGAGCGCCAAAGGGACAACTGAGGTCTACGGGCTTTGAAGTTGAGGTGTGATGAGGGGCTGGTGGTGCTACGACACACACACACACACACACACACACACACACACACACACACACACACACACACACACACACACACACACACACACACACACACACACACACACACACACACACACACACACACACACACACACACACACACACACACACACACACACACACACACACACACACACACACACACACACAGTAAACGAACACACATGCAGAAACAGATAACTCGTCTCAAACTTGCTCAGATGGACGCTGCAGGCTTCAGTACCAAAGGCTTCCCCCAGATGACCTGGATGACTTATTGCTACCACACACTGACACCCCCCCCCCCCCTCCCCACACACACACACACATCTATCTAAATCATCAGGCTCAAACTTCCCCCTCTTTCCGGGAGTGTACGAGACCACAGAGAGCTTTGGTGAGCTGCCCGAGAGCTTCTGGCTCTCGGAGGCTGGACGACGAGGCGGCGGCGTGTGTGTGTGTGTGTGCGCATCGGAGAGAAATGTGTGAGTGTGTGCACGTGTTGCGAGGACATGCGGGGGCAGCTGGTTACAGACGAGAAGCCAGAGAGAGAGAGAGAGAGAGAGAGAGAGCGAGAGAATTAAAGAGAGAGGGGGGGGGGGGGGGGGGCACCTCTGGCTGTTCCAGTGGGCTGGTTTGAATTAGGAACCCCCGCTGGGATCCAAGCCTGTACTTCCTGTCGAGGGGTTTTAGTTCGTGTGTGTGCGCACGAGGGTTTGGGAGGGGTGGAGGGGAGGGTGACGAGAAGTGGAGGGGGTGGGGGTGGGGGTGGGGGTGGGGGTGGCAGCAGCTGCCGGTCCGTTTGTTGGGACTCTCCCTACAATGAGGTCCAGATGCATTTATAAAAAAAAAAAATTTTTTTTTTTTTTAAAATCCCCGCCGCCCACTCCTTTCCTCCGTGACCTTGCGGAGGTTCTTTTTGTCCCGCCCGGAGCGCGTCCGAGTGGAAAGCTGTAACGGGAGGTCTGCAGCTGCCGGTGACCTGTGGGCGACCCCGACAGGACGAGACGTGCGGGGGTTAAAGGATCTGATTCTCCCTGCAGTGGGAGTTTGTTCTGATTCCCGAGGACGCTCCGCTGGGCTAACGGCTCTGCAGCTCATCACGTCACGGCAATCTTTAAAGATAGTGAGCGGCGTCGCACAAACAACCGAGCAGAGAAATCAAACTGTCGTGGACTCCACACTCTGCTGGGGAAACGAAACACCGCCCCCTGGAGGCCCAGAGGGGGAACGACATCATCTGCTGCACAACATGCATCCATCTTCTGCACCACACACACACACACACACACACACACACACACACACACACACACACACACACACACACACACACACACACACACACACACACACACACACACACACTTTGCCTCTTTGTTTCAGAAAAGTTTCACGTTTACACGGCAACATTCGGAAAACAGAACGGAAGAAATGTGTTGTAGTTTTCACAATGGGCCACTAGTTGGCACCGTTAGTTACTTTTGTCATAAAAATATGCACACATGCACAGAACAATATGCTATAAACATAAACAATAAGAGAACGCAGACTTTCTGACTGAGCTGGATTGTTATTATGGTGACCGTAAAAATCTTATTTTGTATTTACATATTTTTAGTCCTTGACTTTACAGTGTAATTTTAAATCTAGATTTAGTAATCTAATTTGAAGATTTCTTATCAAGTAGAATTTACTTGCTTCATAGCCAGATCATTTTACTTTAAGTAATTTTCTTCTCAAATTTAGTTTTTATATCTTATATTTATATATATACTTTTTTTGCAGTGTATTTCTACCCGTTTACACGTTTCAAGTCAAAAGGCAACTTTTTGAAAAGGATGTCCGTTTATATGGAAACGATGTAGTTTTCATGTTGGGCCACTAGTGGGTGCTGTTTGTTTTTCTAATGAAACCACACACACATGCAGCGGAGAACAAAACTCTCTAAATATTAACAACGGAAGAACACGGACATTCTAATGGACAAGACTACCAAGTTGGATTGTTATTACGGTGACTGTCAAAATAAAAGTACCAATATGGACCGAGAGTCCTGACATCACGGAGGAAACATCGTTATTCATAACATCGACTGAGCATGAGCAGAAGAACTATTCACTACAGTCGTGGTGAACATGTGCGATAGCAGCATTACAATAAAAGTGATCCTCGTTTCCACGGTGACGGATTTGGAGCGTTAAGTTCAACCTTGGAGTTTTCAAAAAGTTGGATTTCCAGTGATTTGAACAATGTTGCCATGTAAGCAGACCCTCAAAACTCTGAAGGTTTTCAGTTTTCACTTGAGAACGTGTCCTCTGCTGCCACCTGGTGGCGTCCACCGGACGGTTTTAAAGTGAAATGATCGCCTGCGTCTAAACGCCGTCTCACCTCTGACTTTGAGTCCCGTGTCGTCTCCGTCTGAGTCACTGTCGGACTCGAACAGATCCTTAAACTCTTTCTTGTCCTCGACCTTCTTCTCCTGGACCTTCTTGCGTTTGATCTCAGGCAGGTCCAGATCCTCCATCTTTAAAAACCGAAACACACCGGCAGCAGTGAGAACCGACCGACAAGTCATGTGACCGTATGATGACCCGAGGAAACAGAAGTGCTTTGCGTCGACAGGGAGGGAGAGTGAAGTGATTCTCACCCGTTCTTTGCCGGAGATCTCCAGCTGGATCTCCTTCTCCCGCAGCTTCTTCCACTGGGCGTAGTACCTGCTGAGTGGAGTCCCCTCCTGCTGCACCTGCTTCTCCCACGACGCCTGAGAGACGACAAATCTTTGTTGAGACGAGCCGATCTAAAACCATTTCCGAGGCTTTCAGCCACAACTTCCCATCAGCGGAGGCGAGGCAGGCGGCCGAGACGAGACGGCGATCCGGAGGAGAGAGCGATTAAAGACGGCTGAAAGGAGAGATCTCCTCCTGCCCCGAAAGGTCTTTGTGGACGTATTGATTCGGCCCAATCGCATTATCTGACCGGCAAATCCAATAGAGCGGACAGACCGCGGCCTCCCGCGCCGCTCAGCTTTACACATTCGCCACAATTTGCCGGGGCGGCCATTAGGACGGGGGACACGTATGATGAGGACATAAACATCCACCTGCGGACGCGGCATGTGGATGGAGGCGTGGCATCAGTGATGAGGCTCACGCCCGCTTACCCGACATTTCAAGTGGGAACGCGTCGTTTCAGAAAAGTTTTGCACTTCGATGGCAATCTTTAGAAAGTAACTTCTGCTTTTTATAGAAAGGACAGAAATGCTGAAACCAAAACAGAAAGCATGATGGGTAACGAGTCGACTGTTGGTGGTTATGGTAACGAAACCACACACACACACACACACACACACACACACACACACACACACACACACACACACACACACACACACACACACACACACACACACACACACACACACACACACACACACACACACACACACACACACACACACACACACACACACACACACACACACACACACACACACAATTGTTATTACGGGGAAAATAAAAGCACCAAGTCCAGGAGAATATGGACTGGGAGTCATGACACCAGGGAGGAAGCTTTGTTCTGATTGTCTCTACTGAGCATGTGCAGAAGAACAATTCACTATGAGCACGATGCCCCCCCGCCCATTTCCATGGAGACGGAGTCAAACCACTTCTCTTTTGACAAAAGTTGCATTTCCGCCTCTTATTATGGAGACAGGAGTCAAAATGTAAAAAAAAAAAGAAAAAAAAGAAAAAAGGTGCATTAGGTTAGGAAGGTTGCAGGTTTGATTCCCATCTCCACATGCCAAAGTGTCCTTGAGCAAGACACTGAACCCTCAACTGCTCCCAGTGGAGTGACAGCGCCTTGCATGGCCCTGAATGTGTGACCGTGACTGACGATGTAAAGCGCTCAGGGGCTGCTCACGCAGTTGAAAAGCGTCCATTAAGCCCATTTACTGTTTCGCCCGTTTCCACGGAGACGGTTTCAAAAAGGTTGGATTTTTAGTGTTTAGAGCGTCAACGACACAACAAAATGCACCACAAAGTTTGTGTTTTCACTTGAAAGCGTTGTGTAAACGGGGCCTCAGTTTGGACGGCATCATGTGGGGGCGGGGTTAGGGGGAGGGGGAGGGGGGTTTGGCCGCGGGGGGGCCGTGACCTTTCCAGCGCGGCAGCAGCCGGGCTGTCGCCGCTCCTCCTCTGCCGTCGCTGTGCCGGCAGCACGGCGGAGACAGCTTCCACTGAGCCGTGGCGACAGGCGCTGGCACGGCGCCACACACACACACACACACACACACACACACACACACACACACACACACACACACACACACACACACACACACACACACACACACACACACACACACACACACACACACACACACACACACACACACACACACACACACACACACACACACACACACACACACACACACACACACACACACACACACACACACACACAATATCTCATCAGCTAAATTACAAAGACTGACCTCTTTCATCCTAAAACGCCCTGAAATACTCATCGGTGCGTCGCACCGGGCCTCTCGGCGGAGACGTGGCCGTGAACAGAGCCAACATGTGAGGACAGGTAGCGAAGACACTGAGTCAACACACATGAAACACACTCAGACGTGGTGATTAAGGTTGCTGGTTCAAAGCTCACGTCGGCACACGGGGGTCTCGGGGTTTGTGCAGGGAGGGGTCGGCCATCACGAGCCTCGCTGGATCGGAGCCCAAACAAACTGCCGCTGCACTGAAAATGACTCACTTCAAGCTCCTTCGGGTTTTGGCTCCAAACGAAGGTTTTAATTCACCGCCGTGACCCAGTCAGACTTCATCGTATCTTAACAAGCTGTCGGTCCGAGATTAACCCGGTAGAACACTTGGTTCTCAGAGTGCCGTTCACCGGAGGTCCCTAGGTTTTCGAAAAGTAGAGCGGGAGGCGGAGCTTCTGCTCTCAGGCTCCTCGCATGTGGAACCACATCCCAGTTTCAGTGACGGGAGGCTGACAGTTATTTATTATCATTTATTTAATGCAGCCTGCAGCTTTTTCGGGTCCATTTTCTAGTGAAGCTGCTGTAGGTTCAGGCTGCTGGGAGACGTTTCCTGCTCTCCCTCTCCATACAGCGATGTTCCACCAACACACGTGGCATTTTGAAGAGAGGACATTCAATAAATCCATGGGTCTGTTGGTCTTCTCCACGTCGCCTCCGTTTGATTAACACTTCAGCTTTTAATGGTCAAACCGTCTCCAGCTCCTCATTTTACATGTGAATATCTGAACCTCAAAGTTCCACTCCGTTTGAACATGTCTTGTTGTTAAAAGCTTCAGCATCACTGAAATTCTCCTGCTTCTTTAAGGCATCGTTTACACGACAACGTTTTTGTGCTTTGGTATCGGAAACTTTTAGTTTCTTTTCCATGGAAAAGTTTTGCAAACGATGGACCGGGAGTCGTTACCGTCCATCTACTGAGCATGTGCAGAAGAACTTGTTACTATGTTTTCCTGTTTTCACAGAGACGAGTTGTTCCGAGCACCGTTGTCGTGGAAACGAACCTCCAAGACACAACAAAAGTTTTCTGTCTTCACTTGGTAACACCGGGTTTTTTTTCTCCTTCTTAATAACATTTTGCTTCACTTTAAATTAGAACGCTTTAATTGAAATATCTGCAAAAACCCAACCAAGAGGCTGAAGAGAGACGAGTGACGAGGTGAAGTTTAGGAAGAAGAAGAAAAAATGCCTTTGGGGCAGTTTCTGTCTGTCTGTCTCACTCACACACACACACACACACACACACACGCACGCACACACACCCTCTCACCACAGCGGCGGCGTCCGCCACTCCGAAGGCGGCCTTCTGTCTACGTCCTGTGATGTAGCTGCTGTTCTCCTGCACCTTCTCCAGCAGCTGGCGCACCGGCTTGGCGTAATTGCCCACTTTGCATTCCTTCAGGAACGCTTTCAGCTGCAGGGACAAGGAGGACGAGGAAGATGAGGAGGAAGAGGAGGGCAAGAAAAAGACCGGAAAAAAAAAACAAAAAAAAAAAACAACAAAGAAAGGATGATCCTGTCGGCTCATATAATTCGTAGGAAGCTGATCTTAAATAATCTACTGATCATTTACGTTCATGTTGTGAGAACAAACTCATCTGCTTCTGTAAATATAAGAATATAAAATAATTTCTAATTCTAGACGAGGCTGGAAAACTAATTAATGTCAAACAGGCGTTAAGCTATGAATTAAAATGTCATTAAGACATTTTTCTATTGTATTATGACACAAGTTTTGGTTTTTGACTGTTTGAAACACCTTTTAAGGGATGTATATATAATCTATATTATGATTGTGACTCCGTCATCCAGGTTGATCAATGTAAATGCATAAATGTGGGAATGCACAGATACTGGTACCGGGTCGAATACTGCACGCGTCATTAATGAGAAGTTCAAATTAATCATTAATTCATCCTCATAATCCCTCAATATTAATTAGATTTTTCAGGGTCTTCTTCTCTATACAACTTCAATCAGATTTGAATTCGGCTGAACGGGCGTCGCAGGCCGCGTTACCTGGATGACGGTGGGCAGGGCGAGTTCGGGGAAGCCGATGGAGCCGGCCTGAGTGTGGAAATACTCCAGGATCAGGTCGTAGAGCTGGTCGATCATCCCGTCCTGAAACCCGAGGGCGAAGAGAGAAGAGAGAGAAAATCCATGGGAAGAAGATCCAGGCAGAATTCATGAGAATGTAAAATAAATATTCGGTCGATGAGTCAAACTGCTGCTGCGTCTCCTTTAACGTCTTTACGGAAACATGTTGTAGTGAAATATCTCAACGTCACAAACGTCAGAACAAAAAAGAAAAAGGGAATTTTTTTTTCTTCTAAAAATACAAAAATGCTGCTTCTTTCCCCCACAAATGTTTTAAACATCAGAGTTTTCATGGTACTAAGAAGTATTGTAGACGTCTGAATGGCCACTGGAGCGACGAGTATCTGGACACAAAGCTCTTCTCTGTAGTTATAAAGCTGTAAAGAAGCTTTGGGTTATCATTAAGAGAAGTACGTGAACCCTCCAATGGTAAATAAACAGTTAAAAACGCCACGGAAACTAGATTTTGTCGTTTTGTTTATGGAGTTAATGTTCATTTAAGTCCTGACCTGAGAACCAGACGTTGTTTATACAGCAACATTTCAAGTTAAAACGCGTCGTGCTCGTTTCAGAAGAGTTTTGGGTTCACCTGCCAACGAGTCACTGGAAATGGAACGTTTCTGAAACTCCGTCGCCCTAAACAATCCTTCTGCACGTGCTCAGTAGACAATCGGAACAGCGTTTCCTCCGCCGTGCCATGACTCCCAAGTTCATATTGACTTGGTAGTTTTATTTTGACGGTCACTGTAACAACTTTGTCGCCTGTCCACAAGAATGTCAGTTTGCTCCCGTTGTTATTGTTTATGTTGTTCTCTGCTGCGTGTGTGTGTGTGTGTGGTTTCACCACAAAAACAAACAAAAACTCGCAGGCGTGTAAACGTGAAACTTTTCTGCAAACAAAAATGCAAAAACGATGATTTTCCTCTGAAATGTCATCACGTTAACGGGATCGTAGGAGATTTAAGTGACGGGTGCAAAAGCAAATCTTCACACAAGTTTGATTTAACCTTCGAAACGCGAAACTAAAATGAGGTGTGAACAAGTGGCGGCGGCGGCTCCACAGTGCAGGCGCCTCTTTCCCTCCGCCGCCACGCTCTGCAGCTTGACAGATCGGGGTCGGTGGCCGGCGTCCAGGCGACAGCAGCAAAACCGGCGGCGGCGGCGGCGGGCGGGCGGTGGGGGATAATCCCAGGGGGCCGTGCGGCAATCCTCTTGGCCGCGGCGCCGAGCGTGTCGACCCGGGGCTCGTTTCAGAGCCCGACAGAGGGGCTTTCAGCCGCTAACCCCAATCCGTCTCCTGACACGCAGCGTCGCCGAGAGCAACCGGGACTCCGCCCACCCGCCACGACCGCCACCGACAGGAGCAAACGTCAAAACAGCAAAGCTAATCTGGACGGATCCGTTTGGCCCGCGGGCAAATTACCGGCGATCGCTTCAGTTTGACGGCAGTTAATTGGTAAATGTTGAGGATGCGGTCAAAGCCGCCGTAGAGTTAATCAATCTGCTCCGACCGACTCTCACCTTGTACGCTTTCTCCATCAGGTTGACCTTGTTGAGCTTCAGGATGACGGCGAAGTTTATGGGTTTCTTGCTCATTCGGCCCGGCTTCTTGTTGAAATCCACTTGTTGGAAGATCTACGAGAGAAAGGAACGTCAGAGCTTCGACCTCACAGGGGAGGAAAAGGAGATTCTACAATGGGAATCTTTTATTCACAGAGCAGGAGGAAGAGCTGAGGAAAGTCAACAGATATGAATACCAGGTGACCGGTCTCGTCCACACGGAGGTTTACATGCGTTTGTTTTTAAATCGGGAGACGCAGTTTGTCCTCATGCCTTTTCAAAATGTCTGCTGGAGCAGTGATTCGCCCCGAGAGGCCAAAAGACGCTTTCACAGAATTTACGTTTTCCTCCATTTTAAATGCATTTAAAAAATTTTTTTTTTAAATAGATTAAAATTAGATAAACTTTCCAAAGTTAGCTGTAATATAAGGAAATTAAGACCCTTTAAAAACTGGTGAGGACTGAGACCAGAGGTGTCAAACACATTTCAGTTCAGGGACCACATACAGTCCAATTTCATCTCGAGTGGACCGGACCGGTAAAATCAATTACCTTTAAATTTAAACTTCAAAAAGGTTTTCTTTGTTGTGGCGCAGAGTATACGAGACGGAAATGTCTACAAATACTACAAAAAAAAATAAATTAATAAAAAAAATAAAGACATAAAGCCAATTTTAATGAAACCTTCAGGTAGAAAATACAGAGAAATGTCCACAAAACTTCTCCTACTGCTGTTGCATTATGGGTATTTTTTTTTACAAACTCACCCTGACAGCATGGCTTTGAGGCTAATGCTAGTTTTCTTTCATGGCGGGTCTCAGTGTTGTGTCCTCTACTCTTAAAAACAAATGGGGGGAAAAAAAAACAACATGTTTTCTTTGAATTGTTTACAATTTTCTTGGTTGTTTGGTTTGAGGACTGGTTTTGGTCCCGTCTTACATTATCTCAATTAAGTGCTTTGTTCCCCCTCTTTTTTTTAGCCTCGTTGAGAAATTTGGTTTACTCGCTATTTTTTAGCAACTACTAACCCTAACCAAAACTTCGTCTTAAAACCTGCACATCCTTCCAACTCATGGAAACATCAGCTTGGATATTTGTAGTGGACATCTCCTAAAGGAAATCAACAAGTAATTAACCATTCAACCGGAGTTCACGTTAAATTTCGGGCTATATTCCGCCTGCTAGAAGCTCCAACGATTGTTGGGCTCGTTTGAAACGCTGCATCGTTCGCGAGATGACACATTTCTATCTCCGTGTGTGGAAGAGCATCCGAGCCAACGTGTGGGCTATTTGTCTACAAGCTTCAGCTCTCACATCTGCCCACAGCGCGCAAGTGAATTTCTGACTTGTATTTGTGTATCGAGCTATTTCTGACTCCCCGTATCTGTGTGTGTGTGTGTGGTCGTTAATGCTGTGTGTGTGTGTGTGTGTGTGTGTGTGTGTGTGTGTGTGTGCAGCAGAGCAACGCTCCTGGCCGGTGCTGTCTGTACAAACATAGGATGTGGTGGCGGTCTGCGGGGGAGCCAGAGGGAAGTGGGAAGGCATGGGCCAACCCTGGTGCGCGCGCGCACACACACACACACACACACACACACACACACACACACACACACACACACACACACACACACACACACACACACACACACACACACACACACACACACACACACACACACACACACACACACACACACACACACACACACACACACACACACACACACACACACACACACACACACACACACACACACACACACACACAGAGCTACTGAAGCAGGAAGCTCCAAATCATACACCCCCCTCAGAGATATGAGAAAACAAACGCGCACACACACACACGCACACGCACACGCACACACACACACACACACACACACACAGGAGGAAGGGGCTGTTTCTGCCGCTCTAATTAAAACAGTAGCAGCGTACCTCAGCTTGCCTTTAACGAGGGGAACAGTAAAGGAGAAAAAAAACAAAAAAAACACAGGAAGTATTGTGCGTCACAAATAAACACAGCTTGCTGTTGGGCTTTTGTTGGCGGCGGGGGGGGGGGGGGGTTCTAGTGTGTGTATGTGTGTGTGTGGGGGGGGGCATGGGCAGAGAGGATGTGGTCTGCACAGCGTGTCAGGACCAGAGTGTAAACCACAGCCAAGCCTTCATCGGATTGGTCAATCTGACACACACACACACACACACACACACACACACACACACACACACACACACACACACACACACACACACACACACACACACACACACACACACACACACACACACACGATTGACACCTGATCCGTGGGTGGGTGGGTGGGGGTGTCAGTTGGTGACCTGCGATCGCTCTGATAACGACAAGGTGTCTCTGCTCTTCCTGAACTCCTTCAGTTTGCGGCCGTTGAGGCCGAGACGCGGCTCGTGTGCGTCGCTCATGTTTTTTTGTTTTTTTTTCCACAGCAAACCGCCGACGGAACATTTCACCACAGCTCCATTTTCTCTGTTTCCATCTGACAGGTCGCCCAACGGACTGCTGCTCGCCGCCGAGCGTTCGCTGCCGTTAACGGGCCGCGGCGGCTCGGACTGTGTCTCTCACCTCCAGGAGGAACGGCAGGACGGGCACGAACGTGTTGGTGCTGCTGGACAGCAGCGTGAGCGCTCTGCAGCAGTGCATCCTCAGAGGGTAGAACCTGGCTGTGGGCACCAGCCTGCAAGACAGCAGAGTGTCAATACCTCCACCTGCTGGCAGGAAACGGTACCGCGGCGTGCCGGCTTCACTGCACTTTTTAAAGGAAAACTCCAACAGATCACATAAATAACTGAGTTTTGAAAACAGAGACACAACTACAATCACCTGTGAATCCAAAAACGACACAGAAAGATACGTTTGAATCTCAAAATCAGGCTTAGAGTTTTACTGTTTAAGTACAAAAAACCAAAAATCATCATTTTATTTCACATATTATTACTCGGTATTGAGTTTTTATCATCCCCCGCCCCCGTCTTCCTCCCACCTGCGCATTGTTAGCGCCGCAGCAGTCGTCCTCGCATAATATTTTCTTATTTATCACCTTGTTTCTGTCATTCAAACACTGCTGGTGCAACTGGAGACCCATTGTTCTCACTTCATTTGACTAATACCGACGCTGTGGGTGTTCAAATTTCAAAACAGATCGCGCGAGGTCTCCCAACACGACCCAAAGCGGACTCGGTTAACATTTTACCATCTCACCCCGGCGAACTATTCAGTCAAGATTTGAAAAGATAATGGCTTCTTAGGTTTTATAATAATTCTATCGACTGAATACCACAGATCTTGGGAGAAGGAATGCATTTCTGTTCGGCACGTTCTGAAGGCTGAATGAGGATTTCTTTGAACTCACTTGATGGTGCCGAGGATGACTTGGCAGAGCGGGTAGATCAGAGGCTGAAGAACGTCGCTGGGATGAAGAGTGCTCAGGGCCCGACACCACAGGTACAGACAGTGGATAAACTGCCAGTTATACACCGACTGGAACGTCTCCTACAAAACACAAAACCACTGTGAGACGTTCAACATCACCAAATCTATAAAGTAGATCGAGGTTTTCTCTGACTCTCGTCTCCTCTTATAACGATGGAAAACACAGGTTGTAGATCAGCGTGTCAAACGTCAGAACTGTGGGTCAAAACCAGCCTGCCGAGGCTCCAACCGGCCAAACCACCGAGCAAATTGGAAAAAACTACAAGGAAAACATACGTTTGTGGACATTTCACTGGATTCGACACCAGAAAGTAGGGCTGCGATTTAATCGATTTATTGATTTTGTAGCTAAAAACGATTTTTATTTTGCAAATTCAAGTTTTTCGTAATTTTTCCCTTCGGTTCTGTCGTTCCTTGTGGGTTTCTGGAGTTGCCATTTTGCTTCAACCTGGATTAAAGGTTGAATTTACTGAATGACAGCGCCTCATTTACTTTTTTATTTTGGGATTGTTTATGTGCATTTTAACTCTGAGGACAATCACAGGAATAAAGTTTCACTTTTGACGATATGTCTAATGTCTGCAGTCACTTTTAAGTTTGAGGAACAAAAACTACGAATCGAAACCTTTTTTTTTTTTTTTAAAGGTCAAATTCACTCAGTTCTTCCAGGAAATAGAATTAAAATTGGCTTTATCTTGAGATTGTCATAATTTTCTGCTGTAATTCTTTTGTTGTCTGTGAAAATCTAAACATTTCCATCACGTGTACTCTGCACTACAACAAAGAAAAACTTAAAGATTAAAGTCTGTGGCCCCTGAATGTGTAGAAGATTCAGCTACACATTCAATAGTCACTCAGATCTGGAAGAAGAATAAGAAGGTATCGGAGAGGAGTTCATATTCCAGCCACGTGAAACACAGACCTTCTTCTTCATGGTCATGGCGTTCCTGAGGTGGATGGCGAGCTGGCGGATGTAGATGAAGGCGTGCTGATAGGTGGCCTGCGTGTCGAGGGCGTACATCTCCGTGAGCGTCCTCTGCATGAAGTTGATCATGGGCAGCATGTTGGGCGAAGTGAACTTGCAGTTCTGCACGTAGGAGATGTACATTTGCTGCAAACAGAAAGAGAAGCGGAAGTCAAGGCCGGATGTTTGCGTCGTCGTCGTCGTCGTCCTCAGATGCCACGTCTTCGTTGGGGCGGCTCACCTTGAGAATCGGGTTCAGGTAACTATCTGGCTTCTGCCGGCAGATCTTATTGAGTGCGAGGAACGCCAGAACCCGGCTCGTCTCCTCTCCCGTGCTCCACTGCTTTATCAGTTGCTGGAATACAAACAAAAGATTCAAACGCGGTCACTCGGGAATCTCCCGGCGCGGCGTCTTCCATCGGCGCGGCGGTTACCTTGACCAGGTGGCGACACTGTTTGGGCAGACAGAGGTAATACGGCACCAGCTGGTTGGCGTGCTGCAGGACGGCGCTGATCACCGTCGCCTCCGTCAGACAAGACAAGAGCTGCAGGAGAGAAACTCAAAGTGTGACGGGGACACGGCTTCAGCCAGGAGGAGGGACGACACCCGAGACCCCGTTTACACGACAAACGTCCCAAATGATGACGCATCGTTTTTGTGTTTACGCTGCTGGAAAGCTTTACGTTTCCATGGCAACGGTTTGGAAATGATGAATGTTTACACGCAAATGGCAGAGACACCGAGGCCACGTTTACACGTATTTGAAATAACTGATATTGCTCTGCGTTTGGGCGGCACACTAACACATGAAGACGGCGGAGAGTCGCCACAAACGATGACGTCTGAAAACTCCGGCCACAGTGGAGATTTAGAGAAACTTGTTCTCTGGTTGAATCTAAACGGGGGTGGGCGGATATTTTCGTCACAATTCATGACATCATTTCCCCCCAGGATTCTGATTGGCTATCATGGCTTCATGCGTCTCGCTACACTGCCCCCTACAGGTTGGGCTGCACATAGCCGCTCTGCACCAGAGATACGTCTGAATTGTCCCTCCCATCTCCTTCTCTATCGACTCGTACCCCGGGTGTACGCGGGTTCGTGTCAATGAAGATTTCTTTGTAAACATAGAGGGGGAAATATCCGTTCTTGTAAAAACCCAGTTTGGTGTAAACGTGGCCTGAAAATACAGTTTCCTTGTTGGGCCACTAGTCACGGACATTCTAGTGGACAGACGGCCAAGTTAGATTGTTATTACGGTGACTGTCAAAATAAAAGTAGCAGGTCCCAGGAGAATCTGGACTGGGAGTCATGGCGCTCTGGAGACCGTTGTTTTTGTTCTCTACTGAGCACGTGCAGAAGATGTGTTTTCCCCATTTCCTCGGAGACGGAGCGTTCTCAGAAACCTCCACCTTGTAATTCCTTTTCAAAATGTGCATTTTCAGTGGCTCCGGGCACCGTTGTCATGGAAACAGACCAGCCGATACTCTACGGAACTTTTCCGTTTTCGCGGTGTAAACGGGGCCTGAGAAAAGCAGGAACCTGAAACGAGGTCGAACCTGAACGACTCCGCTGAGATACATCTTGATGTCGAGCTGATTCTTCTGCCACCTGGAACTGGACGACGGCAACACGAGCCTGTGGGGGAGGGGGAGGAGGGGGAGGAGGAAGAGGAGGAAGAGGAGGAGAAGATAAACCTCGATTCAACAACAAGAGACGACGAGCTCGGGAGTTTGATCTGGACTGGATCTCTCACTTCTTCTGGTCTCGCTCCGGCTTCAGGCTGAGAATCCGCTGCAGGGCCACGTAGATATCTTTGATACAGAACAGGACTAAAGCGTTGAACACTGCAGGGCGACAGGACAGAGAAAAAAGTTTATTTGCAAAGTCTGAAGTCAAAACCAACAATATTTATAAGAGCTTCCCGAATATTTACTGCAAACACACAGGAATGAAATCAGTCGAATTCCTCCACTTTGATTAAACTGAATTAAACCGTCTGGACAAATTTATGGAACAAAAAAATGTTGATTTTCTTTCGTTTACTGCCGTCGACACGTCAAAGCAAATTATGAGGGGGAGCAGTCATTGATTGACAACATGAAATAAACAAAATCAATCATGCATTTAATTTATTCTGAGTTTAGACTGAAACCAAAGTTTTTTTTGATAAAACTGTACTGGGAGCTTTTCTTTTGATTTCATTACTTTAACCAATAAAACTCCACTGAAGAGGTTCCTCGGAGCATTCCAGTTAAGATTATGAGCTCAGCAGGACTTATTTCCTATCTGATTATCAAACATTTGTTCTAAACTGGAGTCAACATGAACCCTCAGACATCCTTCTGTTCATTTGGGTGAATTTTTCCTCTTATTTTGTTTGTTTGAGCGCAAAGAACAAAGCTTCACTTTTAATTTTAACATATTTTGTAATTCAGATATTAACTTTCTCTAACATTCAATGTGGTTCACGGTCAATATTTATGGTCTTTTAATCCTTTAACTTAATTATTACATGCAGTGTGAAGTTTACTGGAGAAAAAAAGCCTTATATCTAATAAGTCAACATTCTGATCATGTTACAGCTGAAAGGATTCAGCTTGTGTTCAATAAAATAATGACAAATCAGAGAACCAAGAGCAGGACTGTCGAGCGTTCGGGCCAAAACTGGAAACCATCGACTTTTTAACAAGTTTGCAGAAACATGCGGCTGCAGGAGTCGTCTTTTGGGACATTTCACTCTATTTTCCACCAGAAGGTTTCACTAAATTTGACTTTACGTTTCAGTCATAATCGTCTTGTTTGGACGCCACAACAAATAACTTGAACGTTCAAGGTTATTTTAGCGCTCGTTTCCCGCCCCAGCGCCTCCGACTGTGGCCTCCTGAACTAGAATGCGTTGCTGCAGACTGAACCCACCCGAGCTGTCGGCCACTTTGTACCGACACTGCCCCGCCCCTTCGCCCTTCGTGGTGGCGACGGCGGCTTTGAAGGCCTGAGTGACGTCTCTGAACAGACGAGGCGACGGCTCCTTCTTCAGAGCGGCTCTCCACTCTTCCACCATCTTGTCTGTGATTTTGATGGCCTCGTCCTTGTTCTTGGCTTTCTTGGAAGCTTTCTGACCGTCTCCATCTCCACCTTCATCTTCAGAGCCGGCCTCCTGCAGGCGAGACATAATTAGGATCTTTGTTCTTCCAGCAGCGCCGAGGGTTGAACACATCGTCACAAGCCGACTCACCTCCAGTGCAGACGGTAGCGTGTGGTACTTTTTCTCATCCTCGTCTTCGGAGCTGTCAGTGTCGTCAAAATTGAGGAGCGTCTGGTCGTTGTCTTGAAGGAACTTGTAAAACTCTGGATCTTTACTCTTCAAGTTGGACAGCTGCTCCTTGTGTTTGGACGCTTTACCTTTCTTTTTAGCGTCTCTAATGAAAAAAAGAAACAGTTGTAAATCTTATTTTTATCATTATTATTCAATCACCTATGAATGCAGACTCACATGCTGGCGGCGGAAGACTTCAAATCCTTCTTTTTCTTTGGTCCACTCTTTTTGGGAGCCTCCTCTTCGGATCCACTTTCCCCTGCTGAGTCAGCAGCGGTCAGCAGGAACTCGTCCAAGCTGAGGTCCTCTAATTTTCTGCAGGAAAACGATTGAAAAGACGAAATGTAAACAGATGAAACAAGGATTAAAGCCACTAGATAATCCCAACGTTACGCTGCAATAACAACGCAGCCAAAGATAAAGATTGTAATGAACAGCATGTTCAGATATTTTGATGCAATAAAGATTATTTTTAATATTGATGTGGTTCATAATTTTACTCCAACAACTTTTGAACTTTGTTGAACTATTGAATCATTTGGACATATATTTGAAGGACACAGAATACAGGCAATATATCACCCAAAACAGAATTAAAAAAAAGAAAACAGTGAATAAGGACAAGAAAAACAGTGCAACAAGAATTCAAATATAGAAGTCAAAAAAACTGAAATGTGCAATATGTAATTTACTACTGATATGTGTAGTATATAATAAAGTGTACCACTGTAACAGCCATATAATACAATACCCCTTTATTTTACGTGAAGCTTTTTGATATGATATGAGAGCCATGCTGATGTTCACAGTAAATCCTATAAATAATGTGACAAGTTAAAACGTTGATATAATAAGAGGATGTTTTGACTTGGAGTTAAAAGCAAAGTGCCTCATAACTAAACTTGATTAAAGTAGCTGTTTTATTATGATGCAGTAAATAACTGAACTTCAAATGATTTCTCATTTAGCTGTTCTGAAGACGTTAAGTGTTAAAACAAGTAAACAGAATTCAGACTTCACGTTTTACATGCTAACTGGGCTGCTACATGCTAGCAGCATGGACGGCTAAAAATACGACCGTACAAAGCTTAAAACGCTTTTTAACACCCCGCCAAGGCAACGACCTGCTTCGGAAACTTTACGCGCTTCAAAACGATGCCAAACTGATCTTGAGTAGAAGTGTGGGGGGGTTATTTTTAAAGAAATTATGCGCGTTACCTTTTCTGCTTCGCTGCCATGCTGGATGGAGAAATTACCCACAATCCCTCAGTGCAACGCGAAGCTGTTGGTTTGATGGTTCACGGGCAACGAAATACTTGTATTTCTTAATGTTTCACTTGAAGATGAGCCATTGTTTCATTATCTTTTTTATTACTGTGTCTTTTCATGACAGGGAAATGCAGGAAAAGCTCACATCGATAACACATAATTAACTAAGGCTGGAAAATAAAGCAAGCCGTGCACGCGAAACAAAAACATGTTCCTGTGTGAAGAAGAAGCAGCGGTGTTTTGATGCTACACGTGAGCTTTCAATTAGATGCTTAAAGGAGGAAGAGAGAAACAATTGTCATTTTCATAGTTGGTCTTGTTCACTACACCACCACAAAGCTGGGGAAGCTTACTAACGGTGAGGAGTCCCTGCTGTCACAGAGACACCGAGGACGGCTGGTGGTGAGTCTTAAATCGAACGCTTCCAATGTTCAGCGACGTTTAGTTTAGCCGGCTAATTCCCACAAAGTGAACAACCCGTGACGCGAACCGTCGAAACATCAATTGTATTTCGGCTACTTCAAGTAAATTCAAACTATGTCCATGATGTGTGCTTTGTTGAAGTTACGGCTTCGTGGATGTTTTGTTTAATGGTTCACAGTGAGTCGGAATCGGTTAGAACCAATCACAGCGCTTTAACGGGATACCCCGCCTTTTGGGGGTGGTGCGGAACATTTTATCAAGCGCACTTCCTGACTCTGACCGGTGTTTCGGATTAGCTGGTTCTCCCGTTTAACTGATGACCGACTTCCTTTACCGTCCTTTGTTGCAGCCGGTTTTTATAAACCCGAAAAAAATCCTTAGTTGTCTTGGCGAATTCTGTTCATATTAACGATTTAAAGTGTCATATCTCACAACCAGTTCACTTTTAAAACCAGCTGTTATTAGCAGCAACGCTAAAGGAAGTTGGTGACGAGTTAACAGCGAAACCAGTTGATCCAAAACACCAGACAAAAGGAGCATTTTAAGGTGGTATGTGTCACATCGGAAATTTAATCAATAAAATTCTATTTACGTGTGATATTGTTATCAAAATATACACTGTTGTTTTCTCATGGGTGTTTACTGAATATCAGAGTCGCATACAAACAAAGCAATCATGGTTGTTGTATTAAAACGTCACCAGATGTGGCTCCACCTTAACAACCCGATGTCAGCGTTCATGCAGGTTTTTTTTTTTTTGCATTGACGTCAACCGCATCCAGCACAAAACAGAGGCTTTCTTCACATTTCCTATTCTCCAGTCAGAATATGGACACTTAGGACAGGCGATGGTTGCCGTTTTTAAACACACCTGACTGCGACAGCTGCTGCTGCTGCTTTGACCTGCCGTCATTCTGCGGATCACAGCGCGTGCAGGGATCACCGCCGCACGACCACCGGTAAATAAATGACACATCCATTCTGCCGCCGCAGCTGATCACTGCCGCCGCGACCCAAAACACACGGAGCGGGGGGTTGGGGTTCCCTCGGATCTCACAGAAAACATCTCCATCCACAGAATGCATTGTCGGCTGCATGCAGTGGTTGTTCTGCAGAGGAGGAGGACAAGGTGGACAGTCGTGTTGTCACACGTGTCTCGGTGTCCTGCGTGTCCCTGTGTCCTGCGTGTCCCTTGTCTCAATCTGCAGCATTGTCTCCTCGTTATTCCCCCGGGGGCAGATTGTTCCCTCACGGAGGAACACGGCTGGTGTGTGTTATTATGGTCCATTGTGTTTTGGAAAATGGGAGCTGGAGCCGGACGCCAGGCAGCTGCGATGACATTTGAGATGGTGCTTTGTGGGACTGTGGAGAATATTTAGAGCAAGTGACACCAATGTACTGACCAGAGGCAACTTAATCAAGTGTTTGTTCTCCTCTTAGACCTTTAACAAATCAGCATTTATATACATATATATATATATATATATATATTGTTGGGATTATGTTATATTTGTGTTAATTACACATGAACATCTCTTTATTACAAATACAGTGTTAGAAAAAAGTCATCGAACAGACTGATATCAAACATATTTTAGTTCCCGGGCCACATAAAGCCCGATTTCATCTTGAGTGGTAAAATTCTTGCAGAACCAAACAATTATTGCTGAAAATTCAAACAATTTAAACATTAAGAAAATGAATGTACCATTTACGTGACAGCGATTTAACTGAAGATGCATCGTTTTCGTCTCGGAAAAGATTCCCGTTTACATGGCAACGTTTTGAAAACGATGTCCGTTTCCACAGAAACGGCAAAAATGCAGAAATGGATGTGGTTGGAATGTTGGATCACGAGTTGCCACCGTTGTTTGTTTGCACGTGCCTGCAGACAACAATACACTATAAACAATAAAACTGGAGAGAACGCGGACATTCTCGTGGACAGACGACCAAGTCGGATTGTTAATACGGTGACTGTCAAAATAAAAGTTCCATGTCCCGGGAGAATATGGACTGGGAGTCATGACATCATGGAGGAAACCTTGTTCTTACTGTCCAGCTACTGAGCATGTGCAGAACAACTAGTTAATATGGACGTGGTGCACATGTGCAGTAGCGGCATCTCAGAAAAGCTGCACCCCCCCCCCCCCCCCTCCGTTTTCACAGAGACCGAAGTTTCAAAAAGTTGTGTTTTCCGTGATGTAACCGGACTATCAAAAGACAACAAAAGTTTTACATTTTCACTTGAAAACATCTTGTAAACACAACCTAAATGACACTTTCTGGGGGAAAAAATACAGTAAAATGTCCCAAAAACTCCTAAACCTGTTGCATTATGGGTGTTTTTACAAACTCCCCCTGGCAGCACGACTCTGAGGCTCGTTTGACAGCAACAAGGCAGTTTTCATGGGAGCATTAACGATATCTCAGCTCAGGTCTCAGTGTTGTGTCTGCTACTTGGTGGTTTGAAGGCCGGATTAAAATCTCTTGTGGGTCCTTTTTGGCCCACGGGCTTTATGTTCGACACCCCTGCTCGACATCTACTTTTGGAATGAAATTGGACTTTATTTATCCAGTTCGGACATTTAGTTTAAAACACATCTACACTGATACGATCTCAGATGTTTCCACTCCATGAGTCTCTACAAACTAACCAACTCTTGCAGCCAAAAGAAGGATCCAGATCCGGATCCGGATCCAGATCCAGATCTTGTGACGCAATGTGAGTTTTGGTGGGACTCGGTTTCTGAATGAGGAGGTTGTGCAGGTTGCAGGGTCAAACCGGACTGCTTCGTCCTGGTTGTTCGCACCCGAATTCGGATCGGCGTCATTTCTAAAAAGAATTGAGGTTTTAATGTTTGGAGGACGTTTCTGTTTCTCTTCATCCTCCAAATCAGTCCAGCTGATTAAAATTCCTGTGCTCTGTCTTTACTGCCAGGATCTTTTTTTTTCTTCTTCGTTGTTGTAGTGTGGTTTGCCTCATCTGGTTCATAAGAGCGTCCTGAATATTCATGAGATAGTAGCTTCAAAGACTGTGGTGGTTATGCAACGTTGTCAAGTGTCTCCTCTATTTCAGAACGGGGTGGGAGGGGCTCGCCGCAGATAACAAACAGAGTTACCTGATACTTTTATCTTCTGACTTCCTCTAATTGTCACGGTGAGACGTGACCGGCCTCCACAGCGAACGTCAAACTGGTCGGGCTTCCCGCCGCCGCCGCCGCCGCCGCCGCCACAGCGAGAAACTGTGATAACCGTTCCGATGATAACTCGTGTCGTCCGTGAACTCATAAAATCTCTCCCCCACGTTGCTCGCAGTTGCCCCGAGTGCGGCCCAGGCTCGAGCCCGCCACCGGCGCCATGATGGAGGGCGGCATGCAGCTGCTCAACCGCGACGGCCACAGCATCTCGCACAACTCGAAGCGGCACTACCACGACTCCTTCGTGTCCATGAACCGGATGCGGCAGCGCGGCCTGCTCTGCGACATCGTGCTGCACGTCTCCAACAAGGAGATCAAGGCGCACAAGGTGGTGCTGGCGTCCTGCAGCCCGTACTTCCACGCCATGTTTACCAGTAAGTGCTCGGATCTTCGATGCTGCTTCGAAAATTCATGCATGGCTCAGATATTTATTTTTTGTGATACGACAAGAACATAAAAGCCGACATATACAGTCCTGCTCACCATCATTGGCACACAAGGAAGTTGACAAACGCCAAGGAAGACGCCATTTCTGACGAAAGACATTAAAAAAAAAAAAAAAGAAGGACTGATCTTTGCCAGAGAGTATCTGGACAAACCGCAGTCCTTCTGGGGGGAAAACAAACCATTTTGGGGACAGATGAAACAAAAGCACATACCAGTTTATTGACAGAGACTACAAGGTGAAGAACACCTTACCGACAGCTCAGCATGGCGGCGGTACCATCATGCGGTGGGGCTGCATTGGGGAGGACTTGACCGTGTCACAGTAACCTTGAAATCAGAGAATTATCAGAGTGAATTTATTTCACGTGTCAATGAAGCACACAGGAACGGCTGGAAAAAAAAAATGTTTTAATGATCAATGAGTTCTAATCTCAATAAAAATGTAAAATAAGAAGATTTAAAAAAAGTTAAAATCTGCTACTGGGGAAAAAAACTCCTGCCAACATTGAAGAAGCTCATAGATGCTACAAGAAACGTTTGTCACTATCAGAGGTGCAGCCATTACTGCTGCGCATGGTGTTTTGTTTTCTTCTGTTTCTTCTTTAAAATTACAATATACAAGTAAAATGACTTGATTATATAAATCGTTTAACGTTTCCGTTCATTTATCAAGATGTTGTCCAGGTTGTGAAAACAATGAAGGCGTGCCAATAATGGTGAGGAGGACTGTTTGTCAGCGTTCAGAATCAGCGGGTGAACTACATTCAATAAAGACATCAATTCAAACTGTCTGAGGTTATGAGGATGAAGATGAGGATGAGGAGGAACTCCACCAACCACTTCCTTATTACAACAAATATTCTGTCTGTATTATGTAAACGCCTTTCCTTCGTCTTTAAGAGGGAAGGTTCGTCTTTCCATGTCTCGGGTTTATTTGTATTGGTTCTAAACCAGTAATTAATATTTTCTATAATGTGTCATTTCCTGTTATTCCTCCTGGTTGGTCACAGAAATAAGTGATTTAAATGTCAGCGGTACTGAAACATGCTTCATGGTCTTCCAGCTGGTTTCTTTAGACCTGGTTGTTTATTTCCCCATCGCCACGACCTCCCCAGCACCTATGGTTCATTGGAGGTTCAAATATTTTTTTTTTTAAAAGAAAGTTTACGAGATTCTTCCAACCAAATTCACATTAATACAAAAATGTGTGCATTTGCAGATTTTTCATGTCTGAAAATGTTGTTAAAATTATTGTGCACACGCTGTCACACGTCGACGGTCTCAGCCGTTTTAAGCTCTGACCTCCAGCCACACGTCACCTTTCCTCTGTGGTTTGATTCCGTCGTCCTCTGGGCATCGGCGGCGGCTTCCCGCCATTCTTGTCTGGATGGCGGGTGGTCGGATGAGGCGTGGATGAGTTTCAGATTTCCTCTGGACTTTGAGTGAGGATGTGCTTCGTCTGGATTCTCAGCGGCTGCGCTTCCTCACCACTCGTCAGGTGGTTTCATCTAAAAACAACATAGTCAATGTGTTTATTGGAGGATGAAAATCACTCTTGGGTTCACACGCAGCGGAGTGGGCGAGAGCGCCAGGATCCAGGAATCTGAAAGAAACAAAACCTCACGCAGAATAAACGGACAGGAACAAACGAGCCGTTTGGCGGCGGTGGCCGCCGCCGTACACGTTACAGGAGACGCAGCGTGTTTGAGCAGTTTACCGGACAGAACGTCTGATTGCGTCTCGCAGATGAGATGTCGGAGAGCCGGCAGACCCACGTGACGCTGCACGACATCGACTCCCAGGCGCTGGAGCAGCTGGTCCAGTACGCCTACACGGCGGAGATCGTGGTCGGGGAAGGCAACGTGCAGGTAGGAAGGTTTTCACTTCTCAAGTTGCTCACAGAAACGGTTCCATCCCCCAAAACATCCTCCACCTTTTGCACAAACAGCCTTTTCATTTAAAGCCGTCAAACGGTGGGATCAACTTCCGGACGCTTTTTCTCAAAACATTAAAAAAAAATCACTTTCAGGAAAACCAGCTGTGTCAGCATTATACGACTTTAATTGTCCAGTGTATTGTTGTATAATGTATTTTAGTAGGACTTTTAATGATTATTGTTGATGTAAATAATAATATTACTAATTTTACTGTAGGTTATATTTATAATGTGTATTTTAATGTTACATAAGAGTTTTAATATCTGTAGGAATTCTTATGAAAGCAGGTGTTTTAATTTTAATGGTTACTGCTAATGTTATACATTTTTACTGTATAACATTACATATTTGTCAATATGTATTATGTTGTGTTCCTGCCCGGGGACTGCAGATGGAAATGAGCTCCGACTAAAATCTGGTACAAAGCATCTTTTCTTTAAGATCAATGCTTTTGTACGGATAAAATAAACGAAATAAATGAATAAAAAAACTATTTGATCTGTAATAGGACCCAAAAAATCCAAACAACCAGCTCTGTTCTTCCTCCCCACCCGTAACGGCGCCGCACGCAGACGTTGCTCCCGGCGGCGAGCCTGCTGCAGCTGAACGGCGTGCGGGACGCCTGCTGCAAGTTCCTCCTCAGCCAGCTGGACCCCTCCAACTGTCTGGGCATCCGGGGCTTCGCCGACACGCACTCCTGCAGCGACCTGCTCAAGTCGGCGCACAAGTACGTCCTGCAGCACTTCGTGGAGGTGTCCAAGACCGAGGAGTTCATGCTGCTGCCACTCAAACAGGTAGGAGGGGGGGGGGCTCCCATTATTGCTCCAGCGTCTGGTTGTTTGTCATTACTACACAGGTGGAGCCGGACTGAACCGACAGACCCAAAAACTGAATTTCCACTTTCATTTGTTTATTTGTCCGTGATGAACGTATCGGGGTGTTCCAACAGCAAGTTGTATATTTGTCCTCGTTGTCTGTTCCTGTGGCTTCTTCTCCAAATGCAACCTGTGGCTGTTTACTGCCACCGAGTGGCCAAATAATGCCACAACAACAAATATCTAAGGCCTCGTTTAGTTTGACGTTTCAAGTTAAAGCGCATCGTTTCAGAATAAGTTTCACGTTTATGCTGAAAACAATGCAGTTAGCATGCAGGGCCAGTGGAGGGTGCTGCTGTTACACTTCCTCACCGTTTCCATGACGACGAGGTCTGCGCCATCTTCGAAAAGTTGGGTTTCCTCGCCGTTTCTATGGAACTCGAATGTTTCTGAAAAGTTCCACTGTGGGAGCTGTTTTGTTGTGTTCTCAGTGACTACGGGCACCGTTGTCCTGGAAACGGACTCATAATGCAACAAAGGTTTAGCGTTTTCACTTCAAAATGTCACGTTAACGTAAAGCTGCGAAGTTTTAATGTTTGCCGCGGAGAACCACCAGGAAACTTCAATCCTTATTGATATCATATATGAAAGTGCCGCCGCTCGTCAACAGGCCCGTGTCTGTCCCTGTTTTCTTTTTCTTTTTTTAAACCACCGAGATTCCTCAGGGCAAAGCGTCATATGTCGGGGCATAATTAGACTTTCCCTCCTTCCCCGTCTTTCACGTCAATCACCGTCCCCTGTGGCGTTATCGTCCCTCTGTGGTCGACTCTCTGGCACACGGACCGAGCGCGACGATTACTTATTCACCAGCTGGGCTCGGCGGTGGCGACACTCTGGTTCCTGTCCTGGAAATAGTAATTAGGCAAAGCTGTGACATTTTCACAGCTGCCGCACTGTGTTCAGAGTAAACACTGTTTAATAAGTGTTTTCAATTATAGTGACGCATTTTCTTTCTTTTTTTTTTTCAGGGAATTCAGGTTCTGATTAGACCATAAATGCAGCATCGCTTATTACTTCTTCCAGAGGGTCACTGGGTGCTTATTTCAGCTGACAGTCTTGTGACTCACAGACTGGACTAAGTGGGGAGAGAAAAACACGACTAATTAAACTCCTGAGCAGCGAACTGTCATTACCTGAACTATAATATGCACAGTGAGCAGTTCCTTGAGAAAAAAAAAAGGCATTATTCTCAAAAAGTTGCTTGCCAATTTTTGTGATTTTTAATTTCTTTAAACCGTTCCAGGGGCTGAAAAGCCTTTAGGAAGATTAAAGGAACTGTAAAAAAAACCAAAAAACAACTGTAATGCTCTCAAATTCCCTCGAAATAAAGTCCTTAAAAGAAACAACTAACTAAGACGTGTGTAATATCTCTACTGGATCGTTTTATCTGAACTGTGTGTTCAGGCCTGTTTTTAGTTCCGTTTGCACGAGCTTTAAGTGAAAATGTAAAACTGGCGTTCTGTTTCGAGTGTCTGTTCACGACGTCTGCTCAGAGCCACTGAAAACACAACTTTTTGAAAACGCGACTTTGAATGCAGCGCCACGTCTCACGCGAGTGTTTGTCTCTCTCTCTGTGTTTGGTTCTGAGACCGAGCAGCGCCGTCCCCGGAGGAAATGGCCTTTTTCTTCTCTCCTCGGTGTGTTTTTCCAGTCGTGTAAACAAACTTAACATTAACGTTGGCCGAAGGTTCAAGAAACAGTGAAGGGAAACTCTGCAGCCTTATCTCAAAACAAAAACATTGGACTCTCCAGACCGGAGCCGGCGGGTCGCCTGTTGAAATAACTTAGAATTTAACGTGAACGTAACAGACGTCGACGGACTTCATGACTTGACGTTTGAATTAAAAGTAACAAACGGCATCATCTTCCTCTCAGCGTCTCTCTCCGGCCTTTCAAAGGCCTGAATCTGCGCGTGCGGCCACGGCCCATTAAAAACACTGCAAGTTAAGCTGCAGATTAAAAATAGAGCCTTTTTCTTGGTGTGTGTCTCCTTCCTTTGGATTACCGCCTCGCTCCGTCTGCAGCTGCTCCCCGCTTGTCGTAAATCTGCACCAGATCTGGATTTATGCTCCGGCTGCAGGAATCGACTCGGCGCTCACGCGGCTGTGAAATACGCCCCATATTTCCCGGGCCGCTCGCCGAAGGAAGTGGCGGAGCATGACGGGCTTGTGACGGCCGGTGATGTTTCACTTGTGCAGCATCGCAGGCGTGACGTTTGTGGAGGCGACTAACGACGGGATGAATCCTGATTGGATGGCGTGCGGCGAATGAAGCCGCCGTCCTGAGGAATTGTGACACGGTTAGAAAAAAGTGTCCCTCGTACGACGGCGCCCTCTGTGGATTTGTTGCAGTGGGAGAAGGACTGCAGGGTGGGGCCGCAGCAACACGCCAGCATTCCTCTGTGTGACGGTGCATCAGTGGAGCATCAGATACACGCAGGCGAACACCAGGGGTGGCGACATTTTCCTTTTTCTCATTTCATTTTGGAAATGAGAAACTAGATAGATCATAGGTCCATTTAATTCTGCAGATAAAATTCCTCAGCATCTTGGAAAGGAAATTCCTCCTCTCTGCTTCAGCATTTGAAGGCACCAGGATGAGTCAGAGAATCACCAACCAATCAGAGGCCGCCTTTCAAAAGGTATCGACCACATGGAATAAATTGACCAATCACGTTGCTCGTTACTGGACGTAATACAAAACCTGGAAGTCGTGCGTTGTGTACTCAAGCTGATATTTCGCCATATTTCGGAGAAAAAAAGATGAATTCAGGTAAAATTAGACGGTGAGAAATGGTGACGGCCTTTATACACAGAGGTTAGAGCCTTTGAGCAACACGTCCACTATTTTATCAGTCGTCTTTTCCAAAACTTGACGTCCAAATGACGGCTGGACGGCTCGCTGCCTAAAACCATGGAGCAAACGGACTCTCAAAACACTGAAAGGTTTGCGTTTTCACTTAAACGGCGCCTTAAATAGAGATGAGTCAGCATTTATTTCCTCTATATAAAAAAAAATACAAAAAACTTTGAGTATGTTATATTAATTATACAAGGACATGGATGTTTTGCACATGAACGTTCTGTCGGAAGAAATGTCGAAGTGTCGGGCTTAAAAGAAAGCAAAATCAGTCCAAAAGAAAAAAGAGGAGGACTTACATAGAACGTGGCTTTGTAAAAGCGACGGCCAACATTAGAGCTGAGTGCATATTTTGTGGTGAAACACTGGAGAATGAAAGTTTTAAACTAAAGCTGAAGCGACGAAAGAGTTTATCCGCAGAGAAAATGAAGTCATCGTTACAGAAACTGTGTTTCACTGATGTTTTCAGGCTGTGGTGGTGGAACTCTCCAGTTCCTCAAGAAAAAGGCTGTGAATCGCTGATTTAGAAGAGAAACTAAGATCCAACATGGAGGAAGTGATGACAGCTTTTGGAACCACTGAGACTTCCTGTGTTTGAACTTTTTTAAAACAGGATTGTTTTTCTTCCATTCCGTCTCTCCAGGTTCTGGATTTGATCTCCAGCGACAATCTGAACGTGCCGTCTGAAGAGGAGGTGTACCGCGCCGTGTTGAGCTGGGTCAAGCACGATATCGATGGACGCCGGCAGCACGTACCCTGGGTGTGTGTGTGTCCTCTTATTTTACCTCAAGTCTTTTGTTTATCACACACTGTGAAATGCTTTGGGGACACGTCCCGTACCAGAACAACAGTTTTCATAAGGTAGAAGAATGAAAAAAATAAGTAAAATTAATACTTCGAACACAAATATAGAAAATAGCACACTATATTACAATATTAATAATAATAAAGGAAATAAGGGAAACAAAGATGAAAGATAAATTGATAAATATAAGTAGACCAGTGTCAATATTGCAAGTATAAAGTCACTTGGGGTAATAATGTTCCTGAAATACTCCATGAAGGCAGTAGTCTCTCTAGTATGTGTCTGGATGAATAAGCTTGAGTTGAAATGAAGGTACTGTGAAAACTAAAGTATGAATTCTTGAGTTCCAATAAAATAAAAATCAGTTTGTGTGACAGTGTAAATGAATTAAATGCACTTCAGGTGAAAACCTCATTTTAAAGCCAAAAATCTTCACTAGTTTTCAGTGTGAAAGAAGATAAATAATTAATTCCTGCTTTCTTGGGTCAGATAAACATTTTTTGACTAATTATTTTTTCAAGGTCTTGGAAGTAGAGTTAAGTCCTAATTTGTTTATTTTGGGTTCTACCTCCATCACGAACTCTTCCCGCCCCGTCAGCTGATGAAGTGCGTGCGGCTGCCGCTGCTGCGGCGGGACTTCCTGATGAGCAACGTGGACACGGAGCTGCTGGTGCGCCACCACTCGGAGTGCAAAGACCTGCTGATCGAGGCCCTGAAGTACCACCTCATGCCCGAGCAGCGCGGCGTCCTCAGCAACAGCCGCACACGCCCGCGACGCTGCGAGGGCGCCAGCCCCGTGCTCTTCGCCGTCGGTCAGTGTGCGGCCGGAACGTCCAATCAGAGCCCTGGGTTAGGGTCAAGCCACATCTAGAGAGGGGGGCGCGTTGCATTATGTTGGGGAACAGGATAAGCTTTTTTTTGGTGTCCATTTTTTCATAATTCATTCTACCGTTGCTCTGTTGGCAGGACAAAGACAGATATAACTCTCGTCCAACTGAATCTTAATTATATTTTTATTAAATTTAGAACCGTGTCAACGGAGGAAGAGCAAACTGTATTAGATTACACAATGCACCAAATTATTACATAAAAAAAATAGTGGAATACCCACATTTTGTAGTAACTGTTGCAATATCTAACAAGTTATTACGAAATATGTGCAAGAATTTAATTACAAAACGTGACGTTATTACATAATGAGGTGAAAAAGGTATTTCATTATTACATACTGCACCGTTATTACATAATGCGGCGCCACAGGGTGGTGTTAAAAATCTGCCCGTTAAAAGTAACTTGCAACTGATTTCAGGAGGCTTCAAGGTAAAAAACGCGTCCCGCAAGAGGCTCCAACCAGGTCAAACCACAAAGGAAATTAAGAGTCGGGGACACGACTCCATCCTGAGACTCCAGCTGAGCTGCCATGAAAGCTAACTAGCATTAGCTTCAAAGCCTTGAGTTCGTAAAAACACATAACGGCTATGAGAAGGTTTTTTTGTGACATTTTGCACCAGAAAGTATCATGAAAGGCATTTTCATCGCCACAAAAGACAAAAAAAAGAAAAGAAAACGTTATTAAGTTATTATGGCACAATTGACTGTTCCAGCCCACCTGAAATGAAATCGGACGGTTTGTGTCCCCTGAACTAAAATGTGTTTGACGTCTCTGATTGAAGACAGACGGGAGGTAACGATACATCCTCTTCATATTTTGTGTTAAATTTTTCCTTTACGCTAAACTACACGCACACACATTGAACGTCCACCAAACAAGCCGTGTGCGTCGCTAAAACCGACTGTTCTGCGTGACATCAGAGCGTCGTCTCCTCTGTGCTGCTTGTCCCTGCGCTCCAGGCGGCGGCAGCCTGTTTGCCATTCACGGAGACTGCGAGGCGTACGACACCAGGACGGATCGCTGGCACATGGTGGCGTCCATGTCCACGCGGCGGGCCCGGGTGGGCGTGGCCGCGATCGGGAACAGACTGTACGCAGTCGGAGGGTGAGGAATGACGGAATGTTCTACGAGTGTTACTTTGGATCTCTGTTTGGAGGTGATTCGACGGTGACGAACTCCCGATTCACTTCAGGTACGACGGCACCTCGGACCTCGCCACCGTCGAGTCCTACGATCCCATCACCAACGCCTGGCAGCCGGAGGTTTCCATGGGAACGCGGCGGAGCTGTTTGGGTGTAGCTGTCCTGCATGGGCTGCTGTACGCTGCTGGAGGTTATGACGGAGCGTCCTGTCTCAACAGGTAGCGCCAGACTGACTCGCGTTTACATGGCAACGTTTTTGAAAATAATGTCTGTTTTGATGTAGTTTTCATGTTGGGCCACTAGTGGGTGCTGTTTGTTTTAAATTGTTTAAACGATTAAATGCACTCGGTGCCACTTACAATCTGGTTTCATTTCTTCAAGAAAAAAGAATAACTGCTGGAAATACTGGTTGGCTTGTAACTTTTAAAAATCTACCAGCCACATCGGCATTATGCACCAAATTATAACATTTTCGTAAAAAGAAAAAGAAAAGTGGAATACCGACATTTTATAATAACTTGTAATAAATAACAGGTTATTACAAAATGCGTTCAAGAATTTTATTACAAAATGCAGCAGATTATTACAGAATGTAGTGTTTATTACATAATGAGCTGAAAATGTATTACATTATTACATATTGCACTGTTATTACATAATTCGGCGCAACAGGGCCGTTTTTCAAAAAGTTGTGTTTTCAGTGGCTCAAAACCATTTAACCAGACGTCCAAAACGCAATGAAAGTTTTTATTAAAATCATTTGCATCTTTTCCCTCCAGTGCGGAGCGTTACGACCCTCTCACGAGCACGTGGACGTCCATCGCGGCCATGAGCACCCGCAGGAGATACGTACGAGTAGCCACTCTGGGTACGAACTCTTATTTTGAAACACCGTGTTCCCGTCTGTGTTTGCAGTGTTTAGATTTCTGAAATCAAAAGGGAGTTGCCTCGCTGGTATGCGTCTCCTAATATTTATTCCCGCGTTCACTCCCCTCCAGATGGCAGCTTGTATGCGGTGGGAGGTTACGACAGCTCCTCGCATCTCGCAACGGTGGAGAAATACGACCCCCAGGTAAACTGCTGTGGAACTTTATCGCCACGGCAACACCGAGATCGACTCGCGTCAGATGAGTCGACGGTAGAAATGTGTGACTAAGAACTGGCTTTCTTCATGGGGACGGGCAGAGCAACGCGTGGACGGCCATCGCCAACATGCTGAGCCGCCGCAGCAGCGCCGGGGTGGCCGTGCTGGACGGCATGCTGTACGTCGCCGGGGGCAACGACGGCACCAGCTGCCTGAACTCGGTGGAGCGGTTCAACCCCAAGACCAACACCTGGGAGGGCGTCGCCCCCATGAACATCCGCAGGTCAGACGCAGCAAAGCTCAGACAGTAGCCTCTGTCAAGGCTGAATTCACCTCCAACATCAAGAGTTTACCACTTTATTCATCATCATCATATAAGCTGAACGAATGGAAGGAGGCGGCCGTTCTGAGAAAAGCAGGCGTAAAGTGGCGCTCCGCTGCTGCGTTCAAGGACAGATCTGAGCGTAGGACACGGGAAGACGGAAAAACTCAACATTGACGGCTCAATTCAGAGAGATTTTCTCATTGAACTCTTGAAATTTCATTTCAAAACAAAAAATGCTTATTTAAGGAGGCGACGGTCATATAGAGATTTAACTGCTCTGACCGCCAGCGATCAGTCACATTATCAAGAGTATTTTCATCGCTGATACATAATTTTGATCCATATTTCCTACTAACCATGAAACTCAATCTTTTATTGAGACAGAAGCCACGAGAGCAAGTGAGAGAGCACTTCTTTGTGCCTGCGCTGCAGCGCCACCTGTGTGGTTTTATTAAGGGTTTCCACAGGTTTCTTCAATTTATCAATGGAAAAGTACAATAGCCAGACTTCTGTGGGATTCAAGACATGTTACAACATGTGTTGTTCTATTTGCTGGACGAAGAGGAATTGCATCTAGAATATGTCATTAAACCACAACTGGGGTGTCAAACATGTGGCCCGTGGACCAAAACCGGCTTGCAAGAGGCTCAAAAAGAGAATTTCAAATAAAAACATTAATTTCTTTTAAAATAAATTTCTGCTGAGATGCTGCCATGGGTGAGTTTAGAAAAACTCCCATAATGCAACAGCTACCGGAGAAGTTTTTATTTGGGCATTTCACTGTATTTTGCACCAGAAGGTTTCCTTTAAAACTGGCTTCATGTTGACATTGTTGTCATTTCGAGTGGTAATTCTTTGGTCTTGTTACGATGCTGGCTCGAGGGAGAGAAAGGGGGACGCAACATAAAATCGGTTTTAACTTTTTTTTTTTTTCTCCTTTAAAACAAAAATCTGCTGCATAAAGAACCAAGAATAAATGAGTGTAAAAGGAAAAAAAAAAAAAGAGCTTGAAAAAAGGTACACAATTATTGAATTATTGATGAATAAACAAATACCGAATCGAGAGCGAACAAGTGGAAATGCAGGGAAGCGACACACTCTAAGCGCCCTACATCGTTCCATTCTCTTTCAAACATACAGCAGGAATATTTAAAGTTCAGCCGCCAGCACTCGCTGCACTTCTCCCTCCTTCCTGAAGGGGGCGGGGCAACGTTTCCTCCTCGGGGAATGAGTCCAACATCGACGTAGTCGTTTTCAATAGTAATTGTGAATATACAGACATTTTCATCGCGTCAAGTCACGATGAACCCGGGCCCAATGTGGCCCCCCCAAGTAAACAGTGTTGGACTTCAACCTGGGATGGTCCAGACCTTCACTTTATCAGTTTGAATTCACAGCAGTGAAAGCCAAATGTTTTTAATGAAGAAACTGGAATTTGGGTGTTGGAAAGCAAGAAATGTGGGAACTAAAAAAAAAAAAAACAGTGGAGCCGTTTGAAAGGCTTCCCCGGCTGCAGTTGTTCTGCTCCAGACCGGGCTGAAGGATTTGGATGGTTTGGATGTCGTCTGCCTAAACCTTCTTAAGGCATTAAACATCAAATGACCCATTTATTTCGGGTGCTTTCCCGTTTCTTAGAAGACGCTTCTCAGCACGTGTATCCCAGTACGCTTCGTATTGTTCCAGGATTTGCATCACAGAGGGAGCTGAGGAGGCGTAGACGCAGTGTTTTTGTGATCGCATCAGCAGAAACACACACACACACACACACACACACACACACACGGTTGTGTGTGAGTCAGCTCTATGAATAACTCATGGCATTAATCAGCTGTGTGGCTTTCCTTATCCTTTTTCTTTTTCTTTCCCCCCCGAGAGGCTCCATTTACACGGTGCAAAATATCACACTCCTCCAACCACTAATCCGTCGCCCTGCCCAAAGCAAAGCCGCTTTACGACGGCGCCAATTGGAAAATGATGGCGAACGGCCGTCTTGGTCGAGATAATCTCAAATTCTGTTAATCGCAGGAAAAGTCGGAGAAATGGACAAACTGTGTCACTATGGTTACGATCACACTGCGGGGAGAGGTGACCCCGATGCAAGTTTGAGCAGCAGGAATCCTGTTTTTAAAAATATCAAACGTAGATTAACTTCATGTGTGATCGTATATCGCTTAACTAATTATTGAGTAACTCTTTATTTTTACAGTAACGTCACAGTAACAAATCTTAAAGTAAATTCTCAACTTTAACTATATTATTGAGCATATGCAGCAAAAAAATTGGGAAATTACCCCCAAAGAAGTCCTACAGAGTGAACTGTGGCTCAGTTTGTGAAAACGACAATGTGACTTTTTGACAGCTCCCAAAAACATCTGTCGTCGTGTAACCTGGCGAGGATGTAACTTTAGACGGCAGTAACGCTGCATGTGCTTTTTGAAAACTGCTTCCAAGGTGGAACTTTTCGAAAAAGCCCAAATTCTGTCTCAGAGAAAAACGGGGGAAAAAAATGCAACTTCATGAAGATGCGCAGTCTCTGTGGAAACGGGGGAAAATGCACGGTTTTCTCAATGGGCCTCGGACATCTTTAAAGCTTTTTTAAAAATGTCTCTCTTCTCTGTTAAGCTGGAACAATACGAGGATGTTAAATATATTATATGAATAAAAAAAAACCAAGAACTCCCATTTAACAACTGTTGACTTGAGATGCTGAATAAGACTTTTCCTTCCTTCCTCCGCCCAGGAGCACCCACGACCTGGTGGCCATGGACGGCTGGCTGTACGCGGTGGGAGGCAACGACGGCAGCTCCAGCCTCAACTCCATCGAGAAGTACAACCCGCGCAGCAACAAGTGGGTGGCGGCCTCCTGCATGTTCACGCGGCGCAGCAGCGTGGGCGTGGCCGTGCTGGAGCTGCTGAACTTCCCCCCGCCCTCCTCGCCCACCCTGTCAGTCTCCTCCACCAGCCTTTGACACGGGGTCACGCTTTGGCTGAGCTCAGCTCCCCCTGCTGCTGCAGCCCAGACTGGGAAGAGACGGAACTGCTCGGTCTGAGAGGAGGAGGAGGAGGAGGAAGAGGAGGAGGAAGGAGGAGGAGTGCACAGGTGAAGGCATGGAGTGGGGTGGGGTGGGGAGGTGACGGAGGATGCTGGCTTGACGCTGCAAAATTAGTGACTTTCTTGGTGAAGGTGAAAAAAAAGAAAAAAAAGAAAAGAAATCTACAACCTCAGTAATCAACATCCTGTGATCTGAATCTGTTGAGTCATTCCACCAGCGACAGCGGTCCCCGTTTCCACGGCGACGATTACAAGTGAAAACGCAAACGTTTCCTGTGTCCGTTCACACGACGACGGCGCTCAGGAGTCACTGGAAACGCAACTTTTTGAAAATGGCTTCTAAAAGTGGTACTTTTTCAAAACGTTCCAGCTCAGCCCCGGGTAGGCAAGGCAAGGCAAGGCAAGGCAAATTTATTTATTTATAGAGCAACACTCAAACACAGGGCAATTCACAGTGCTTTATGGAGAAATAGAAGAAAGCAAAGAAATGCAGGAAAGCTTTACAAAGAAATAAAAAATATCTATTAATGAAAGAAATAATGAAGAATCTGATCTCCAGATCTTGGTGTTTCCCCACAACCACTGACCGTACGGTCCACTTTGGAACCTCCCTCAGCAAACAGCTCACCAGTTAGGTCTTTACCATTCGATCTCCATTTAAAAAAAAAAAAAAAAAAAAAGTGTTCCTCAGCCTCTCAGGATTTCTCTTTGAATGTTCGTCCCACTTTGGTCCAGGCCGAGAGGTGAGAGCAGCGGGCCGACATCCTGCATGATGAGAAGCTCATTGTTGGACATTGTTGACCTCACCATTAGATTGAGCTGAAGATGGGAGACGTCCGAAACATGCAGGACGTCGGCCCTCAGTTAACTACCCATAGTCTAGGCCTCAACAGATGGACGGTGGAGATTGGGAATGGAACCTACGACCTTCCGATGGAAGGAGGACCACTCTACCAACCGAGCCAAAATATCGTTTTGTTCTCTGCGCGCGTGAATTCACTCCAAAAAACAACCAACAGCACCACCTCGTGGCCCTTCATACTCACTACATAGTTTTCAGTGCTTCTGCCGTTGCCGTGGAAACGAGAACGATGAGTTTTCACTTGAAACGTTGTCGTCTGAACGGGACCAAAATCTCTGCATGGATTCACCGGGCGGCCATTAATCCTGTCCTGCTCTGTATCACACACACACACACACACACACACACACACACACACACACACACACACACACACACACACACACACACACACACACACACACACACACACACACACACACACACACACACACACACACACACACACACACACACACACACACACACACACACACACACACACACACACACACACACACACACACACACACACACACACACACACACACACACACACACACACACACACACACACACACACACACCTTCATGAGAACCAAATCGCTCCAGGAAGAAGAAAAGGTGGAGGAAGAAGAAGTTTGTATCCCGACACTCCGATGTTCCAAACATCCTTAATTTCCGTCATGTGTGACGTAAATGTTTGTTTTTTTCCATGTCAGGAATTTATTGCAATAATGTAAAAAAAAAAAGAAAAAAAAAAAGAGAGAAGAGAATAATTGAAATTGAATGATTTTACTTTTGGAATGTAGCTTTTAGCTGGTCGTACCATGCATGTTTCCGTATTGGCTCTGATTCCCAACAAGAAGTAGAAAAAAAAAAAGAAAAGAAAAAATAAAACAAGACGTTGTAGTGCTGCTCTGCTACACTAGGTGGCAGTATCAGGCAGGGGGAGCATGGACACCAACACAGAGACGCACCGCCTTCAGAGCTGTAGACGAGTCTGGATCCTTTTTTTTTTTTTTAAAAGATAAAAGCAGAGTTATGTTGAGCTATATCTATTTATAAAATATGTATGAATTCTAATATATTCTGCTCTAAAGATGCTTCGAGGAGAAAATCCAAGCAATGCCTATTTAAGAGTGTTTTTAAAAAATTATATATTTATTATTAGATCTGCATATGGTCCGTGGAGATGACGAGGGGAATGTGTGTGAGGCGTTTCAGGAGCTTCGATACGCAGCTTTTCATTTTGCATTTCTTGATGTTTTTGATTCACTGCCACAAGCATGACGTCACAGTATAACTCGTGTTAATCTAAATGAGAGAAAAATGTTATTTATTGATTGATTTTTTTTATTTTGTCGTTTACTTCTGGCTGATTTACGCTGATGACACTTGGTGCTGTCATATTCCCTCTCCACACGTCCACTGGTGTCTCCTTTTATTACCTCGCTGTTGAAACGGGTCCGACTCCCGTCTCAATAAAGTTGTATCGTTAACCCGAGTATAAACTGTTGTGGGCGATTTGGGAACGTCACCAGTGAGCCCGCTCAGTCTAAAACTAACTCCTCCTGGGTTCAGTTCAGTTCATGTGCAGTGCAGTGATTCCATTCCCAACTTCTGAGAAGTTGCCTTTTCCTCCTTATTTTAAAGGATTTAGTTGATCCGGTTCTTTTGACCTAAAACTACCTTAAGTTTCTTTTACGTGTGCGAGCGAAGGCGGGAGGTTTGGAGCTGTGATGGCCTTACGGAGATGTCGTCGAAGTGAGTCGGGGACTTTGAAGCCCCGTTTGCACGACGACGTTTTCAAGTGAAAACGCAAAACTTTCGTTGCCTTTTGGGTGAGAGGTGCCACTGAAAACACAACTTTACGTAAACGCTCCGTCTCTATGGAAACGTGGGGGGGGGGGGGGGGGGGGCATAACTTTACAAAAATGTTCCGTCTCAAGGGAAATGGGGGAAAACGCAACTTTACGTAAACGTGCCGTCTCCATGGAAATAGCAGGAGACACAACTTTACAAAAACATTCCGTCTCTGTGGAAACGGAGGGAAAATGAAACTTTACGTAAACGCTCCGTCTCCATGGAAACAGGGGGAAACATAAATTTGCGAAAACATACCATGTCTGTGGAAACGAGGGCGGAACTTTACGTAAACGCTACGTCCCCCTGGAAACAGGGTAAAATGCAAGTTTTTGAAAATGCTCAACCGGAAAAATAGAACTTTTCTGAAACGCTGCTCGTAGTCATGAGCACCACGGCCGAAGTATATAGTCCTTCTGATAGACCACAACAACAATGTTTCCTCCAGAGTGTCACCACTCCCAGTCCACATTCTCCTGGGACTTGGTAGTTTTATTTTTGACAGTCTTGGTCATTTGTCCATACGAATGTCCGTGATCTCCAATTGTTAAAGTTTAGAGCATGTTGTTCTCTGCTAGCATGTCTTAAAAAAAAAAAAAAAAACCACCAACAGCACTCACTAGTGGCCAAACATGCTAACTACACCGTTTTCAGCGTTTCTTCCTTTCCCACCATTTTCAAAAACGTTCGCCGCGTAAACGTGAATCGTCTCAAAACGCAAAAACGTTTTCACCTGAAACGTTGTCGTGGAAACCGGGCCTGACACTGAGGTGCACAAACCCACAACAAGACTTCGGCCTCCGTTCTGTGGATCAAAATGTAAATAGAAGGATTCCTCAAGTTAACTTGTGCAATTTCAACGTGACTGTAGCTTTTCTGTTTCTTTCAGTTTGTATTTAATGTGGTGAATACTGTTTATTTATGACATGTTTGTTATCTATAAAATGTTGGATTTTGCACTATTGCGAGATGAAGCAATACTATATATATATACATATATATATATATGTATATATATATAAATAAAAGAAATAAAAATGTTTTCAGATGTGAAATCTGTCCCGATGAGTTTGAACAGATGTTTATGCCTATATGTATGTAACACTGTATGTCACTGAAAGACGTAAGTGAATTCCTGATGAAAACACACACGCTGAAGGTTGTGTTGCTAGGCTCGCCACAAACCGGGTCCCTGGTACCTTCCCAACACGCTCCTCTGTGACGCTGATCCCCACAGACAGCTGAACACTCTCACTTTACCCTTCTTGACCTCAGTCCCATGGCATTTACACCTGTGGTGGCCTCCGCACACTGAGCCCTGCCGGCCCCTGCTACCATGAACACACACGCGCACACGCACAGGCACGCACGCACACAATGCAAAATACCTCCAGCCTGCAGTCGGTGCAGAACAAAGCTGCAACTGCACACAGAGGAGCGGTTGACTGAGTCGACGGAGGGAAACTGCAGCTCCGCACCGACAGGAAGGGAAACAGCCGCTGTCATCCCAGATAAACGCTTCCCGGTCAGACGCCTTATTACAATAACTTAATTATTTGTAACATTTCAGTGACCTAGGATGAATAGTAATGTATTTTTACACATAAAAAAACAAAGCTTCCTCTGAAAAAAGTAGCTCAACATTGGTAAATGCCTCTGTAGGTAATAATCAAAACACTCCGCAGGGTCCTTCACAGAAAAGACGCTCGAAGTGAAAAACAAAAATCACGCACATACGTGAACGCGACGGGGGGAAACTGATGGCGACATCAGCGCAGATGAATTCCTAGACACTCCTGTCCAGCACCTGATTGCACACTACTAAATCGAATGAGAAATAGTCTGTGTTCCTTCGGGGGGAAAAAGAAATCAGAGAAATCACAGCTGGAGGGAAAACAACAAAAAAGAGCTGTGTCCTGATGTCTGACGCAAACCTTCACAGAAAAGAGTAAAAACATGTTTGAAGTTATATATATATATATATATATATCCCGTTTTGGGATTGTGTGCTTTTACTAAAGTATCGCAGGCAGGGAGAACATGCAAACTCCACACTGAAGCACTGAAACCTGGGACCCAGCTGCTGCTTACACCTGCCTAGCATGAGAAGGGTTATTATTAGTGCTGTCAAAAATAACGCCTTCATTTAATTAATTGATTTGAAACGTTTAAGTCGTTAAAACAATTTTCTTTCCGTAATTAACGTAGTTTTGTTTACTTCAATTTTTTTTGTTTTTTAACGCCGTTACCGGAGCAGCAGCACCGTGACCACAGAGCAGCACAGTACAGAGTGGAATAATATTAGGGCAGAAAGTTTCGCTTTCAAAAGTTACCCGATAACTGATTGAGAAAGTGACCGTCATTAGCCTTACTTTGAAAAGCCGAATTTAACGACCACAGAAGTAATTCTGCGGCAAAACAGCGGGTTGCCATGTTGGCTGACCAGGAGCCACCAAACCGCTAAAGCTGGAGGAAATACTGGTAAAATATTCATTTCTCCTCTTTCCCCGGCTCTCCTGTATAGTGTGTGTGTGTGTGTGTGTGTGTGTGTGTGTGTGTGTGTGTGTGTGTGTGTGTGTGTGTGTGTGTGTGTGTGTGTGTGTGTGTGTGTGTGTGTGTGTGTGTGTGTGTGTGTGTTCTCTATATTATTGCCACTTTGAGTATTTGAATATTTCTAGAAACAAAGTTGTGAACTTATTACATGAACAAAGTGGTGGACCTGCACTCTAACAAAACTCAGACTTATGTTAGATGTTTATTAATTAATACATTTATGTTTTTATTATATTTACTAATCTTGGAGAGAAACAGTTTCACCGAAAGCTAAAAGCACGTTATAAAAATAGTCTTTAAATTTAAATATAGTCTGTGTGTTGAGTCGACATTAATATCGTGGTTTTCCCAGAATAAATATCCTTTACAAGCTTCAGTCTTCAGTAGAAAAACAATCTGATTAATCGCAATTAATTATGGAAAATTGTGCAGTTAATTCCCCCAAAAAATGTAAGCGATTGACAGCACTAGTTAATATATATTATTACATTACCACTATTATCTGATAATGTGAAATCATCTGGTGGATATTTAAAGTCAGTGTTCAGTGTTCAGGATTGATGAGTGTGATGTGGTTCAAGCTCTGAGCAACAGGGTTTATCCTTCCACTCGCCCAAAATGCCAGAGGATAAAGTTGTATCACAGCTGGGACGCCGACTCCACGGCAACGCTCCGTGTTTTGGTTGCGACCCTCGACTGCAGGTCACAAACTCTTCTTGTATTACTGTGCACATTTCACCCTGCAGAGGATCGGCTGTTGGTCGAGTATCACTTCTATGTGTGTGTGTGTGGGTGGGTGTAGGGGGGGTTTATAGGTGCTTGGAAAGTCATGTTACGTCTGCCGCTCGGTGAATGCTGATGATTTTACAAGCCGTCTCTGCGATCCTTCTCGCCCCCTGGCGTCGCCTCCGGGTCAGACCAATGAGACGCTGCGAGCGACTTCTGACCTGCTGAATCGGCGGACACGTCTGTCGCCGCCGTCGCGGCTGCTCCTGACTGATGGAAAAGGCTTCGGATCGGCGCGACCGAGAGGAGAAGTAGTGCCCGGAAAGAGGAGGGGGACGGTGGAGGAACAGCGGAGTGTCGTCATGCGGCAGCTTCAGCCGATCACGATTTAAAGGTCATCATGTACATGGAGAGAACTGCATGACCGCCAGCGTGTGAAGGGTGAACTTTCTCAACTCTCCATGTTTGTGCCGATGAGATCGAAACATCACATTTCAGTCAGTCCAGAAAAAGGTTTAATCATCTCTTCAAACACACTTTAGGAAAATATACGAATACAGACGCCACATGGTGATAAGGTTATAAGGTGATAAGTTTCAAGCGAAAACGAAAAAAAATTTTGTATTTTCATTTCTCAAAAGTTTTGTGTTTACACAGCAACGTTTTAAAAACGATGTCTGTTTCCACGGAAACAGCAGAAACACTGAAATACGATGTTTTCACGTTGGGCCACTAGTGGGTGCTGTTGTTTGTTTTTGTAATGAAACCACACACACACACACACACACACACACACACACACACACACACACACACACACACACACACACACACACACACACACACACACACACACACACACACACACACACACACACACACACACACACACACACACACACACACACACACACACACACACACACACAGCAGAGAAAAAAGCCGCTCTAAGCATTAACAGCGTGAGAACATGGACATTCGACTGGACATGTGCAGAGGAAGTATCTTTACCACAGCCGAGGTGCGCATGTGCAGTAGCTGCGTTTTTTCATATTATATAATAAATATATATATATATATATATATATCATGAATCAGTTTGAAAACGGAAATGTATTTTGATATTTTGCACATTTTAAAATGGAATCTAATGTAATAAAATCAAATAATTATAAGATGTTTCTTTAAAAGCTCAGAAGTTTACTTCACATGTTTATCAATTTATTTTATTATTTCATTATTCTAATTATATTCTAGGAATTTCCCTGGGGCTTAATGAAGTATTTCCTGTTCTATTCTATCCATCTATAAATTAATTGATAAAGATACAAACATCAGAAGGGGGTGAAAATCCTAACAAATCCCAACCAGATTAAATCTGAGAGATTACATAAAAGAAAAAAAATAATGCATTTAAAGTGAATTACATTATTTTTAAAAATCTGACATTGAGTATATTCCAGATCATGTAATATCCAGATGATAATGGTAAACAGACTAGCTGAAGGTTTTTGAAGACATTTCACTTCAGAGCGTCTTCAATTATTCTTTTTCTTTCGTATTTATATTCCAAGTCTTTCCTCCAGCAGTTTTGTGTTTTTCTCTACATTTATTCGACAGTCAGCGTTCCGATATTAAATAAAGATTTTTCTCATTTTGTCGAGTAAAAACAGTTTCGTCCCCGTTCTTTACGTCAATGATATGAACGTGCATAAAGAAGTTAAATAACCTGTGTTTTCCTGACGTTATCCGACTGATCTTACCTTCAAAGGAGGGCCGAGCTCCAGTTAAGATTCCTTTACGGTCGTCCAGAGTGAGAACTTTGGCACGTCTGAGTCCGTGTCGGACACCTGATGTCGGGGGCTTCAGATCCAGACTCTGTCTTAATGGTCCGAGGTGCGACTTTAGCGCCGCTGCCGTCACCCGCCGAGTCTGCATCAACACCGAGCAGCGGCTCCATGTGGAGCAGCAAAGGTCAGCCTGCCACACATGGAGGGAACGTCGCATTAGGAAAACATCACACGGATAAATATTTACTTCAATCGAAGGTTTCGAAATGCCCCTACTTGTTTTCTATACACTTTCTAATTTTAGTTCAGGGGCAGTTTCATTATGAGTGACCGGTAAAATAATGCAAAAATAACCTTTAAATGTAAACTTCCTTTGTGACGCAGAGTAATGGTGATGAAAATGTCTATATTTTCACAAAACCAAAGAATTATCACTGAAAATAAGTACAATCTCAACATAAAGCCAATTTTAATGAAAGTGTCAAAAAAAAACTTGTCATATAAATGTTGCATGACGCATCTTTTTCTACAAACTCACCCTGACAACGTGGGTTTGAGACCAATGCTAGTTTGCCATCGTTCATGGCAGCAGCATCGACGTCTCAGCTCTCGTCTTGGGGCCCGATTACAGAACAATGGTTTCAGGGAAAAATCGCTTTTGTGGTTTTCGTTTCATAAAAGTTTCGCGTTCACACAGCAACGTTTTGAAAATGATGTCCGTTTATATGGAAATGACAGAAACACTGAAAACGATGTATTTTTCATGTTGGGCCACTAGTGGGTGCTGTTGTTTGTGTGGTTTCACTACAAAAACAAACCCAAAATCCAAGACGTTGCATGATGACATTGGACATTGTCACAATGTCCACAATTAATAAAGTTATTTCAGAGAAGTAAATGCTCAAAAGTTCAGAAAGAGCTGGTAAACTTCTTCACATTATATCTTTTTTTTTTCTTTGTTCAGAATCTATGTACGTTGAGTACTGAGGCATGTCGCACAGCTAAGTCCTAATAGCAGGTTTGATAGAAGTAGAGAGGGGGTTGAGAGTGGCGTGAGCGAAGACTGAAAAACAATCGTTTAATGGGGCAAAACGTTAGGAAACCAGCGACTCGGGAAGCGTGCCCCTGAACAAATGAATGGGATGGTTGTCTTTGTACGTATAGTGTTGCTTTTGGCAGAGCGTTGGTTATTTCCTCTTCCCGCTGAGCAGAGTGACTCAGGCGGTGGGAATAAGAGCTACTGTAGTAAATTCAACGCAAGACATGTCAACGTCCCTTCAGAGCAGCTTGAAACAGGCCAGTTTGTCACATTATGGTCACATTACGGCGTCTAATCGACGTGTGGACGGAGCTGCGAATGAGGAAAACTGAACACTTTCTGAGTCACTGAAACCCTCCAGGGTGTAATTAAACCTATACATTCTGATAGAGAACAATCTGGTCCAGTTTGTAGATTTGTTTACGTGATAAAGTCACATAAAGGGAGAGAAAGTGCCCAAAACTGCTCTTAAAGGCCATAAATGAAATGATTTAATCAATATAGCAACGGCAAACTACACTGTGTTGAGGAGAGGAGATTAGATACTGTCAAACTGTTAAAGTCAATCTCAGTGTGAGGCATCAAATTCAATCATATAATAAATGTATATAAATGCCCTTTAAAGTTACAGATTCAACGACTCAGCTTTCATTCATAATGTTCCTGTTTCTAATGTTTGTTAGTTATACTCAGAAATACAAATAACAGCTTTTCTGGAGGCGTCCACATTGGGGTTTTTTTGGATCCTGAAGTCGTCTCATCCCGAGTTGGGAAGTTTCAGGCCGACTGGAAACGCTCAGTAACTAATCAAGTCTCTAGTTTAGTTTAGTTGATTAGTTACAGAATGTTTCAAGTGAAAACGCGTCATGTTTGTGTTTTTGTTTAATGTTAAAGTTAATTTCGTAATTAAAAAAAAAATAATTTCAATCATTATCAGATTATATTCCAGGGTTACTTAATTAAGGAAAACCACTTTGACTATTTCCAAATACATGTATGCAAATGAGCACTTGCATCGACCCTCTCCGCCCTTGTAGGAAACATTGGCAAAGGTTGAATTATGCAAGTCGAAACTGGATCCAAGTCATAAAAAAAAAGAAAAAAAAAAAAGAAATCTCTTTCTGTTTCCATATTCTGGCAGAGAGGTGACTCACTTTTCACATGAGTTAGATAAATTACAAGACGCTATCGATGGACAAATTTCACCGCAAGTGGTAGTTTAAACTCAACAAAAGACACAAGTTCAGATACTTACGTAGAGATACTGGAGGAGGGACCGCAACGCGACGTACTTTAACGGTTTACCGCCATTTCAGAAACAGCGTCTTATGAGAGACTTATTTATGGAATAAATGGGAAATTGCGCACAAGAGATCAAGAAGTATAACTTAACATATATACCGTCTTACAGCGGGTGGGTGGGGGTTCATTAAAAGGGGAAAAAAGCAAAGTTTCCACACAAAACATTTACCTTATCTTAGTTAGTATATAATCTTGGTTTCACAGTTTTGTTGTTCAATTACTTTTATTACCCTCATTACTATGACCAGGTTTACCTAATATCAACACTATTTGTGGCATTTTTGTTTGTATTTCTCTCTTTTCTTATCTATTCTCTGTACTTTAAAACCAAATTATATTAATTTCATAGAGTATTTTATGTTTCTATGCTATGGACGTATTTGAGGGGAAACCATAAGAATTAAAATGGGTTAAAAAAAGTAACATTTTCTCTAAATTTTAAAAAATGTTTTAACTGGAGACTAAAATTACGATAAATAAACTATTTAATTGTATTCCAATGTTTGGGATGACCTTGTACTGCTGGAGGTTTATTTGCGTTTTGTTTCCCGTCACATAACCGACAAATATTGAATTTGATTAAAATAATTTAAATAAAACAAACAACTCCCCAAGCAGATCGCATGTTTGATAGATAGTTGTCTTTGTTTCGGGGGGGGGGGGGGGGGGGGGTTTGTTGGAGAAAGGAGGGGTAAAGGTTGGGTGGGGGTCCTTCCCCACGTCGTCTCCTTCATATCTGGAGACGCCTTGTTGACACTGGCCACATGCGGCTCAGTCGGGGTTGCTGGTTGATTACATTTATTGGGAGACGAGAGTGAGGAGGAGGGCTGAGCGACCGTTAGAGCCTGAGGTGGATCCGTCTGAACAACCGGCTGAACAGGCCGAGATACGCCAGGCGTCTCACGCCGCAGCCGCTCACAGACGCTGACTTCATGAGCAAACACAACATGATGAGTGTGCGACTTCCTCGTCGGGCTGATAACACCACATGTCTCCGTTCTCTAACATTGATCATCGACCCCAGGAGGCGTTTACATTTTCACTTGAAATCATTGTAGACTTTGTAAACTGTCTTTTTTTTTTCAAAGGGGGGGGGGGGGTTACAGGACAACAGTGGACAGCTCTCAAGGGAGAACTTTTCGAAAAGGCCCCAAAGCAGTCTCCGTGGAAACAAAGGAAAGCGCAACAATGGAACGCCGCTGCTGTCATGTAATGATGCTAAGGCCAGTGTAATTCCTAGTATTTCAATTGATGAATTAAAAAACTGTTGCTTTTATTAAAGATTGACTCTGCGTTAAGTAACAGCACAACGAGCAAATTAGAGGAAGACGACTCGGTTTTAAAACTTCTGTCGACTGTGCGATCTTACAAGTCCCAGCCCGCCACACTACTGTATACGACATAAACCGTACGATCAAAACACAAGCCAACGATGACGTGAGTCGACGTGATCGGGCAACGATAACACGTCCTGAACATCAACGTGGACGGAGCCCTCGAGTTTGTGGCTTTTATGTGTTTGGACAGAAATCCCACAAAAACAGGTATGAGGAGAATATGGAGGCTTGGGAAGAGAGGCCAACCTGGGAGGGTCATTTTGTGAGGGCAGCTTGAAGTAAGTGTTTGTTAGCATCCAATAGCATTTTATATGAGCACCTACTGATGTGGTCTTTCATTTTACAGCAGAATGTAAATGAAACTATCAGGTTGCGGCGGCAGCAGCAGCAGCAGCTACGATCGCCCCAAATATCGGACACTCTCTGATGTTGATCAAAATTACATTTGGGGTTGAGGTTGGGAGTCGGGGTTAAGAGTTGGGGTTAGGGATTCCCACCTCGGCACCAAATGTACAATGAGACAGTTCATTTCACACTGTGCTTTACTGATTTGTTACTGCTACACTTTGTTTTTTTTGTTTTTTTCTCATGAAACCCACCAGATGTGACCGAAAGTGGAAATAAGCTGGACGTTCTCGCTGTGGCGTCATGTCGAGGCGGCCGGTTCTTCATTTCAACCTCCTAACATGCAAACGCATGTTTGCATAGAAACTCTGGGCTTGTGGAAATTAAGAAGTTTGACTCTGCGTGTAGCTCAATGAATCGCACATATTCAGTCTAAGGCCACGTTTACTTGTACCCGGGTATTTGAAAAAAAAAGTGATATTTCGCTGCGTTTCTTGCATTTACACATTAACGCAGCTGCGACTCACCACAAACGATGATTCCTGAAAACTACGGCCACAGTGGAGATCTGGACAAACTCCATGTCTCCAGTTACGTCTAAAGGAGGGTAGCGGATATTTACGTCACAATTCGTGACGACGTGTTTTTTTCCAGGATTCTGATTGGCTAACATGGCTTCATGCTTCTCGTTACACTGCCCCCTACAGGTTTGGCTGATCATAGTCGCTCTGAATCAGGTGTATATGCAGGTCCGTGTAAATGGAATATTAATTTTTATTTTTAAACGTAGAGGGAGAAACAGCCGTTTATGTAAAAATCCCGGGTACGTGTAAACGCTGGGTTCAAAATCTGTTTTATTGTCACGTGATGAAACGAGTCGAGCTCACCGTCATGTGACACTTGTCCAGTGCTTCAGTTTCAGGACGATGTGCTGAAAGCATGAGTGTCGGTAGTAATAAATAGAAGCGTTTCCATGCCTGGACATGTCGGGAGAAGTCCCCATCCCTCACCCCGCATTGACACACACACACACACACACACACACCATGCTGTGTTGTTAAATGACCACTCAATGCAGAGGTGACCCAACAATGAGCTCCATTTGGCTCCGGGGAGGTGTGAAGTCCTGCACCTCTCCATGAACCCCCCTGCTGGTGTTGCTGGGACCGATTTAGCAGACAGATTATTCAACACACACACACACACACACACACACACACACACACACACACACACACACACACACACACACACACACACACACACACACACACACACACACACACACACACACACACACACACACACACACACACACACACACACACACACACACACACACACACACACACACACACACCTCCAGACTCCTCCCCTTTACACACGCTCAGACTCTGACTCCACAGCCGGCTCACTACTCCCTCAGTACAAGCCTGACTTCAGCAGGGAGCGCACTGCACTCTTGGATTACCTCGGAGGAAGCACATTTCCGTCTACAGAGCCTCATATCCAGACCGGCAACATGGGGAGCAGCATGTCTTGTGTCCCCCAACACAACTTCAGATTCTCCAGCAAGAGTTTCATACGCAGGAACAGGTAAGAACAGTCCCACCTGTCCAGGTACTCATGCCGCATTGACACAGGACATCATGTCATCCTGCCTTGTTATTTTAGACATTCAGTTGGAAGGAATTCCTGATATTCGCAAGGGTTTAGGCAGTGGGGTTAAACAGAGGCTGTGAAGTTTGCGAGGCCAAGGCAGGGATCGTATGATAATACGGGATAGTCCCAGAGTCGTGCCTCAGTGGTGCCCGTCTGACCAGCGGTGTCGACGATCCAGTTACCATTTGCCTCTTCTCTTCATCAAGATGATCTGCCAGCTGTCACTGAGTCTGGTTTCCCTCCAGAAAATGAAGATCTGACCCCCGTTCAGTCATTATAGGAATTCATTGATTAGATCAGATTCATGAGTCCTGATAAATAAAAAATAAAAAAAAGATTATTAATTTGAGATGGTTGGTTTCATATCAGAATTAGTTTTAATTCCTCTGGGATGAAACGCCCGGGCATGTCCCACTTGCTGCAGCCAACTCCTTTGGACCACCACATCTGATTCTGATTAGCCTCAGCTGCAGTCTGCTGTCCTGGACGGTGAGTGGAGATGATTCAGGGTCTGCTTAGTCGGTTTGCTGGGATGTGTCATGACCACTCTTTTCAAATAAAAACACATTCAGGACGTTGAGGGTTTTTTTTTCTTCTTTTTTAAAACCTCACGGCTCAAGTTTGCAGAGTGATACACCTTCTAGGTTGGATCGATGCTTCGGCGTGAACAATACGTTCAGTGTTCCAGTTTCATGCGTGCCCTGCTGGCTCTTTGTGTTGGGAGAATGAAGCCAGGCTCAGGTATTCCCTGCAGAGAAAGGGAGTGAGAGCTGCTGAATGCCACAGTGGTGACTTGGAGAATGTTGGGTGTGCAAATCAACTACCTGTCTATTATCTCCCATGCATTCCTCTTTCACTTTACAACTGCATGTCGCATCAGAGTGCAATGCTCTACATGACACGTGTTTATTTCCTTTTTTTTTCCAGTTAATGACAAGCTAATAAATGATTAATGCTGGCCTTGGACATCCTGAATAGACTAACCTTGATTCCCAGCATGCACACAAAGCCCGTGTTGTTGCAGTGAGGGACACTGGCACACATATGTACAGATAACACTACAAGCTTAGATTGTAAAAGCAGCCCCACAGCCTTATCTCTACATCGAGGGCGCTTCCTCATGAAGATGTGGCACTAATGGAAACAGATGAGGGTCAAGCAAAACAAAGAGGCACATTGAATGCTGATTTTCCTATGCATATCCTTCCTATCCAAAACACAAGCCCTGATTGTTCTTATCATTCAAAAGGCTCGCATTGATGGAGTGAGGACAAAGGAAAAGGGGCTGCTGTTGATTTCCAACAACTCAAACATAAAACATGATTGGAAAAAGAAGTTGATCAACTGTGCAAAACCAACGATTCATATTGAGGTCATCGCTCCATCAAAGCGATCCGCTCCCATAAACAGGATATGTTCCTTGTTGACACTGAAATCCTGAAGTTAAACTGAACGGCAAATAGGGAAACGACGGTAAACACTGCAGGCTGAGTACTAACACGTGGCTTTCTGTCCCTCACAAACAGCAGTCGCCTCTTTCGCAAGAAAAATCCCCAGGAGGGACATCAGAAGTCAAACAGCATCATCAATATTCTGTGTACCGTCACCCCGAGCAAGGTAAGAGCGTCTATCAGCATGCAAGACCATGTGAACAACACCCAACAGACCTGCTATCTGACCAAAGTCAGCATGTGTCAGATTTAACGTAACATTATGACCGTCTGCAGGAAATGTCTCATAAAGATCTGGAGACGATAGGGAAAATAAAATGGGACCCGCCGTTCCCTTACGACCCGGCCAGCGGCTGGAAGAAGAGCAGCATCAACGTGAAGAATTACGGACGAATGATTCACAGCTCCAAAGTCCGCTTCCGCTTCGTCCACTGCCAGGTGAGTGGGACGCCATGACTGACATGACGTTTTGAAAACACAGAACTTTTCTGAAACGCAAAAAAAAAAAAAGAGTTTTCACATTTTCACTTGAAACGTTGTCGTGTGAACGGGGCCTGAATGTTTGTTCGCTTCTCCAAGTGCATTTAAAAACAAAATTAAAAACCACCGTTGTGTAAATGGGGCCCTAATAACAGCGATGTTGAAATAAGATAACAGTTACAAAGGAAAACAATCTGTGCTATGATTAAAGAGCTCCCGAACAGTCACCAGGCCTGTGGTGACACATCACGCCAACGTTGCGTGTCAAAACCTTTAAAACAGTGGACAGAAACAGGATGTTGCTCTGCGGCCACCAAAACACTGTGAAACAGGCTGCTGGCTTTGCCGCCGTGGCTGGCTGTGAATAATCCAACTCCTGCGCCACAAAGCGGACCGCAGCCTGTGTTTGGACACGCTTTTCTCCGCCACGGTTGTGAAACATCTCCTGACAGGAAACCTCAGGGCAGAGAGAGAGAGAGAGAGAGAGAGTGAGTTTGCTCTGATCCCACGAGCTGATAGAGGACATGCCGGCTTCTAACCTTTGGGAATGGCAGTTTGTCAGAGTCGTGACACAACCGCTCTGTCAGAAATTGCGGAGGAAAGATTGATAGGAGGAAAAACATTGCACGAGAACAAATTGTATCGTAGCAGAAAAAAACTGAAAACCGCAGAAGTCTTTTGAGTCTTTCCTGTGATTCAGCAGAAGACACAAGGACAAAATGTTACGGCACTGAACTGTGACTCCTGTTCTCAGTCATAAAGATCGGAAAAGATGTTTATCGTCTGCTTCCATTTGCAGGAAACTCACGACTGCTACCTGGACCTCTTCCAGACACACCTTCACTTTGTCTCCAACAACACGACTGGACTGACTTACCAGGTAAGTCAGAGTTTCCTCAACGTCTCCGCACGTCTTCGGAGTGTCACCCTTGAGGTGACGTCACGGTCCTCCTCACGGACCCTGCCAACCGACGTTTTGTTGGTAAACAGAAATTATGATGGTACCGCTTCTCCTGTCTCAACCGTGAGCAGCCATTAATCATCAGGTTAGAGCGCCGGAGGAGAACCGAGCTCCGTGTCAAAAAGAGGCACCTGCAGCATTAGTCAGACTGCAGATGACGACAAAGAGAAATCAGACGTGAATTCATCAGAGGCTGACCTGAGTTTCATGTCCATCACTCAAGATGTTGCAATGCTTGTATGAAGCTTTTATCCCCCCCCCTTTAAAAAAATAAAGCCTGATTAACCTGTTTGTTGTTTTGTGTGCAGGGGACGCTTCCATTAAAAGAGCTCAACATCTGCAACCTGCAGCACAACTGCAATCACAGCCAACCCGAAGAATTCGCCTTTCAAATAAACGGTAAGTTGTGTTTCACGAGAGCGACGCTTGGCCTCGAGCGCCAAAATGTCATAATCGCTGGTTGTGTTTTATTAGCCGTGTTGAATGCAGATAATCAATCACTCAGGCAGAAACGTTAATCCAGCAGGCTTATAAATCAGAAACTTAAAAAGATGTGAACGAGCGAGAGATGGGGAATTCTCTGATTGACTTGCGTTTCTCTTGATTTCGGCCCCGATTACCCCGACGTTTCAAGTGAACACACATTATTTTGTGCGTTTTTGTTCCAGAAAAGTTTTACATTTAATCAGTGATTCTGTTGAAAATGACAGGAGACAGAGTTTGAGTGTTTCCAGAAAGTTGCCCCCCCCCCACCGTTTACACAACAACCAAGTCAACTGTTACCAAGGAGTTGCATTTTCAGTGGCTCAGAACACTGCTGTTACGTAAGAGGGGCCTTAGTTTCGTTCACGGTGTTAATTAGTTTTACCTCCGCTGGTGGTTTGATTTCTTGGTATCACTCCTCCAAGTGAAAACTCTCCTCACTTAAAAGCAACTTCCAAGAAACCGCGCACTATTTTCAGGCTGCAGCATTTCTGATGTTATCACATTCCGACGACTCAAAGGGGTGCTGCGACCCTCCGTCACCTCTTCACCTCCGCTCAAACCCAAGACTAACTAGATTCACCCTCGGTCAGGGGGCCAAACCGGCCTTAAAGGCCCCGCTTGTTGGACGACAGGTGCACTTCAGTCGGCCCAGCTGTCGTGCAGAAAATCCCTGCTACCACTTTCAGCCCTGTCACTGCACTTAATCTATGGCTCAGTCCAGAAACTGCCCAGGTCAGTGGCGCTTGGAAATGCCACTAAGCTTTTTGAACTCTGGAGGAGAAAAATCTGAAACTTGATTTGTTTTCATGAGGGAATAAGCTGCCGGCTTTGGTCTTCCTGTGGGAAACAACGCGAGTTCAATGAGGGATCAGTGTGGAAAGTGCAGCCTATGAGACGTCTGTCTTATATCTCTCCATCTGTGGTGTTGCTTTCACATGAAATACCTTCAGGAATTTCCCAGATCAAGTGTGTTATTTTGTGGTATTCTATTTCAGTTGTTTTTTCCGGGTTCGGTACGAGCCTTTATTTACCTTACGAGCGGCATCACTGACAGGAAACACGCAGCGGAAACTTGACGCAATTCTGACTCAAGTGAGAATTCCGATGTAGAGATTTCCTCGTCTTCCCCTCTCACTGAGATGAGAATATGCCGTGTGTGAGTGAGCGGTGACGAAGCCAATACAGCATGCGAGGATTCAGAAAGATTCCCGGAAGCGCCCACATGGCCCAAATTAATGTGGCTGTGAAAGTTAGGTAATGAACGATAATGACCTCTATAAACTGACTGAAAGCTTAAATGGGAGAAGTTCTCACAACGCTGGCGTTGCTCCAACTGTGAACAAACTGTGGTCAGGGGCTGGAATAAAGAAAGTCAACAGATGAGTCCAGATGCTTGTTAAGGAGCAGCCCGTGGACTCTGGTCCCAGACAATTAGAGTACAAAGCCACGGGGCCGAGATGAAACAGATTATCAGCGCTGGTTATCTCTGGTATGTGTGGGTCTGGTAGGTGGAGGGGGATTCCAGCTGAGCTCACCCCAGGTTCTGTTAATTCTTTCTGGGTAAGAGGTCTGTGGGAGTGGGAGTCTGAATACCAAACGCAGCAGGTCGGGAGGGAGAATTGTGCAACGGCTCCTACATGTGGTTTAGGCTCCGGAGACGCAAAACTTCTGTTACGTTTTGGGAATTCATTTACACGACAACGGTGATCAGAGTCACTGAAAGCACAACTTTTTGAGAACAGCTCCCAAGATGGAACTTTTTTCTTCTTTTTTTTTGAAACACTCAGACTCCATTGTCGTGTTGACGGGCGAAAGCGGCACTTTCTAGAAACTCTTGGGGTTTCTCTCCGTGTAGATGGCAGAAACGCTCCTTGCGCTCATGCGCACCACGGCCGCAGGAAACAGTTCTTCTGCACATGCTCAGTAGACGGACAATAAGAACAATGTTTCCTCCAGAGCATCATGACTCCCAGTCTATATTCTCCTGGGACTTGGTAGTTTTATTTTGACACTCACCGTAATAACAATCCAACTTGGTCGTCTCGCCATGCGAATGTCCACGATCTCCCATTGTTATTGTTTATGGTGGATTGTTTTCTGCACGCATGTGTGCGTGGTTTCATTACAAAAACATGAAACCTTAATTTTTTTTCAGTGTTTCTGTCATTGCCCTGTAAATAGATACCATTTTAAGAGCGTTTTCTGAAACGTAAACGCCAAAACTGCGTGTTTTCACATGAAACGTTGTGTAAACTTAAGTGTCCTGAACGTGTTTACTACACGTATTGTACAACGTACTTTAGACATTTCAGGAAGCTGAGCGTGTAAACTCTATCAATGATCTCCCAACGTAACAGATAAAGCTGAATAGTAATAATCTCATTGACGCTTTCCCTTTTTGACCTTTGACCCCACTCAGGTGTGAGCCTCAACCCGATCATCGTCTACTGTGCCAACCAAGAAGAAATGGACTTATGGTTCGGGCTGCTCAAGGAAAGTATTGAAGCCAATGGAGGCACGGCGATCGCACCTGAAAACTACACCAGAGTCAAAGTGAGTTCACGTTACTGTTTTACTTTTGTGGCAACAATGGCTGACCCTGGTTTTGTTCCCAGTTACGAACAAGCCCTCTTTTCTTTATTCCCTCGGCCCGGTGGATTAACCAGTAGAAGCGTTTTTATCTGCAGCCAAACAGGATGTGTGTGAGGGCGGACGCTTGGCTGAGTCAATCAGGTCAACCACTCAAATGAGAGCTGCCGATCAGGAGTGGCCTTGAACCACATCTTGGCCTAAATCAAACAAACCAAATCTACACCCACAGGTGTGGAGACAAGAATGAAACGTGCCACATGAAAAAAAAAAAAAAAAAAAAAAGAGCCGATAATTTCCGATCTTAAAGGCTTTCCCAGCGAGCAAACACGAGGGACGATCCTGCTGAACGAGCCAAGCGTGTTCACATGGCTCTTTGTTCCTATTGACTTTCTTTAAGACTGCGATGAGTCCTCATGACTTCTGTTGTCTCTCGTTTGCTTTGTTTAGTCAAGCAAGGTGGAGTGTCCTGAAGGAAGAGACGAGCTGAGGAACTCCATCAACAGGGAGCCCATCTATGAATGGGAAGGCTCTCAGCGGGACAGCCTGGGCCCCATCACCTACGTCACTAAAGTCCGCCTGCAGCACCTGCCGTGTCAGGTATGACAGAGGTGTTCTTAATCAGGTCTGAATCACTCCCTGTGGTCACTTGGAGGTTTATGGAAATGCACAGTCCAGCACAGTGTAACGCCTGCGGTTTTCTAACTCTGGGAAGTTTCTGCGTGGTGAATAATTCCCGGTGACTCAGACCGTTTTTTTTTTTCATTTGTGCAATAATCACACACGCACACACACACATATTACCTCAACACAGTGCCAGAACTAAAAGAAAAGGGTGAGTCCGGACAGTACAATGGCATCAAATCCTGCAGACAGCTCCATTGTCTTTACTTACAGGGTCTCAACACCTGCACACACCGTCATACCTGCACCACTCAATGCAAACCAAGTCACGAGCGAATAATGCTGACACAGCTTCTTCACACCGCAGCCAATAAAAGCAGTAGCCGTGACACAGCTCATGTGGATATCTCAGGTTAATTCTCTGTGGGAAATAGCGGCAACTACCATTGAAGTGTGTGAGATTTAGGGCCTGGGTGTGTGAGAAGGCATTTAGTCAGCTCACCGAGTGACTCGACTCACCTCACAGCTGGAATGTCAGCTGTCTATCCGGACACGCCTTCCGATCGAGAGAAGAAACATAAACTCTGAAGTCTGCCGCACCTTTAAATGCCCCACCAACAAGTTTGACTGAAGATCTCGCTCGGTATTAAAGGATAACCCCGCTGTGTTTTGTGTTAATGGTCCCACGGTTCCTCTGTCTTATCTCTTTCGCGGCTTGTTTTTCTTACGCTCTGGAGAATTTGGTGCCTCTATGTCTTGTACAGTATCAAAACCTGCATAGGGTTTAAAAACAGGGAGCTAATCCGTCACGTAGAGTTCTGGTTCAAACATGTTTGCGCTCATGACTTTTGACACTCGGATAATTACCAGTTTGATGGTAGACATGGAAACTGCGCCTACAAAAGCTGTAAACTGTTATTATAAGGGTAATTAAATACAGCACTCATCTAATGGAAATTAAAACAACTATACACGTTTATCCAGATTGGTTTGATTTGTTCGTCCGCAGGAGCAGAGCGACAGATTACTGGTGATGTACCCGGCGACTCTGATCATCTTATCGGAGGAGAACGACGGACTCTTTTACAAGGTGCCTCCAGCCTCCTTTCACACCGACGTCCTCTTATCTTGTGTGAAACACGGTGATGTTAACGATTTGTTGTGGTTACAGGGAAAACTTCCGCTCAACATGATCACAGTGACCACGCCCTGTCAAGACGTCAAACCCAACACTTTCATGATCGAAGGTAAACACACCGCGGGCCCTTCAGACCTGGCGTTAACATGTGGCGAGCCCTGACGCACACCGTTTACACTCAGTGTGTGTGTGTGTCATGCGTTTTGGGCGAAACCACTCGAGTTTGGATTGTCAAAGTTTGCCTTGGGACATATCACATATGACACATATCACTCAAACACCAATAATATCAAACACTCAGAATGAGATAAATAAGTGAAGTAAAAGCAAAATAAAAGTGAAATGCATCATTACTGCAAGCTCAGCATTATGTATATTGTATTATATATTATATAATACACAAACAAAAACCCATCCTGTTACACACCTGACTGTCTGTCTGTCTTCCTGTTCATCCTGGGTAATCTGCTCATTAATGACAGAGGGATGAATGAGTGTTTACATAGTGGAGCCTCGTACCGTCTTCCTGAGTAAAGCAGTAATACTACCTATAATGTGACTTCTGCTGAAGGTCAAGCGGCCCGGTGTGCAGTTTTGTCTGTCCCCAGACGAAGGCGAGTTTGGTTCTTATCTCGGCGAGCTACAAAACATGCTGTGAAATAATGACGTTTACATAATTTCCTGTCCCGGGACGCAGAAACGGCGCATGCTGTTCACACTACGAAGCCTATGTGGTCAGATGTGTCCCAGACTACCTCGGAAAAGGGAAGTGGTTTGAATGACAGCGCTTTAGTGCCTGTTTACACCGAAAAGCATGTCAATGCCAGGTGTGATGAAACCCTGCGTCAGTGCGTCCTCTCTGGGACTTTTACTAAACGTACATTCCTCTGCATGTTTTATGTTAAGTGGCCCTTTTCGTGACCGTGCCGGCGTCATAGCGTGGAACCCGGCCATGAATGAGCTGGTTTTATCCCGGCTGAATGACAATCACACGAGAGCACATTCCAGTCGGCAAGTGGCCCGAATGACAGGCTTTGTCCTCTCCTTCCACAGGGAAGCTGATCAACCCCATAGTGGTGTCCTGTCTGGATCGGGCCGAGTTCTGTGACTGGATCGAGAGTTTTAAAGCCGCTGACGTGCCCGTCCTCAGCCCGCCGCCCCCCGTCTATGACATCATCTACACGCCGACCAGCACGGAGGTGAGGCCCGCTCGCTTTCCTTGTATGGGGAAAAAAATATATAACGATACGCTTATCACTGCTGATGATCCATAACTAGCCAGACGGCTCTGAACGTGTGGGTGGGGTGCAGTTAGGTATGACGAAGAGTCATAAACAAGACAGACAATTGCTGCTTTTGTAAACTGACGTTCCCTATTAAATTCTCATGAAGTGTCACAGTGTTTAATTATTTTTTTCCCTGTGTGATTTAATCCCCAGGCTCAGTTTGACAGGTGGAGTGGAAACAGCCAAGGACGAATTGAACCGCGTGGCCGCACGTCCCAGAACCTTCAGTTTCCCATTCATGAAGAAAACCCTCTGTCTCCGGGATACTCTGAGCCCCTCTGTGTAAGAACACTACTGCTGCAGAGCATAATTCAGCTACTCAAACAGCAATATTTGCAGAGCTGTTAAAGGTGGTTGTCCACTGCCGCAGCCCGTGTTTGTTTCGGTGAAGCTGCTGTGCGATGACACCTCTTCAGCAGAGTTAATTATTTAGCGAGGTCGATGGACTGAAGTGTTCCTGTTACAAATGACAGCTGGTGATCCAGTGGAAATCAGAACTTTTCCCAAATCGTTACCCATATAAGACTATTAGATGCTGCTGCGGGATTAAAATATTTGATAATGAGCTTCATCCTGCTTAAGAAATTCTGAGGCTTTTCATTGTCATTATCTGGAATTTGACCAAACTCCCCTGAGAAAGAAGGGTTACGCAGAACGCCTGCCCGTCCAATTAGTAGAGGAGAAGAAATGTTGTTCAGGTTTTGTTTACATGACAACGTTTTCAAGTGAAAATGCAAAACTTTCGAAGCATTTTGGATGTTAATTTACACGACAGCAGCGCTTAGAGCCACTGAAAATGCAAGTTTTTAAGAACAGCTCCCGAAAACACTGCGCCTCCGTCGCCACGGTGGAAAAGCTTCCACTGCCCAAGCGCACCACAGTCATCGTAAATATTCTTCTGCACATGCTCAGTAGATGGATTATAAAGACAAAGTTTTTTCCAGAGTGTCATGACTCCCACTCTATATTCTCCCGGGACGTTTTATTTTGACAGTCACCGTAGTAACAACTCAACTCCATCATGTCCATGCGAATGTACTCCCATTGTTAATGTTTACAGCGTCTTCTTCGCTGCACACGTGTTTGTTTGATTTCATTACAAAAACAACCAAAAACACCAACTTGTGGCCAGGCATGGTAACTACATCATTTTCATAAAATCCTTTTCTGAAGCAAAAACATTAAAGCGTTCTCATCCGTTTACTAAGAAAACACAGGTGAAGCTTGAAGCCGAAGCTCCACGACTCCTGTCTGAAGCCTCGGTGTGTTTGTGTCGTCCTCACAGTACAGCTCCAGCCGTCCCTCGTCCGCCGAGACCGCCCGGCTGGGCAGCCGAACCAACAGCGTGTCTTCCCATACCAGGCCGGACCTCCGACCTTTGTCCACGCGCTACTCCTCCCCACAGCGCGGCTCCTACCTCCAGCCGGCGGAGAGCTCGGTGCTGTCTCAGGTCTACAGCACGCCGTACTCCGGCCTGCAGCGCGTCAGCCCGCAGCGGCTGGAGAAGGCCCCGCTCGTCAAGGTAACTCAGCCCGCCGTCTCGCTGCGCAATGCGGACTTATCTTACATGTAACGAGCACAGTAACTAAAATAGACACACGAGCTGTCCAGTAGAGTGGACCGTCATATATGTGGAGTGAACAACTGGAGGAACTTGTGCTAATTGGTCCTGAAAGATAAAACCACCTCATATTAACGGTTTGAATCTTTTGTGTGCAGTCTAACAGCTGGAGCACTCCTCAAACGTCCCTGAAATACTCCCTGAACGCCCCCCAGCGCCACTCGGACATGTGCGCCCCGCGACAGCCCCTGTCCCCCCTCTACGATGAGCCATGCACCCCAGACATCTACTCCGTGGATGAAGCCCGGCCGGTGGTAAGTGGGGCAGGGATACTGGATCCACTGGTTCAATTTACACCTGCGCAGCCGGGCTGATATCGAGCAGCGTAAACAGGCAGATGCTGAAAAATGTCATCAAGCCAGCTCAGTTCTATGATACGGTGTCAAACACACACAACCACATGCAGCCCAGTGTCATCACGAGTGGGTCGGACCAGTAAAATAGAGCCATAATAACTTTCAAATTTTAACTTTAAAGTTTTTCTTTGTTGCAGTGCAGAGAATGCATGATGGAAATGTTTATATTTGAACAAAAAACAAACAATTACTTTGGAAATTTACCACAATCTCAACATAAAGCCAATTTGAATTATGCAAAATGAAGTGAAATGTAACCAAAAAAACCTCTTCGATAGCTGTTGCATTGTGGGTGTTTTGACAAACTCACCAGGACAGCATGGCTTTGAGGCTAATGTGAGTTTTCTGGCTTTCATGGCAACATCACCGACATCTCAGCTCGGGTCTCAGCGTTGTGTTGAGTCCACTACTCTTCAGAAGTCTGTTTACAAAAAAACAATGTGGGGTCAGATTAGAGCCTCTTGCGAGCAGCTTCTGGCCCACGGGCCTCATGTTGGACAAAACCTCAGTGACCAATGATCATAAAAACCTGTGTTCGGTGATGCCTGACAACTTTATCTGTGTTATTTATCAGCAGATGTGGAACGAGCCGACTCAGCAGCACCGCCACCAGCAGGAGCCCCAGCAGCTGCTGCCCTCCTCCTTCCAGCTCTGCACCCCCCCACTGGGCCGACGCTGCAGGAGAAGCCTGGTCCTGACCAACTTGCAGGGCCAGTCCCTGGGCCTGGAGATGGAAACCCCTCAGACCCGGGAGCAGCGGGCCGAGGCCGTGTCGCGGCTGAAGCTGCTGCCGACGCCCGGCCAGCTCCAGGAGCAGGTGAGGGGCTCCGACGCGCCGCAGGGCGGATGTTTAAACGTTAAAATCTCAGGACAGCGCGTGTGTTGGAGTTGATCGCAGGAAGTAACTTTCTCCGTTCTGACGTCTTGTTTGCAGATAAATCCCCCATCGAGCTCTGTGAGGAACGCTCAGATGCCGTACGGTTACTCACCAGGTAAGAATCCAAAACAGTTTATAGAAACACTCAGAGAACCTCTCGGTGGAGAGACGACTGAGGAGTCACTACTCTTCCACTGAGTTTCTGCACAAAGTGTTAGTTAATGACTGGATGGTTCCATTTCTAAAATAGCAACATTTCTAATACAAACAATAAATAAAGTAAAAATCAGACTATGAAAAATGGTTTTGTTAGGAACTGTAGATGTTGGAGAAGAAGCCCAAACTGCTCCCATTAGATGGAGACAGCGCCTTGCATGGCAGCCGCCTCCTTTGGTTCAAGAATTGGAAAGAACTTAAATATACTCAGAAGCATCAAGAGTCAAAAAACTACCTCTGCTCACAATGAAGTATAAACTCTTTCATACCACGTATACCAGCGGACTGGAGCCAAGTGTGGCTCTTTTTATCGTGGCTCCCAGAAGCTTTCAGCTATACTGAACAAATTCAGTATAATATGTAAAACTGTAAGCACTACCCTGACCTACACTGTATGTATACTATAGGTCGGGTACATCCGGAGAAACATTTCAGTCTCCGCCGCTGCTGCATCAAATTTCCTCACAAGTGTGAGTTACGTTTCGTCGGCCCGGCGAGCGAACATTAATCCTGAATACCACCCGGGACACACAACATGTGTCGCGCTCCAATATAACTGTGAATTTAACACCACTGGGATTGACTGATCTCTCTGGGGGCACGTCAGCAGGTAAACCGAAGGTCAAAGGTCACGTGGAGGTAGAGGAAATGTGCAAACGTGCCAGTGGACGAAGCAGCTGGGATGCCGTTGGTGTGTAAACCCACACTGAGCCGTGACTGACAGCTCACAGCTGAGAACCAGCAGCGTGTTTTATCGCTTGGAAATTGATGGGCGCTTCGGGCTGCAGGTAGCGCGCAGATCTAAACAAACCCGGGGTGTTGCAGCAGAGCAATGCGACGCGACCGGTTGTACAGGGAGAGGATATTTTAGGAGACGCGACGAGCCGCCATTCATTCAGGATCCGTCTTTGAAACAGAAAGCCTGAGAATATTTCCGTTTCAGGTCGCCGCTCGTACCTCGAACCCACGGAACCAGATGACCAGGAAGTGGACTATGACAACATATGGGAGTACGACTGCGATACGGGGATGATCCAGCCGGCGTCTGGAATTTCGACACACTGGACGGGATTAGACTTCGGGGCCGGGGGCCTCGGTGCCATGGCAACGCCGCAGAGATGGTCGTAAAACCAAACAATAGGCCACCGGCACTCGTCTGGACGTGTGCAAACAGCAGATCGCTATCGGAGGGATGATGAAAGCCAACAAGCAGCAGCGCGAGCTGCAGCCGCCGCCGCCGCCGCCACGTACAGTACGAGCCAACGAACCCCAGCAGCTGCTTTAATCAGAGGTGGAGCGGAGAGGAGACAAACTGTCTGTTTTATATGTAGCATTCAGGAAAGAAGATTAATTTTCTATTTAAGTGCACCGTCACCGCAGTTTGTTTGTTTGTTTGTTGTTGTTTTTTTTAAAGGTTTGTCCATTTGACTTGTTTTCTATCTGAACCTATAAAAAGCATTCCACCTGTTGGGCTTGTTATAGTAACAAATACGTGTATATTCCTGTAAATGTTGTACATTTATTATTTTATTGATGCTGCATGTCGGATGTGGCTTCTTCACCTGTCTGGATTTTTCTTGTCGTTTCTTTTTGTGTTTGAGGTGTTTATTTATATTTGGATAATAAAATTTAAAAAAAAAGAGTTTACATGAATGATTTTTATTTCGACTGTTTTTAAGAAAGAAAATTTTATTCCAGACGAGAAAACAAAAACCAGAAGTTTATGCAAGAACATGAAAAGTAGATGTTGCGTTTGATAAGGGCCTCATACACTATATTGCCAAAAGTATTCGGTCGCCTGCTTTCTCATGCATATGAAATTAAGTGATTTCCCAGTCTTCAACCAGAGGATTTAATACGATGTGTGTCCACCGTTTGCAGCTAGAACAGCTTTAACTCTGCTCTGAGGGTTTTCACACGGTTTGAGAGTGATTGTGGGATTTCTGGACCATTTCTTAGGTGAGATACTGATGTGGGACAAGACATCCTGGCTTACAGTCTCCGCTTTCTGTCGGGTCGAGGTCCAGACTCTGTGCAATCCTCCTTTGTTTTAGTCTGCGTGCCGAGCTGCTGGATTTTATTCACCTGTGGCTATGGAAGTGACTGGAACACCTGAATTCACGGACTCGGGAGAGCTGAGCAAATCCTTCTGCCAATGCAGATTACATACAATCGACTGAGACCGTTCAGCATCTAATCATCAATATAAATATATTTCTTCAGGCAAGACCGTCTTAAAACACAATTTCATGCACGACTGATTGACTCACTATATTATGTACTTTATCGATTGTCAGTTTAATGGCTGATTCTTGTGAAGCTTTATTTAACATATCCCAAGTCATAATTTCTATCAAGACAATGAAATGTTTTAACAGAATACATATCCTTTTTTAGAATTTTAGAAGCATTTTTGGGATTATTTAACAAAATATATGGTAAATTTCACATTAAAAAACAGTATTGTGTAGAAATGTATTTATCTATGATTAAAAGATATATTTAAATACAATATAATTGTTAAGTGTCTTCATTATAATCTGATTTCTTTGACTGACTTTAAACTGACTCACGACTCCCATGATGCATCACTTGATGTTGAATTATAATGTTTTTGATGTTACTTGGAGGTCAAACATAGGAAAGATGCTCATATGAGGAGACATGAGTACCAACAAAACTGGTATTTACCTATTTATGTTTTCATCAATCTTTATAGTTCCCATGTGATAGAACTTAAATAGAAATGGACATCAAAGTACATTTGTAAAATAAGTTAGGTCTTTATTATTTACAATGCTGTAAAGGTACAGTTGTAAGAGCAAGAACACGCTCCAGGTTTTATACGTCAATGGCGCCATCTGCTGGATAGAGGGGGTAGAGATTCACCTCTGGGAAAAATGGGAAATAAACTATTTTTCTGATCAAAATCAAACATATTTTGAACTAGAAGTAGTTTTTATGTGTAATATTTTGCTTAAAAGTTTTTTTAAAAACATGTTTTCAACTACAATTCAAATAAATTTACTGAAAATAATGTTTTACTAAAAAAGTGTATAATAAAGCAGCTGCAGGACATTTCTGTATTATGGTTATTGTAACCCATGTCTGCTGCAGACGGCTGATGCACTCCAGCCCTCCGCCACAAGTGGCGCTAGCATAAAAATGGCCGACAGCCGGCACTTCCGGTCGGCAAGTCAATGCTTCCGCTGCGACCACGTACTGACTCGAGATCCAAACAAACCTTCAGAAAAGTACCATAAGTTTGAAACTTCATCAGGACAGTTCACAAGATTTGACGATCAGGTTCCCCCCCCCCCCCCTCCTGCCCCAGTATTCCTCTGCGAGAGGTGGCAAGCCGATCCGGTAGGACCCCCTTTATTCCTTTTTTTGGTTGCATCCATCGGATACAATTTTTTGTTGGATTATGATTCTTTTCCATTCTCTTTTTGATCCATGAACTTTGTTTTGGGAAAAGGAATCTGACGAACTCTGAACTCTGTTTTTTTGGAACAAGATTCTGCTTTTCTTTTGACAGAAACACTCAAAGAAACCCTGACTAAAGGTCATACGGGTTTTTGTTAAACCATATCTTCGTGTAGTTATTGTTGTCATTGTTGTGTTTGTTATTGTCATGTACACTTTAAACCGTTAATTTATATTTATATGTTCAATGTGTTTAACTATTTTGTTTTCAATATAATTCACCTGCAAAACCTGATTTCTGTGTCTCCGCTTTTCATTCACCCCAAGCTCCTATAAACGAATCTGGATCCATTGCACTACTGAGCTTTAACCTTATAACTTAATTAAAATAAGCGTTACATTATTATCAGCACACAGTTATTAAGTGGAAAGAAAGAGGAAGAAATGCAGGTTTATTATCTATTCTTTTGGCATGCCAGCATTTTTTTTAAGAATACTGTTTCTTCCTTTCAAACCTTCACTGATTCACTTTATGTCTGAGTTTGTGTCGCCCTCTAGTGGAGGAGAGTCAAACTCATTTTAGTCCAGGGGCCACACACAGTCCAGTTTCATCCTTAGTAGGCCGGAAAGGTCAAATAGACGCCGAATGACCTTTAAATCTGAACTCTAAAGTTTTTCTTTACTGTGCAGCAGACAGAGGTGTCATACGTATTCAAATTATTCACATTAAACATGTTGAAGTATAGATATTGGGGTTTTAAAAAATACTATTGAAGAAGTTAATAAAGTATAAAAGCACTATCCACACCTCAAACCGAGCCGGCGTTTTAGAATTTCACCACCCGTGTTTTATAAAAACGTGTCCAGGCTCCTAAAACGCTGCCTCAGGTGGACCATCGGGCAAAACGGTGTGTTGTTGCGTAAAACAGCATTCCGGTGTGGACAGGCCCTGAGACTGACCGACTGTTCTCAATACTTTTTTTTACATATATTCTGAATGGAACTGCACACAGGACTGTTATTTCCCAAATTTGACTGTAGAGGGCAGAAAAAAAAACCTTTGGATGTTGTGTGTTTTACAATGTTTCTCAAGGTTTTCTCAAGTTTTGCCTCATTTATTAATTAAAGTTTGTTTATTGCACATTACTGAATCCAGACCAATCGTAGAGAAGCAACCTGGTCAATAAAATGAGTACTAATGGGAATTTTTTTCATTTATTTTTGGTGGTCCTCAGTCCAATGTTGGGTAAATCAACCCTCAGCTATGAAAACCTTGAGAAATACTCAACTACAACAAATACTATCAAACTGATCATAAAACAGCGACACAAAGCAGAGGGGCAAACTGGACAGCGCTCACATTGAAAGAAAAATCACCACAGCAGATCATAACACACACACACACACACACACACACACACACACACACACACACACACACACACACACACACACACACACACACACACACACACACACACACACACACACACACACACACACACACACACACACACACACACACACACACACACTTCTATCATCACAATTCAGTCACGAGAAAGATTGAAAAAAAAAAAACCCTCTTAACTTACTTCCTGGTCCCAGCAGCCATCTTGTGCTAAAAGCAGTAGCGGCTAATGTTAGCAGCTAACATTAGCGTTAGCTCCGGTCCTGCTGGTCTTCATGTAGAATCTCGGTTCTGGTTCCGCTGCACCAGCGTCTTCATCTTGTCAGCTTTATGGATGTAAACCCAAAGTGTTCCAATGACGTCTTCCACCACTACTCAACTTCTTAATTGAGTTTGGCACGTGGCTAATTTGCATACGAGCACGGAACTGGCTGCGCCCCTCAGCAGAAAACAACCACACGCTTAAGTGTGACGTCATTTGTAATTGTCAATCATGTTGAGGGGCGGGCAAGCGCGTACCAACCAATAGGGTGACGGAATGGTACATGTTGATACTTCCAATCAGTGCGATTTATTAGGATGTTGTTGTTTTTTTGTGTTGTTTATTTTTTTGAAGGATAAAAACGAAAATAAATTAAATAAAAGTAAGGAGGCTGTTTTTTTTTTTTTTCAAATTTTTTTTTTTAAGTGAGAAGTAGAATGTATAGATGATTGTGTGAAAAAGTAAGATGAAGTAAAATAAATAGTAAAATAATCCCTTTAGTAAAGTCTCGACACCTTATTCAACTTAAGTAACGTAACAAAGTATTTCTACTCCGTTACTCTGAGCGCAGGTTATGTAAAAGTCTCTATTTTCACAAAAGCCAAACAATTACTTCGGAAAATGACTGCAATCTCAACGTAAAGATAATTTTAATGAAACCTTTTGGTGCAAAATATAGTGAAACGTTCCAAAAAGTTTTGTATTTTTAATTCATGACTCTGAGGCTAATGCTAGTTAGCTGGCTTTCATAGCAACATCAGCGATATCTCAGCTGGCGTCTCAGTGTTGTGTTGTGTTGTGTCCGCTACGCTTAAAAAAAAAAATAAAAAAATCAATGCTTTCTTTGATGATTTGCTTGGTGGTTTGTTGGCCCAGATTGGAGCCTCGTGCGGGCCAGTTTATGTAGGACAGCCCTGCTGTAGTGCTTCACGAATAAAAGACACCATCACTCAGATGAAATGTGATACTCCTTTTCTTGAACAGAAATGTGCATCACAGTGCTGTACAGGCCTCCATAAATAGTCTAATATTACAAATATGTACTCTATACATCATACAAAACTGACACTGGCACAGAAGAAAGTCCCATTACCTATCACAGTAATATCATGATAATCTTAACAGATTATTACGATGCTGTGTTGATCACTGAGTTGTGAACAGTTCATTTGCTTTGGATCAGGAGAAAGATAGTGATCAGTGCAAAGACGTTTAAAACTCTAAGGCCCCGTTTACACAAGAACAATTTCAGGTGAAAAGTGAAAACTTCTCGTTGGATTTTGGTCGTCCATTTACACAGCCCCCTGGGCCGCTGAAAACTAACTACTTTTATTTTTCTAATGAAATCACACACACACACATGCGAACATGCGTTTTTACCAAAAATGGCATTTTCCCCTGTTTGCCATTGGAGTGACAGCGCCTTGCACGGCTGCTGCCTCCAATGGTGTGTGAGTGTGTGTGTGAATGGGTGAATGTGATGAACCATGTAAAGCGCTTTGGGGCTGCTGTCAGCGAAAAGGTGCCATATAAGTGAGTCCATTTACCATTTACCATTTACCATTTCCATGGAGACAGAGTTGTTGAATTTTCCCAAAAAATTGCATATTTCTCAGTTTCCATGGTGATGGAGCCCGTTTTCAAAAAGTTCCACTTTCACAGCCGTTTCCAAAATGTACAAACTACATCACTTTGAGCGTTTCTGCCGTTGCCATGTAAACGGACATTGTTTTGAAATGCCGCCACGTAAATGCTAAATTTTTCTGAAACAATTTAATTTGAAACCGTTGCGTAAGCGGGACCTGAGCGCCCGGGTGAGACAGTTCCTAGATTAAAAACGCCCTAAAAGGAGTGTAACAGACACAAACAGGCACAAAGGAGCTTCTCAGAGAATCGAGTTCATCCAAACATCCTCAACTTACCGCCTCAGCTCTACAGTTAACCCGTCTCAGAACCTCCGTTCACGACATACTGTTAAACTTCCATCACATAAAATGTACAACCACACAAACGTCACTCTTCCTTTTGGCCGTTTCATATTTCACGTGAGCATTCAGAGTTAAACGGTCACGGATTCTGCAGACGTGCAGCAACACATCGATCCACGGGCGAGTAAAGCATTTGTGACTCATTTCCCACAGGGAGGTCAGGATTCGGGTGGTTCGGTTTCGCTGGTCGCCGCCTCCACTCTGACGTACTTACGCAGGTACCGGATGGCGGACAGAGCGCTTACGTTTGCCAGCAGAACTGAGGGAAGCAACGAAAAAAAAAAAAAGAACAAAAATGAATCACGTTTGGAACATTTTTTCTTTTTTTATTTAACTTCGGCAGTCTTTAGAAAACAAAACAGAACAAACACTCAATTGTCCAATTAATCAGCCGAAAGGTTGAAGCAAAAGCTTATTCACACTCACCCCATCACAAAAAACAAAACAAGGCTCTCTAGATAAAGTCACTCATACAACATTTTTTTAACTAATATTACTATTTTAACAATACACATTCAATATATACTATACACAAGTTTTATATATACAGTCTATACATGCACATTAAACATATATACATATGTACACACATAAATGTACATGGCATGAACATAATAATGATAATAAACTATTTAAATTTCATCAGTTACATTTTAAATGCAAACTATAGTGTGGGAATATTTAAATTAATGATATTCTCTATCACAATATATACCTTTTATGATGTTTATTAAGTATTAATATATATATTTTATACCATTATATACATTTTATATATTATTGCTGTTCTAGGTAAAATCGTTGCTCTTCTTTCTTATACTTACTAATGATATATGATTTAAAAAGCTTGTTAAACTGGTTGATGTTGGTGCTGAGATGCTCCACAGTGACTCCCTGTACGTACCGGCCTTCCAGGCGTCTCCAACCTGCGGGTTGGCCGTCTTCAACACCCACGACGCAAACGCAATACACACCATACACATGTCCGACTGTTTCAGAGGCAGGAAGGGGGCGTCCAGCCCTGCGAACGTGGAAGATGTCATCAGTCACAGAGCGCTTTTCAAAACAAATGCGACACACAAGATGATAAGAAGGGTCCCCTGAGAGGTCGGGGGCATTAACACAGCAGCAGCTGTGGACGAGCTGCCACTGACATGTGAGCGCTTCCTCTGACCCGGTTAATGCCGGAAACATGCGGGAATTATCGCTCCGCAAACACACATGGCTGCCACTGACGATTAGCTCGTTAGCCGTAGCCCCCGCGGCTATGTGACAGACACCGGAGTACTTTTGCTTTGGTGACGAGCGGCCGGCAGATTTTTCCTTGTGACGCCGAGCGCCCCGCCAGGGAGTCAGGCGGGACGGTCATTAGCCGAAGTCAAGTTATCACGTAGGAGCGTTCGCCTTGGCTTCAGGCCTGCGGTTCGCTCGGGGCCGCCCGACAGCTGAGGGAAAGAGAATCTGTCGGTCAGGACCGTAACAGCTGACCGGGAGGATAACGTGTCCTACATTACGGCTGCGAGCATGTGAGGAAAACAAAACGCTCCGTGAGCACGTCACATGCGACACACTCTGTGTCGCCACCTCTGAGTCTGGTTCTGCAGAAAGTCTGAGTCTGGTTCTGCAGGTTTTTTCCTTTCCGCCGTCTGCCTTCTCGTGTAGAATTTTAGATTTTTCGCTGTAAAAGTGCTTTGCAATGACTGTGTTGTATTTAGCCCGACATAATCAAACTTGAACTGAACTGAATGCCATTACTCTGAAATCTTGTAATCAAACCACGACATTCTCTCTGTTCATTTTTAACCACTGATCCACGGAACGGTTCGACGCCGTTTCCGTGGAAACGGAGAAAACACAACTTTTTGAAAACGCTCTGACGCCGTCTTCGTGGAAACTGAGTTTTCGAAAACGGTCCAACGCAGTCCCCATGGAAAGGGAGGAAAACGCAACTTTTTGAAAATGCTCTGAAAGGGGCGAAAATGTGACTTTTCACAGCCGCAGTAACTACGTGTTCGGCACATGCTCAGTAGCTGGACAATAACAACAATGTTTCCTCCAGAGTGTCATGACTCCCAGTTTATATTCTCCTGGGACTTGGTAATTTTATTTTGACAGTCACCGTAATAACAATCCAACCTGGTCGTCTGTCCACTAGAATGTCTGCGTTCTCCCGTTGTTCATGTTTATAGTGTGTTGTTCTCTGCTCCGTGTGTTGTTTAATTACAAAAACAAACAACAACACCCACTAGTGGCCCAATATGCAACATACATTGTTTTCAAAACGTTGCTGTGTAAATTCCAAACTTTTCTGAAGCCAAAACGTAACTCGATGCATTTCACTTGAAAATGTTGTCGTGTAAATGAATGAGGCTTAAATCTGCACCAGCAGGAAACATTTCAGGCCGTATATGAATGAAGCTGTAATCCAAGAGCACTGGATGTTTTTCCCCAGAAAAAAACGTTTCATTGCTGCTCGGTGTGACGGATGCAGCAGATTGTTTAAACCTCTGCAGGATCGACCGTTACCTTCAACTGAAACCGGACTTACTTGGATTGGACACGACTGTTTGGACGTCTTCATGCGTGAACGGCCGCCGGATGAGTTGTCTGGAGATCCTCTCCTCTAGACGGCCGAGCAGCGGATCAGGAAACCTCCCGTCTTGATTTCCCAGCACGTCGAAGTGATGAAGAGCTCTTGGATAGGATGTTCTGCTCTCCCTCACGGGAACCAGAGACGCCGGGTTCGATCTCTGCGTCGGGACCGTCGATGCTGGAAAATGAACGTTCCTGAAGGAGAAAGTTGTTTTCCAGAAGAAATCCTCTCGGTCTGTGAAGAAATCCTCGTAGACGTCTGTGGACAGCTGCGATGAGCTGGCTTTACGGCTGAACCTGGTCACCACCCTCACGGGCCCGCTGCCGCCGCCGTCCTCCTCGTCGGAGGAGGAGGAGGAGGAGGAATCGTCGGAGGAAGAAGATTTAAAGAAATAATCGTATGCGTCTGGAAACTGCAGGTTCCGGCTGGCCGAGCGAGCGCAGGAGAAGATGGGGACCGCTCTATCTTCTGCCGTCATGTGAGGGTAGAAGAAGCTTTCTGTGTCAAACTCTGAGAAGAAGTGATCGTACGACTCGGGAACGGAGTTCCCACACGTGTAGACGGGATTCTCTGGAGCCGACCGGTCGGGGAGCGACTGTTTCCCCCTGAAGAGGAACTGAAACATGTCAGTGAGCGAGAAGCTGTAGCTGTCAGCCAGAGACGGAGGCGAAGAAGTCACGACTTCGTCTCGGTTTGACAAACTGTCTTCGAAGCGCTCCGCCTCGTCAGCCGCGCCGTCAAACGTTTGAGACTCGAGAGCGTGGAGGTTGTGGACGCTCACGTTTTTGGAGATCTTCCTGAGGCCTTGGCGAGGCCTCGCCGGGAAGACGGCAGGAGGATCTTCGGTCACGAGACTCGGCAGGACGGGCTCCCTCTCCCACGTTACGCTTTTCGGAGAAGAAGAATCCGGGGAACTCGATTCCACACATCCGGGTTCCCTGTTGGTCCCGTCCAGCGTGTCGGCCTCCTCGACCTCCCGCAGAGGAGGGAGGCAGCCGGCCGGAGGAGCTCTGCTCATCACCCGTAAGCCCAGAATGTCGTTAATGGTCAGCCTCTCCATCTCACTCCAAAAAGAAGAAATGGCAAACACAGAGTTTCTGTCCTTTTCGGGTTGAGACGCGGTGGTTTCATCTGCTCCACCCGGTGAATCGCACGGCTGCTCTGCTTCTTCCTGATCCAATATGCTTTTCCCTTCGCTGAGCGATGAGCTGAAGCTCGCCGACAGGTCGGTGGCATTGGAGAGCGACGTGACGGACTCCAGCGAGCAGGCGGAGGACACGTTGGCGGCGTCTGAAGCGCTTGTTAGTAAATCTTCACGGTAGCTCTTTGCGAGCGCCACATTGACTTGAGAATCTGATGGTTTGACTCGTGTTTCCTCGGACTTCGGACCGCCTCCGGTTCGTAAACCGGCCTCACAGCTGCCGTCACTTAAAGGTGAACTGACTTCCTGTGAAGTCTCGTGCAGAGACGGACGCTCTCTGGTCTTTAGTTCAGCGTGAGGGAGGTGAGGAGCGACGGCGCCGCCATCCTGGTCCGTGTTGCGACAGTGGCCTTCCAGCTGTTGTTGGGGCTCAGCTGCAGTTTGACGCGGCGTGCGCTCGTCCTCGCCAGAGTTTCCAGCCTTGGCTGCCACGGCTGAGTTAGTGGCGGATCGTCTGTCGTCCTGGCCCGAGCCCACGGCGGGAGCATGAGCGGGACTGACTGACCTGACCTCTGCCGAATGACTCTTTCCGTGTGGTTGGTGCTGGTTCACTGGGTGGAGAGCAGAGGCCTCCACTTCTTTCCTTAGACTTCCTCTGATCTGATCTGATTTGCCGGGAACTGAGACGGACCAACGGTCACATTCTTCTCCAGGCTTTCCTCCATCAGCGCTGCTGCTCGTTGCTCGTATGTTATTGTAATCGCTCTGCCTCGGCGCCGTCGCCAACCCACAGTCGGTCGTTTCATCGGCGCCTGCGGCGGCACGCGGTGTACTTCCTGCAACATTCTTCTGCAGTTCATTTGCATGAAAGGAGGCAGCGTCCTCAGGTGAACACAAGCTTCCTGGTGATGGGTATCTCTCCTCGTCGGTGTCGCTCTGCCTGGCTGGGAGCTGCCCTCCCTCGCAGAGCCGCCTCTTCTTTCTCCTCCTCTTCTTGACGGAGGCAGGAGACCATGCCTGGCTCGCCGGCGCCGGCTGTGGGGGCGTTTGGTTTTCCTTCCATTTAACATCTGGATTTCTGGTCAAATCCTTGTCAGACGTCTCGAGTCCACCCTTCCCCGGGAAGGTTTCTACTTCAGAGTCCAGCTGATTGTGCTGCGTCGTCCCATTCATTGATCCGGTGATCAATACCTTCGCTCTCTCTGACGTCTCTGATGCAGATTCATTGGGACTCTTTGTCTCACGCGGATCTTTTCTCACAGTGTTTGTGTGTCTCATTGTGCCTGCAGGCTCCATGGTCTCGTTGCCAACTGCTGTTTCACCCTTGGCAGGCAGACAGTTTAATTCTGGGATGTTTTTTGGCAAAGTGTTCCCACTGGCTCGCTGCCCGTCACCCCTCCACCGCCCCTCTTCATCCTCCTCCTCCTCCTCCTCCTCTCTGCTTTTTCCTGGCTCAGAAGGCCGTTCGTCCTCCGCGAGACCTTTCAACCCCTCGAAAAACAGATTGACCGACTGCAGGTGGATGTCCTCCTCGCTGCCCGAGAGGACGCCCTCGAGCCCGCCGGCGCCATGTCTACCGAGGTAACGCTCGACGGGGGAGCCCTCGCAGTCGGGGGGGGCGTCGACGGGCCGCTCGGTCACGGAGAAGCAGGCGGCGGGATCGACCCTCTGAGCCCTCTTTGCCAGAATGGAGCCGGCGTCGTCCATGTCGCTCATTCCCGAGTCGTCCACTCCCGCCAGCGAGGGAGGGAGCATGTCGCACTCCTCACATTCAGCGAAGAAGCACTCCCAGTCCCGATCGCAGATCTCCACGCTGTACTCGAAGTCCTCCATTGTGACCTCACGGGAAGAAGACAGTGACCTGCAAAGTCAGTCAACAGAGTCGCAATGTAAAACGGGATTAAGTAGATGGGATTCATCCGTCTATCTCAGGGGTCTGCAAACCTTTAACCAGACCCACAAAACACGTTAATTAATTCATAGCTACCATTTAGACATATTTTATTACATTTCTTTTGCTTTTGGAACCAATTTATTTGAACATTATCCCATTTTTTTCTCTCGCTTTAGTCATTTAGAATAGCTTTTTTTTTTTTTAGCTATTTATAGCCGCTGTTCATTTTCAGTTCTGTATCAGCAATCTTAACCTTTGTGATAGTTTTCACTGATTTTAGCTGTTTGTCTTGTATTTTCCCTTTATTTTATTAAATTTTTTAACATTTCTTCTTTGTCTATAGTCCATCACAGGGCAACAAACGTACAGAGACAAACAACCAACGAGGTGCAATTTACGGTCACCATTTAACCTCACATGCATGCTTGAGATCATTCAAACTCCACACAGAAAGGCCCTGGCCGGGTATTTGAACTTATGACCCTCTCGTTGTGAGGTGAGAGCCCTAACCACTGCGTCACTGCGCAGCCTAATAGATGCAATATTTCACATAATTTATGGCATTAGATGCTTAAAAATCAACCAGCATCAACACCAAACTGCAAATTGTTCAATAAATCAGCAGTTATTGAGAAATTGTGCAATAAATCATTGAATAAATGTAACTTTTCCCAACTTAAAAATGACTGTAGACACAAATGACTGACAATCTGATCAGAAATGTTCAGATTAAGATCAGAATAATGTGTTTTTGGAACCAGGCGTGCCTCCTACCTGCTTGGTCTTCAGCGGTGATCCTGATCTGCAGGAAGGTCAGGAAGTCTCGGCGGCAGCATGCTGAACGTCCGTGTGTGTGAAGCATGCGGCACGACGAGCCCCATGATAAGATAAATATAGAGCGCCGCTTCTGATCACGTAATACACACACTGTTCTTACAGCCACCACCTCCGACAGAGGTATAACATTTCTGGACTCCAAATAGAATCCTCCACCAGCGGAATACTCGGCGGGTTACACAGCTGACACGTTTAATGCTTCGATTCATTATGTTTTGATTCCCTCAACGTCTTAAGATGAGTGATAATAAGCCGCGGGCCCCCGGGAGCATCGCTGACAGCGGCTCCAGCAGGCGTCAGCGGAAATATGCGTCATGCGAGGAGCGTGTGAATCAGCTGATCTCTCATCAGTGTGACAACATGGATCCACAGGGGACCAGCTGGAGCACAGCCCAGAAACATCATGTGAGACAGTCTTAACATCCATCCATCCGTCTCTGTTGCCATGGAGACGCTTCCTGCTCAGTGACGTAGCTTCCTGACCAACCGAGTTAGCATCGATATGAGCTAACGGCTAACCTGCTAGCGATGCTAACTCAGACTAAATGTGGCGGTGGCGAAGGTCTGCGCTCCACCGAGTGTAGCCCTAGTTACATTATTATATGGGGAGAATACTCAACAGTCAGTAGACTGAGGCTCTGTGGATTATTTCAGTTGTCAGATTAAATCATCCATCTTAAATACTGAGACGAGTTAAACTACAACAAGATGAATGGAATTGTAAATACTGAGAAAATGTTCATTAATATATCTCGGCCCATCAATTTAAGAAGCGGCAATTCATTTCATTTGCTGTACAACTTATTAGCATCTTTGGATAGTCAAACACATTTTTGTTCAGGGGACACACATACAACCACATTTCACCTCCAGTGGGTCGAAGCAGTAAATTAGTGCCTCAATGAGCTATGAATTTAAAATTAAATGTTTTTCTTTGCTGTGGTGCACAGTGTACCAGATAACAACAACGATCTCAACTAAAGCCAACTTTTATTCTGTGTTCAGTGTTGTCTTGTGTCTGTCACTCTGAAAAAAAAGTGTTAAAACAAAGAAATCTACATTTATTTTAATAATTCTTTATCATTTTCTTGGTGGTTTGTCTGGATTGGAACATCTTGAGGTCCATTCTTGGCTCACGGGCCTGGTGGTTGACATCCCTGTTATAAATGATCAAATTAATTAATTAATTATATAAAAAAAAAACATCAAGTGCATTTATTATTCATTTGATAACTTCCATTTAAGATGTGTTTTCATCCCAGTTTGAAAGTTCCATTCAAATCATTCCCATTAAAAATCAACACTTCACATCTTAAAAACCGTTGAACATGAACAGCACAGATGTCTGGATGAAACCTGCGCCTGCTTTCCTCATGAATGTAATCTCCGTCATTATTCCGGGGCTAATCTGAGCGCGGCGTTTGTTTACAGCGATCAGGTGGATTGGGAGAAGACAATGTGATCCCCGCTGTCAAAACGTCAGCCACACTAAAAGATGCCGAGATAAGCAATCCCGGCTGATCTCATCAGCGGCCGCTGAACTGCGCTCATCACACTGCTAATGTGGCCTAATTGCAGCTCAATGCAGCGACTAATAGACATGATGGGCTGGTCTCCTCCTCTCACTGGAGGCCGGAAAGCTCAATGTGTTTCCCCAAACTATTCTTTTGTTGGGTTACTGACCTGCTTCTCATTGGGCTGAACTGTATTTTGGTGTTTCATCACAGTTTTTAACAATAAAAAATTTGTTTTTAAAGCCACTAATTGGAAACCTGATGGTTGTCCACGTGATGCAAGGATCTTTTTTTTTTTTAATGCTTCTTTAATGCATTGAAAAAAGGTTTTTACGATAATAGCTCAAATATCCTATTGATAAGTTATTACATAATGGGCTTTATTACATTAAAATAGTCTTTTTTTTTTTATAAACCATTGAGAATGCAGGATTTATTTAGTCAAGGGAGTACTGGCCAAGATGGCAGCAGCACCAAGTTACAACTACATTCAACAAGTATTAAAGCATAAACACATTAATTTTGACATTATTGGCCAAAATCACATTATTGCTTGTTCCGTATCCTTGGAAACCCAGACAAGTAAAAATACAGACTAATAAATCCCGTTGACACATTTCTTACCATCTTCTCTGAGTTTTGATATTTATCTACTAAAGAGAGGAAATTTATCCAACGTTCAGCAAGATCTTAAGTCGTGTCGAGCTTTACATGGTACACAATGGAGTCTCCTGCAAAGTGGTGCAAAAAATAAAAGTAATTAATTTAAATAGGTTACACATCACCATTTAAAAAAAAAAAATTTGAAAATAAACAAAACTTCCAATTCAACACATTTTGAATGAAAAGGAGCAGAAGAGAAGATCACTCTTATAAAATCTGCCCCTTAGTTGCCTTTCAATTGCTTTACATCAGTCTGTTAATGTTCAACATTCTAAATATTTACAGATATTTTAAGCATTTTCTGTGAAGTATTTACAATATACAAATAAAAAAAAATTATAAAATAAACCATCCTTTTCATCTTTGCTCAAATGAAATATCTAACATCCCATTTTATTCATATTCAAATCTAATTTTCATACTTTTTTTTTCACCATTTGATGAAAAATACGAATATTAATTCCCATGAAATGTTTGTGTTTCCATTTAACTCTAATCAGTTTGTTTCACAAAGCCAGATTTCTCTTTTCACCGGGACTTTTCTTCTCACAGGCCCTAACTTTGGCCTCTATTTGCCTAATTTTCATCACTATAGATATTTATGAGAAAACAGAGCCCCTAATTAGGCAGAGCGCAGGCTGGGCTGCGTGCCCACCGGGCCCTCTCGATTCACGGCCGTGATAAAGGAGACAAGCCCGGGCCTGTGTGGCCGCTGCACCTGGGGCGGCCGGCCGTCTCGACACGGGCGGGATCCTGTTTCCATCAACGGGATTAAGGCTCTTATGAGTCAGTTTGAGACTGGAATCTGTTTTGGCCGCTAATTCGACAGGATTGTTTACCTCGTCGATTCACCGCGTTAATTAAACAAAACCCGGCGGGCGGACGCTTTCAGCGGCGGCTCAGCGACACGATGTTGACACAGAGAAGTTTGTGTTTGGGTCCAGGCGTCCTCGGTTGGTGGCGTCTTTTGTGTCTTGATTAAAGCAGAGGGCAAGAAAAGCCGGGTGGGTAGGGGGTGGGGGGTATGGGGGTGGGGGGGGGGGTTATGTATCTTCAGACTGTTTACCTCTTTAGAAGATGCCACACAGGTCGACCTGGACTCTCACAGCAGAGCTGAACGTTTCACAGCCAATTAAACACGATTGTGGAAGTGGTTCAATTGAACAGCTCTGAGTTGCCGTCTCAGAAAAGGTTTGTGTTTACACAACAAAACTACGGACACAGCAGAAATCGATGTCGGTGTCACGTTGGGCCACGAGTCGTCATGTAAACAGGGCTTTAATTCAGGTTCCACTGAGAGTCCAAGTTCATCTTGAGTGGGCTGGACTGGTACAAAAGCTTCAAATGATTATATCTATCATATTTTGTTTGCTGTAGCGTAGAGTACGCGTCATGAAAATGTCAAAAGATCACTACCTGAAATGACTACAGTCTCAACATAAAGCCTATTTTGACCAAGCAAAGCACAATGAAATGTCAAAAAAACCTTCTATAACTGTTGCATTGTGGGTATTTTTTATAAACCCACCCTGACAGCATGACTGAGGCTAATGCTAGTTTGCTATCTTTCATGACAGAATCACAGATATACGAGCTCGGGTCTCAGTGCCGCCTTGTGTCGCTACGCTTTTTTGTTTTTAAAAAGAAAAAAAAACTGCTTTCTGGTCATTTTTCTTACAATTTACGTCTTGGGAGTCGGTTTTGGCCGTTCAAAACCGCCCGATTTAGATGGAACTTTTGAAAAACAAGGTAGGATTTGACTCCCACAATAAATGTTCAAGGTTCCTCGTGAAGTCTGCAAATGTTAAATTTGCAGTTTGATTTGAGTTTGCGGGATAAATGTTTGAATCAACATCACAGGAGCTGCAGCGACTCACCGTGGGAGCAGCTGAATAGACGCTTCTCGTATATTGAATCAAATACCTGCTATTCACAATGGTCTTCAACGCTGTCGTACAGTAATTATACTTTCAGAGGATAGTCTCTATTGTCATTGTTAAAAGAAAAAGTACAGTCCGGGGATGAATGAACATATGAGGTTGAAAATGTAAAAGAAAGCAATAACATGCATAAAAACTGAGCTGCAAATGTATAAAGGTAGATAGAAAGTTTAACACGGAATAATAAAATGCCTAAAAACCCTAAAATATTGACAACACACTCAAACAACAGTCCGTTATTGTGCCTTTCATTTCAGTTGTAATGAGCCGTTCAATCTGATTCTGTACAAATGCCATCAAACTGAGTGTTTTCTTAAAAAGCAAACAGTACTTCTGCATGTAACTGGATACAAACAAAAGAAAGTAGCACGATTTGTGTCTGAGTAAACATTATTCCTCCTTATTCCATCTAGTTGCTCCGTCTGTGAGGATTTATCATCATTTCACTGAGATCCGTATCAAGATTTACTACAAATAAAACAAGTGGAGGAGAACGAATGGATTTGCTACGGCTGAACTGAAATACCCACTGACTCTGATTAAGACTCAGTTATTCACCAGACTGAGTCCTCAGATGACAGTATTACAGTGAAAACACGGAAACTCAGATGAACCTTCCAGCTGCAGGTCGACCTCACGTACTCACGGCCACTCTGCAGTACACGGTCTTCACCACAAGGTGGCGATTAACAACCGCAGTTCGAGACCAAACTGCTCCTCAAAGTCCAGCTGGCAGAACTTCACTTCAAATATAGAAGTTTTTGGCCTAATGGATTAAAGAAATAAAGACTTTCCCAGTGATGTTTGCACGTTCTCCCTTAGCAGTTCTCTGCTTGTACTCTCCTCTGCTGTGAGCCTCCGGGAGTTTTACTAACCTTTTCTTTATCACTATTACATGTTGGCGAGCTCACTAAAGCTGCACCACATGAAACAAAACATGAACTTACTGCACAGCAGCAGCAGTCGATTAATTTAAGATAACTCTCATAGCGTCTCTGAAGGCCCTTAAAGTAAATTATTGGAACAAAACTAAATAACACAACACAAGGCACTGCATACAATCGTAGCATTGAGATGTCACTAGATAATATTAATAATAACTGTGTTTCACAGCAGCTATAAATAGGGAATCATGTGGATGTATGAAATGTTAATAACGGTTAGATATTGAGCTCTTTGTGCTTCGTCTCTGCTGATAAACGTGACTCTGGGTGGGACACACAGCATGCGTCGTGACCCAACCAGAGTCCAGGCAAAATAATATCAGTCCGGTTCAGTTCAGACGATATAGTCGTCCCACAGGCGTCCATTCATCTGAAGCCTCCCAGTGAACATTTACATTCATGCGCGCGTTCAGTCAATAAAATGGATAGTCAATAATCCAGTCATCAATATGTCAAGGAAACAATGAAACGTGAGACAAAGGGAGACGTCAGAACAGCAAAACAAATTTAAAGCATGAGATGAATAAAAACAGTCATGAAAACCAAAAATAAGACAATAAATTAATATTATCCTCTAAATAAAGTTTTTTTTTTTTTCCCAAAATGTGTGTAAAAGCTGAGTTTTGGTTCATTACATGAGTATTTATAATACCGGACTGTTTTCAATGAGCTCGTAAATCAAAGTGAGCTTTATTGTCAATTCTTCTCTATATGTAAAACACACAGAGGAGCCCAACTTAAATCTCGCTCTCCCTCGGCGTGTATCCCCAATAAGACAATTTAACATATAGACCAAATTTATCAGCCAAAATAGAATAAAAATGAGAAAATAGAGAATATAGACCAGAGAAATAGTGCAACTAGATTTTGAAATAGAGATTCTAAAAAAAAAAAAAAAAAGCAGAAATATGCGAAACATAATAGTTGGAACAACTTAACTAAAATCTAATGAGTCAAGTTCGTTGCTCTTAATCTAATTCATTTAGTTAATGAAGTTAATGAATTAGATTAAGTTCAAAGAATGTGGTTCATTTAGATATTACCAGTTGAAGTAATATAGTTAAGTTGGTCCAACTATTTTCTCTTTTCATTTAAACATCCTGAAAAATGTGCAGTACACAACACAGATATTTAACCTGCACCTCAAGGTTTCAGACGATACCAGAATCCTTCTAAAGTACTGTAATATCACTAGTACAACACCCACAATGTTTTATAGCTCCTTTAATTGTCACTACAGTTTTCTATCTGAACGTCCACAGCCCAGACGCAGCAGAGTGTGTTTGTTTCACGTCTGTGAAATAAAACTCAACCTGAAATGTGGAGATATTTCCCCCGTGATCTGTGTGTGTGTGTGTGTGTATGTGTGTGTGTGTGTGTGTGTGTGTGTGTGTGTGTGTGTGTGTCATGAGGTCCAGTTAAACTTCCAGCTGCACAGACGTTTCCTCGGTGGCGTGCAAAGTCATCCTCACACTGCCTCCACAGAACCTCCAGCTTCTATCTACAACTTTCCTCCCGAACAAGCACGCCACCGCGTCTTTACAAATTAGCCGCTGTCAAGGTATTTTTAGAGCCCCAGACGACGGCAGCGGCGGCTTGAATCCTCCTTTTCATTCTCCGAGACTCGAGGCGGTCTGCCTCCTCACACGTCACACCATCCGCTCCATTATTTTTCCTGCCGCCTCCAACAGCGGCAGCGATTGTGCACCGGGACGGAGCGAGACCTGCACATTAGTGAGTCAGCAGACTCATGACATGAGGCCGCGTGCCCCGAGGCGTGACCCGGGCCGACTCCGTCCCGACCACACGCCGCCCGGCGGGCCTCGTCAGCTGAGAGCAGCGGAGCTGGCGGCGCGAGTCGGAGCTTCCCGACACAAGTCCTTATTATTCGTCAAGCACATTTTAGTTCAGGGGCCACATACGGGAAAATAAAACTCCTCTTCAGTGGGCTGGACTCCTTAAAAATAAAAGTCGCGTATCAACCTTTAAATTTCAAATGTAATGTTTTTCTTTGTCAGAGAATACGTGGTGACCATGTCCATATTTTTTGCAAAAAGCAAACAATTACTGTGAAAAAGTGAATATAATCTCAAATCGAGTAGTTTTAATGATGCAAAACACAGTGAATTGTCCAGAAAATGTCTCTTATTATACATAATTTCACAAAGTCCCACTGCCAGCGTGGCTTCGAGGCCAGTTTGGATATCACAGTGTTGTTGTGTTGCTATGACATTTTCACCATTTTCTCTGTGCTTTTGCCAGACTGGAGCCTCCTGCGGTCCAGTTTTGGCCCACGAGCTTTATGTCTGACACCCCGGTTATAAATAATAAGAATTAAAGAAAATAAACTTGAAAGTTTTTCTTTCTTGTGGTGCAGAGCACACGTGATAAAAAAAAAAGCTGAATATTCTCACAAAACCCAAAACAATTAAGACAGAAAATGAGCAGAATCTCAACATGAAGCCAGTTTTAATGGAGCAAAACACAGCGAGAGTTTCTCCTACAGCTGTTGCATTATGGGTGTTTTTACAAACTCACCCCGACAGCGTGAGGCCAGTTTGATAGCAGTGACGTCATGCCGATATCTCAGCTCGGCTTTAAAGGTTGTTACGGTTCTATTTTACCGGTCCAGCCCCATTTTTCGCTGCCCCTCCCCCGTATCGAACAAGCTGTTTACTCTGGTTAACCATACGGAGAAGCCGTGTGAGCTGGCATTCTTCTCTAGGAGGACTCTGCAGGTTAATAAGTTATCAGAGGACAAACCGAGCGGCGGGCCTTCCTTCCTCCGGCCCGGGGCGCTGAGGTTATCAGCGGCAGGGAAACAATAGGAAGTGGTGAGACTGATCGCCCGACAGCACATCACTCACCTCCGGCCAGTTTCCTCGCAGTTCTGCCGGGGGGGGCTGCTGGGAAACGGAGGTGAGCGCCGTCGTCACGTGCTGTCGGCGCCCGTCACTTCTAATGAAACTGGCCTCATTAGTTTCTTGTTGGAAACAATCCTGAGCAGATCTTCTGTTTCAGGATGCGGCAGCTGGAACAGACGAGGTGGATGTTGGACTGGTGACGTCACAGAGACGACACTGCAGTCAGGAGGAGTTTATTTAAAGAACAGAAAGGATGTTTTATACTTCATTGAGCCTCTTCATTACCTTAACGTCACGTACTGGAAGGCATGTGTTGCCACTTTTGGGCGTCTGGGAGCCGCCGGGGGTCAGGAACTTATATTATATATATATATAATATTATAAAATATATATATATAATATTATAAAAAGAAAGTATTTTAATAATATAAAAAAAATGGTAAAGTACAATCTGAATTTTTCATTTTCAAATATTTATCCATCGCTTTCTTGTGTCACTTCTTCTTTTGGGAGCTGCCATCCTGACTGTTGCAGTGCGTCACTCATTAATGAACAGGTCAATGAAATAAATACTGCCACCTGCTGGCAAGGAGGGGCGTTGACGTTTCTCCATCCACCAACACATTTCAGGCGGAGCGGCTCAACAATTTTAAATCATTGCCAGTGACTCATTTTTTTGACCAATTAAATCAAATTGGACAATTTTCCACGACACACCTTATGATGTCGCAACCGCGTGCTGCGGCACAGCGGTAGAAAACCACTGCCATCGATCAGAGAAACTTCAATGTGTGGTCAATTGTTCCAGATTTAAAAAGAACAAGCATTTCATTGTAGTAGTTATTTCTCTAGTTAAGACGGAGTCAAGACCAAGATCTTAAAGGAGTCATATTATTCAACTTTTCAACACTTTCACATGATGTCGTTGCTCCAGAAACCTCGTTTTCAAAGTTTCTAGCTCCTCCTTGATTTTCCTCCATTTGAATATTGAATCATAGGAGCTACATTCAGAATCTGCTGTGTCTGTGTGAGCTGGACTGGCTCCGCCCACACATGCCCATCTTGGGAAGAGGAGGAAGTACTTCCTCTCGTGGTGCCATGTGCCAGAGCAGAGCTGCCTAATTGTGGGAGGAGTCAAAGGGAGGGCCTACCTTGATTGTGATTGGCTAAACCCCCGATGACACTATATAGGGTTTGATCTCTGATTGGCTGGTTGGAGCAACACACTTTTTAAAACCTGAAACAAGCCAGGGAGAGAGTGGACAGACTGTCTTCACTACTGGGGCGTCAGTCCAGGTATGGGGACGATTATTACTGCTGGAAAACCTTTAGAAAGTGAATTTTACTTAATATGACTCCTTTAAAAGAATGGTCTTTAGTGCCACAACATACTTATTTTACACTTCATGATCTCAATCATTTAGAGTCACTGATTATCATAATCTGTTTTCAGATCCAGCAGGTTATTGTTACTTCCAAATAAGGATGACAAATCTCTTCGAAGGAGGTGAAGACTTAAATATTAACGTGCCATTTAGAGTAACACTGGGGAAACACAGCCGGTCGCTTGGTAAATTAGTAGTTGGTAAACACGGTGGGAGTTTCTCTCTGAGGTTGATGAGGACAAAGAACGGAGCTAAAAGGACGATTGACTCAACAAAAAACACAATTCTAAGAAAGGATATGTTTTATGTTGTCCATTAGAAGATTGCATTGGTGAAAATGAGAAGTAAGAGGGTGGATATGAGACTCGTTACTCAAAGCGACGCTTCAGAAATGACTGTAATGAAACTAAACTTGAAAGGTCAAAATGATCGTGAAGTCATCGTGGATTCAGCTTGATATTAATGGAGATACTACAAAATAAAAGTGAAACCATGGTCCTTGTGAAAGTGGTATATTTAGACCGACGCCGATTGTCAGCTCGCCTCCTCCCCGCCGAGCAAAAGTCAGACAGGAAGCACCTCTGTCAAAACCTGCGCGGCGCTTCAGAGCGCAGCCTCGGGCCGGGAGTCTGAGTCAAACGCCCGTCTGTGTGCGCGCCGTGCCCTTAAGCCCTCTGGATGTGAGTCAGCCGGCTGGCGGTGAGCGAAGAGTCTGGGCCGCCGTGGGCACGGGGCGCCGAGGAACCGCAGCGCGAGGAACCGCAGCGCGAGGAACCGCAGCGCGAGGCTCCGCGCGGCCGCGTCAGCGTGCAGAATGACTGCGCGGGGTCACACGGCCTCCGCCGGAATAGAGAAACAGCCGCTGCACGACCCATTTGTGGTTCGGCGGCCGCAAACATTTCCTCCTCCCGTTCTGCAGTTTGTTTGCTTCCTGTTGATGTGGATCACCCACCGTGTTGAAACGGCTCGGCGCGCGGGGGTTATCGGCCAGCGCCGAGGTAAACTCTACCGCTGTACCTCCCTGGTTTGTTTAACCACAGCTGGGTTGTTTGTTGCCGGACGTTTGTTAATGATGCATCGCTTCCAGACTGAATGGCACATTCTTGCACCGACACTTCACATGTTTTCAACTCTTTTTTTTTTTTTTTTGCCATTGAGGTACAGAAAGGCCGCGGATCAAGTAGGATTGAAAGGCGACTAAATTAACACGACCAGCCAGTCAATGCTGGGCCTCCGTCGCCTGAGTGTGTGGAAGAATTTGCATTGATGCCGCAGCATTCATGCCTCAATGCTCCAGGTCCCTGACAAGGGCTCCCGTGCTCGTCTGGGGGGTGGGGGTGGGTGGTGGAGGTGGGGGTGGAAGGAGGGCTGCGGCTCTCCGAGGGAAGAGACTCTTCACTTGTATGACGACTGAGGCCAAATGGAGAGCTTAGGTAACAAGAGGCAAGTTGAAGCTTATTTGCTTGGCAGTTGCTATAACAGAGTGGGTAATAAGAAGCACCGGCCCAATGTGTTCACCTCCTCAATAAGGCGGAACAAAAGCAAACAGTCAGAGGTCGGCATTACCAATACCGCCAGCTCCTCAACCATCTGAGGTACCAGCCTTTTGCACCGCGGGATAATCTGCTCCGACCGCTGGGACTGCGTACTCCAGCAGGCAGAATGTGCATAGTCAGAGGGATAGAGCCGGTAAAGCTCCGGTGTGTTGACTCAGGACTTTGTTTTCAGCTGGTTACCTCCAGATAATCCACTTCAATTAGTTACTGTTGGTTCCTGCACCAAAACACCAAATATGGGCAAATGAGGTGGAGCGAGCCTGTTTACAATCATTTAAATTAAAAATACCCAAACTTTTGCCGTGTATTGGTCGTCTGTTTAGACGACGACTGTCGGACGTGTTTCCCATCAGAGAGTTCATGCTGGTGATTCATGAAACTCTGCAGACGAGACAAATGGAAAGAAACTCCTGGATGATGTTGAGATATTGGCCATGTTCACGTCATTCTGCAAATCCTCATCTTCTGTGATTTTTAAACTACTGGACTGCGTCGATGTCGTAATGCCGGCCGACGCCCATATAAATGAACACTTATTTAATCTTGTGTAATCTTCACATGCGTGTGCTGCGTCCGATCCAGACAGAGAAAATCACAGTTGCGCAATCTGGGTTTTTTCTCCCCCCCTTCCTGCACGATTCCATCATGGAACAGTTACCTTCACTGCGTCGTAGTTTCTCACCACAAACGTCCCGCCTTCCACTCACTCTTCTTGGAAAACCCCACAAAGGGTCCCAAGATCTCTCATCATACAAGTTTCTATGTGTGGGTACTCCTGACGAAAGACAACTAAAAACTATGTACTCGAGCAACTCTGTGTACTTCAATTTTAATCAAAGTGCACAGAGCACGGCATGCTGGGAGAGAGAGAGAGAGAGAGAGAGAGAGAGAGAGAGAGAGAGAGAGAGAGAGAGTCAGTCTACCCCCAAAGTAGCCTGGGAACATGCCAGCTTGTCTTGAGAACTTCCAAACAATCAGTGCTTCCCGTTCCTCCGCTCTCCCGGAGCTCCCGCTGTGTTGTAATATAACCTTCGGAGGGGGGCGGCGGGGCTGCGAGAGGTTCGCGCTGTCAGTGGATACATTATGGCCGAAGCCGCCGGACCGACACACCATATTACTAAATACTCGCCGTCGCTTTCAGGTTGCTGAGGTGAAGCGCTCAGTGGTGGCAGGTGGGGGAGCCGGGCGGGGCTCGGACCCTCACAGCGGGTTCCGCTTGATTAAAAGCGGTTCAGCACAGTGGTGACCGGCGGTACCCGACTGCTCGCCATGAGGAGAGCAGCGGCACCGTATATTGCAATGATAGGCTTGGGCTGGCGAGCATTCCCACATCAATCACAAGACGGGAAGGTGAGCATGTGGAGGCAGAGATTTAAAGTGGCGAGGCCTTCTTTGTTTGTTTTTTTAATAAGGACAGGACAGTCGGTGTCGGTCAGCTTTCGCTGAGTTTACGAGCTCCGGGTTTGATCATGGGTTACAAATACGGGTTTTTACAGCTGCCAATATAAAGCCAGGTGTGTGTCTGTGTTTTCTGATGGCTCAGCTGATGTCTGGCTGCATGCTTGGATTCATGGAGTCACGTTTAATGAAAAATGGAAATTATGAGTGTGATGTGCTGCTGGTGTTTTTTTTTATCTGATACACAAAACAATTCCCATCAGTGGAAAGAGTAGGATAGTGTGTGTAGTAGTGGTTTGCACTCTTATATGTGGGGTTTACATGTTTTTCCTGTGCGAGTGTGTGTAGGTTTCTTCAGGTACTGTGGTTTCTTTCCACTACGGTGGCCCAGAAGGGCCAACACCACAACACAACATAAAGCCACGAAACAACAACAAAAACCTGCAACACAACATAAAGTCACAACACAACAAAAAGCCACAACACAACAACATAACGCCACAATACAACAACATAAAGCCACAAAACAACAACAAAAACCTGCAACACAACAAAAAGCCACAACACAACAACAAAAAGCCACAATGCACTGCTGTTTTGGCTTTTTGCTGTTGTGTTGTTGCTTTTTGTTGTTGTCATGTGACTTTTGCAGTTGTGTTGTGCTGCTGGCCCTTCTGGGCCACCGTATTCTACAGCCAAAAAAGCAGGTCTGTTAAAAGAATCAGTCATCCCGCACCACGAGTGGGCAACTACCTTTCCCAAAAGGTGTGTGTGTGTGTGTGTGTGTGTGTGTGTGTGTGTGTGTGTGTGTGTGTGTGTGTGTGTGTGTGTGTGTGTGTGTGTGTGTGTGTGTGTGTGTGTGTGTGTGTGTGTGTGTGTCACAAGAGGCTCAAAATTGGCCTCTTAAGCCACCAAGCAAGCTGTAAACAATTCAAAGAGAACGTTGAGTTTTGGACTTTATTTAGCATTTTTTCGATATTTCACTGTATTTTGCACCAGAAGGTTTCAGTAAAAGCAGCTTTATATTGAGACCGAAGTCATTTTAAGTAGCATTTGTTTGGTTTTTGCAAAAATATAGACATTTTCATCAAATATACTCTGCACTACAACAAAGAAATGTTTAAATTTCAAGGTTATTATGGCACTATTTTACCACTCCAGCACACTCAAGAGGAAATTGGACTAAAATATGTTTGACACCTGTCGAGGATGGATGGAGAGCAGAGTTGAAATAAAGTCAGCGGGATCCTTCTGTGCTTGCATGATACTTTAATGGGAACCATTTGCTTCCTCTTGTGGTCACGTCACCATTAACTGTCATTAAAACTCATCATCCTAGAGCAAACACAATCCACCCAGAAATTTCCTAAATGACTAACGATTTTGCAGAAACTCTGCCAAATCTAAACATATACTCTATCTTAGCAAATTCGAACATTTTCAGAAGTATTCAATTTCAATTATGTGACTTAACGTTTATTAGATAGCTTTCAAGGTATTTTTGAGTTTCTGTCCACACACAGCCAGTGTGTCACAGATGCGTGGGCTTTAACCTCTTGGAGAGCAAATTGAAAAAAAGCTTTTCCATTCAATTGTCCACTCAACCCTTCAATTCTCTCCCGAGTTCACCTCAGGCCTTTTGTCCTGCTGCTTCACCTTCTCTTCTATGGCCACCCTCGGTTCCCCCGCTGTGAGCCGACCTGCAAATGTGGAAGAAAGAGAGAAAAACTTTCCCGTGGAGAAAGGAGCTCCGCAGGTACGACTTGCCTCGGGATGAGCTCTCCCGCTGGGCCGGGACACATGCTCACACGCCCTGCCCTTTCCCCGGTGAAAGCTGCACTCCTCTTTTTACGAGAAACATGGGCTCACACACACACACACACACACACACACACACACACACACACACACACACACACACACACACACACACACACACACACACACACACACACACACACACACACACACACACACACACACACACCAAGAGAAGGATTCAAAAATTTCGTCAAATGTTTTCGAGCATCTGTCAACACGACAACGGTGCTCAGAGCCACTGGCAACACAACTTTTTGAAAAAGCTCAGACTCCGCTGCTGCGGCTCATGCGCTCCACGACCATAGCAACTAGTTCTTCTGCACATGCTCAGTAGAGCCAATAAGGACAATGTTTTCCTCCAGAGTGTCATGACTCCCAGTCCATATTCTCATGGATTTGGTAGTTTTATTTTGACAGTCACCGTAATAACAATCCAACTTGGTCGTCTGCCCACTAGAATATCCGTGTTCTCTGCTGAATGTGTGTGTGGTTTCATTACAAAAACAAGCAACAGCAGCCACTAGCGGCCCAACATGAAAACTACATTGTTTTCTTTCTTGAAACGAAAATACAGAAATGATATGTTTTCATTAGAAACGTTGTCGTGTAAATGGGTTCTATTGATCATACCTTTTTGAGCATATGATCGTCATAATTTAACATCAATTTCATAATTTTTTTCCAACTCAAAACATTGATCTGGAACTCGCATGTTGCCTTTATGAGACGACTCAAACTGATCAATAAATCCACATGTTGGAGATTCTGCATGAAAATAGTTTGAATCTTCAGTTTAAGTCTTCAGCATCGTCTGTAATAACAATCCAACGTGTTCATCTCTCCATATACGAACGCCCGTGTTCTCCCGTGGATGATGTTTATCCCGTATCGCTCTCGGCTGCATGTGTGCACGCAAAAAACAAACAGCAGCACCCACTAGTGGCACGACGTGAAAACAACATAATTTTCAGAGCGTTGCCACTTAAGAGTGAAGCTTTTCTGAATCAAAAATGCAAAAATGACAAATTTTCACTCTAGACGTCGTTGAAAACATGACCGTCGAGCTCCGTACATGAACCTCAGGTTCAGCCACCTCCCATCAGGAGCCTCGTAAATCAGAAGAATCCACAGCAGTCAGAAAAGGGTTAGGGCACAGAGCTTGTTTCATAGAAACGTGCGGTATTGCTGTATTTTTCCATGTCCCTTCTGCACAACCCGGCGGAGTCTGTCAAAGCGGCAGCAGCAAGACTCAGACATAGATGGCCACGCACTCGGCCGCTTCCCGCTGCGTCCGGCTTTCAGTCTGCAGCTATTTCAGAGGTTATTGATGTGTCTGCCGACTGAGAGCTTTCTAAACAACCACCCTGCTGCAACAGGTTACAAGTCCAGCTTCCCGCTCATTAGGCTCTAATTGATTGTAATCTGGCCTTTGAGATGTACTGGCCCGCTATGGGGTTGTTCTGCACATGTGAGCGCCCCCACTGTCCCTTCTACTTGTCCACCACACTCACCAGCAGGGTCCGGAGTACAGACACAATTGCTCCTCTCGCATGGAATCATTAAAGCGGGTGGGATAGCATGAGCTCTTTCATACATCAGGCCTCTGAGGACCAGCTTGAGACCAGGGACAGTGGCTACTCTGCCCGCCCAGTGGGAGAGCCCCATCCTGGGCAGGCCATTGTTGGCGTCACCCCTCGACTGGCTGCCTGCGGTTCTGGCTGCAATGGCTTGATTTGTATGCCAAGGCCCTGGACTAAAGACAGCCATGCAGGGGAGCTGGGTCAATATTGGTTTTGAGAGCTGGAGGGAAAATGTCAAAATGTTAAATTCTATTGACTTCCCCCTACTGCTATTTGTTTCTGTGGCAAAAGGCCTAGTGGGCCATTAGTGTAAACAAGGCTTTGTCTTAGAGCTCAGCCTTCAGCGGGAGGCTCGCGGAAACAAAACCCGGAGATAGCTGGTCTGGTTTGGCTTCAAAAAGAAATGGACGAGGCATGAAGCTGGAGAGAGACGAGGAAAGGACAGAGACAAAGATGCAGAAAAAATATATGGTGGAGTCGATTTACACGGCAGTGATTTCAAATGAGAATTCAAAACTTCCTCTGTGTTTTGGGAGTTCTTTTACAAGACGACGGTCCTCGGTCGCAGGTTTTTAGTAACGAGACTTTAAGAAAATGATCCGCCAGCTTATTGATGAGCGGAAACACTGCTACTGCGCATGTGCACCATGGATGTAATAAATAGTTCTTCTCGTGCGGGCAGGTGGACAATAACAGACATGGTGGCGTCCAGAGTGTCATGAATCCCAGTCATTATTCTAGGTTTATAGTCCTTATTGGTGGTTTCATTGTTGAGAGTCCGTGATAACAATCCAACTACATCGTCTGTCCACTAGAATGTCCCCGTTCTCCCATTGTTAATGTTTAGAGCATACTGTTCTCTGCTGCATGTGTGTGTGTGTGTGTGTGTGTGTGTGTGTGTGTGTGTGTGTGTGTGTGTGTGTGTGTGTGTGTGTGTGTGTGTGTGTGTGTGTGTGTGTGTGGTTCCATTACAAAAACCAACAACAGCTCCCACTAGTGGCCAAACACGAATACTACATCGATTTTACTGTTTCTGTCGATTCCATGTAATCGGACGTCGTTTTCAAAATGTCGCCATGTAAACGGAGCGTTGATCCCTCCTGGAATACGCCTGCCAACTTTTGGAAATGAAGCATCATTTGGAGAGTAAAAGCGAAGCACAGCTGTTGTTAAGCTTCTTCCTTTCTCTCGTCTCTTTTCGCCCTCCAGGAATAAGGCATTCTTTTTGAAACCACTCCAATTAACATGGAGCCATAAAAATCCTCTTCCTTGAGTGTCTTCACACCCTCCCCCTCCTCCTCCTCTTTGCTTTCTCCCCTGCTCCTTCCTGCTCTCTTCGGCCTATTTCTCCTTAAATTTATTGGGTGGCAGACATTTGTGTTGCTGCTCCACTTCCTCTATGGGCAGACAGGGAGGGAAGGCACAATAAGGGGCATCATTTACACTAAAAAACTGTTTCTTTTTTTTTCTCTTCATAAAAGGCCAACTTGACCTGAGCTCTCAGTCATACATGCCCATGATGAGTCGTAGCTAATAAAGTAATAGAGTAATTCCCTTCAGTGCATGAAGTGCCGTCATGCTGGAAAACAGTGCGTTTCTGCAAGGTGTCCGTCATTGTACACCATTGTACACCATTGTACACCATTGACACTTAAATTCATCTGTTAGTTGTTCAAAATTATTGTAAACATGATTTTAAATCGCTTGTTTTTATTGGCTGTCGGGGGTTCAGCAGGTGCAACATGATGTCTGCGGGTTCAGTTTTGAGTTTCAGGGAACAAACAGATCGCAGACGACGCAACGGCGAGAATAAATGTGACGTGACGACATCTGCAACGTGCAGAAGTTACTACCAAGTAGGCGACGCTAGCTCCTGCTAACTGTCAGGGTACCTGTCACGGTTTTTCAAGTTAAAATTAATCCATTCAGTATATCAGAAAGGCAGAGCTCCACCAGAAGAGGGAGAAGTTATTTCCCCTGATGATGTCATGAAGGGAAAATCTCAGATTTGCCTGTATGGGCAAAAATGCGGAACAGCAAATGAGGGAGATGACGGACTTTCTTCACTTCTGGGGCCTCAGACGGAACATGAGGACACATGTTACTGTTAAAAAATTATTAGAAAGTCAATTTGACATAATATGGGACCTGTAAGGTCAAGAGTTGTGCCAATTGTGGACAAATCAGTAGAACGAAGAATCATATTAAATATGGAATCTGTTGTGAAAATTACATGATGCAAGTTAATTTGACGACTGTCTATCATTCTGTCAGTAATTTAGGAAATCAAGAGCAACAAGTTTCACCCAATGACTGTGTGCATGAAGCTCGATAGACTTCTGACAGCGTTGTATATGTAAAGTAAACCCACAATAAACGTAACACGAGAAACATCTGCAGCAAAGGCAAGCATGCACAGGTGAAAGAAATGTAATAGTTGCAAAAGAGGGGGAAACGGCACAGTCTCCAAATCCCCATCCCTCCGTCAGGAAACAAGCAACAATTCCCCTCAGTGGGAGCAACTTTACATGAACATATTTACTCATTGTGATTGCCAGCTTTTTGCCAGCCCCTTCTGGTGAGAGAATGAGCAAACACATCCCTCTCCCCTGTGGACCTGCTGTAAACCCAAGGCTGAAAGACGGCCAACAAAAGGAGGGGACAGAGCAGCGAGGAAGGTAAAGAAAAGGAGGCTGAGGTTTGAAAGCACTGGCACTGAAACCCAGTCGGCAAATAAACCGTGTTTGTCTTTACTGCCACCGATACCGACTGCGGGGTGAAGAGGAAATGGCAGAAGAAACACAAAAACAAACAATGTGGCGGAATGAAAAAGACTTTTCCTGAGGAGGAATAACTGTGTGAAGTCTTCAGCCGTCCTGTGGGATGAAGTTGCGGCCCGGTGGGAGTGTCGCCCCGGGGAGTCGCCACACAAAACCCGAGTCCAACACCCGACACCTCGCTGTGAATGATCCTCTAAACAGGGCACATCCTCTCACCCGGGCCAAATCAACGGGGCCGTTCAGGCACTCTGACGAGGGGCAGCGTCGCTTTTCCTCCTTCACATCTTAAGAAAACATCAAGTCAAGCTCCCTGAAACTGTGTGTATGATTCGAGAAGAAGACCGAGGCCTCGTTTACAAAGGGTTTTCACAAGACAAGACCGTCACGCTATTTTGAGTGTCTGTTTACATGACAACAGCATTTGCAGCCAATGAAAACGCAACTATTCGAAAACATTCTGACTCCGTCTCCATGTAAACAAGAGAAAACGCAACTTTTCAAAAACACTACGTCTCCACGGAAATGGGGGAAACGCAGCTTTTTGAAAACGCTCTGACTCAGTCTCCATGGAAACGGGACGCAAACCCAATATTTTGGATAACGAGCTGACTCCGTCTCCATGGAAACGGGGAGAAACCAAAAATACTCTCGTGGCACTTTGAGGGTCTGTTTACACGAAAACAGTTTGGAGCCAATGAAACATGCAACTTTTTAAAAATGGCTCCAACCCAGACTCCATATAAATGAGTGAAAAAGCAACTTTCTGAAAATGTTCTGACTCCGTGGAATTGGGGGGAAAACCAATAAGACTGGGGCTCCGTTTGCACAACATTTTTACAAGTGAAAACTTTCGTAGCATTTTGAGTGTCTGTTTACACAACGACAGCGTTTAGAGGCAATGAAAACACAACTTTTTGTAAACTCCTCCCACTTTGACTCCATGAAAATGGGGGAAAACGCAACTATTCGAAAAACATTCGGATTCTGTCTCCATATAAACAGGAGAAAACACAGCTTTTCTAAATCGCTCCGTCTCCACGGAAATGTGGGGAAAAGCAACTTTTTGAAAGCACTCTGACTCCGTCTCCATGAAAATGTGTGTGGGGGGGGGTGGGGGGCAATTTTTGGTAAACTAGCTGACTCCGTCTCCATGGAAACGGGGGAAACAAAAAAGGCCGGGACCCCGTTTACACGTATTCACAAATGAAAACCTTCGCAGCATTTTGAGTGTCTGTTTATGAGACAACGGCGCTCGGAGCCAATGAAAATACAACTTTTTGAAAAGTGCTCCAATTCCATCTCCATGTAAACAAGAAGAAAATGCTGCTTTTGTACATGCGCACCATGGCAAACGAACAACAGCACCAACTAGAGGCCTGGAATGAAAATGACATCATTCTCAGTGGTTCTGTCGTTTCTGTCTTAACAGACTTTGCTTTCAAAATGTTGCCATGTGAACATGAAACTTTTCTGAAATGAAAATGCAAAAAAAAAAAACCCTGATGCGTGTACACCTGAAACGTTGACAGGACAATGTTTCAGGTCTTAAGGAGCGTGGGAACCCCCGTCCTGCAGGTCACATCTCGCAAACCATGAATGAAAGACAAACTGGAACGAGCTTAGGCATCGTGAGGTTAAGACTTTAGTCACCTGGAAGCTCAGGTTACATTAGCGGCACAGCGAAATGACATCATGAGAAAACACCTGCCTGCCCAGGAAACAGCTGCCCGCGTATTGTTGTCTGGAGTTCTGGTTTATGGACAACATGAACCTCTCAACAAAGCCGCGTCCCCGCCGATGACAATGGCTGAAGTAGGAGGCAGAGCGAAGGGCGTGTGGTGTTAAATGAAGTGCAATGTCAGCCTTTTTTTTTTTTTTTTACTAGTTTTTATGGGGCAGTCAAGTGGACGGAGCGGCTCTGTCGGGGGCTGCAGTAAAAAAAAAAAGGAGGGCCGGCTCTTTCACACTTTGGTCTCAAACATCGATGGGCTTGTGTGTTTAGCCCGCTGCACACAAAGATACGACAACACTGTCATAAAGTAGACCCTTCATTACGCTGGTTCTGCTTTAGTTTTTTATTTACCAAACAAAAGCTAGATCAATGCCTTTTTGTGTGTGAATGGGTGGCGTGCTTGTACTCTAAAATACGTGAGCAATTCCACCGATTACAATCTTTTAACTGTGATTAAAACTGATCAAGTGAACCGATTTCCATTTGTTTCATACCAAACACGAGGAGTGATGATTCTGTCGTATGTAAAATGACCATCTGGGATATTCTAAATATTGTTTTCTCTTCATGCAGAAGGCTTGATGACACACTTTAATCACATATTAATGATTATATAGACCAGAGGAGACTAACATGTTTTAATTCAGGCGCCACATACAGTCCAGTTTCATCTTGAGCGGGCCAGACCGGTAAAATAGTTCTATGATAACCTTTAAATTGACATATTTTAAAAATTTTCTTTGTTGTGGTACAGAGTACATGTGATCAAAAGGTCTATATTCTCAATAAAACAAAAACATTTCTACCGAAAATGACTACAATCTCAACATGAAGCCAATTTTAATGATGCAAAATACTGTGAAATGTAAAACTGTTCTCCCCTCTACTCTTAAGAATTAAGTTAGTTTTTTGATTTTTTTAAATCAATATTTCCAATGAATTTTGTCATCGTTTGCTTGCTGGTTTGGCCAGAAATACTTGTAGTAAGGCTGCACACAGAATGGCCAAGATATAAGTTGAGGTAAAGTGACCAATATTGCAGAATAAAGTTGAATAAGTAATATTAAATTAAATCAGAAGTCAAAACTTTCAAAACCTCATATCCCCTGATACCAACTGCCTTGTGTCTTGTGTTGTTATTATTGCACTGTTGTTGTTGTTGAAGACAAACTGGATTGAAAATAAAACTTTTTGTCCGTCTCCTTGTTGACGGCAGAAATGCGGCCGCAGTAAATAGTTCTTCTGCACATGCTCAGTAGATTCACCATAACAACATGGCGACCTCAAGGGCGTCATGACTCCCAGTCCAGATTCTAGTTTTATCATCCGTATTGGTGACTTTAGAGTGGAAACAAACTATGAAAACAACAAAAACTAGAGCTACACTCGGTAGAGCGCAGACCTTCGCCAACAACACATCAGTTTGATGAACAGAGTTAGCATCACTAGCTTGATAGCCGTTAGCTCATATCGATGCTAACTAGGTAGCTCAGGTAGCTACATCACTGTGTGAAACACTGAGCGGGGAGCGTCTCCATGGCAACAGACGCTGATCTCCTTTGACCTCCTCCATGAGGCGTCTCTCATCCGCTTTGTTATAAGAAAGTTTTTCACAGTTTTTTTTGCTATTTATTCAGAAACGTTTGGCCGTTAACGTCCCAATATCTAATCGATTGGTCCTTTGATGATGACAAATAATCCCTGAAGATTTCATGCAATTTGGGTGAGGAGTTTTTGTGAAAAGTTGGAAAAATACATACATATCAATAACTAAATAAATAAATAAACACAGATGAAAACTTAACCTTCTCTGCCAACTTTCGTTGGTTGCCCGACTTTTGTTGGCGAAGGTAATAACCAAGAGCACCGACTTGTGGCCTGGAATGCTAACTACATCTAAATTACAACAAAATTCATGCTCTATTTTGTATCTGATACAAACAGACTAAAATTATAACGACTCTTGATCTTTCACTTCATTGATTGTGGGGGGGGGTTAGAGCTAATCAGTCATATTAAAGCTAATAACAGGCCTGTAATCAGCCTGTCACCCCATATGAAGCTTTACAAACTAATTTAAAATCAGGACACAATGAGCGTTCGGCTTCTTGCATCAGCAGTTTGTTGTTTGTTTGAAACCAGAATCTGATTTGCTTTGAAAATGGAAGCTTCCACAGCTGTTCGGCGCGGGATTATGTGCGTTTTCAGCCACAAACCAGGAAAAATAATAAAAGAAAAAAAAAATTCACTGTGCTTATATTTGCACACAATGAAGTGGCTGATCCACTAATCCGCTGCCACAGGTGCACAAATACCTGTGTGAGCCGAGTTAAGACTGATAAAAGCTCCGGGAAGAGAAAAAAGAAGGAACTAGGAAAAGTTCCCACACTTTGACTGTTTTGTTTCTCTTTGTTTTGTTCTTTTTTTTTTTCAATCCTGACAAAATGTAAAGCAGCGTGTCAGCCGTGAATGACATGAACGACTAACACTGACTCGTGTAACTCACCTGTTGGTGAGAGTTTTTGTTTGGTGTTCATTGAGACAGCAGGCAGCAGGGCAGGGGGGGGGGGGGGGGGGGGCGGTCCCTCCCCGAGGCTTGCCTCGGTTCCCAGGTAGAGAGAGCAGCGATGGGAGGTGAGTTCCCACCACACTCCCTAACCGTTCTCACCGCAGCTCATTGGACGGACGTTGTCTCATCGCTGAAACGCGACACCGCCGCGGCCGCCGCGCGGGCAGGTGCACGACGCTGCAGGCCAAGAAGGAGCCTGGAAGTGTGTGTGCCAGACATGAGGACAAAGAGAGACGTGCGAGGAGGAGGAGGAGGAAGAGGAAGAGGAGGAGGGTGATGAGCAAGTTTCACTCAAGCTTTGTCATTCCTTCAAACCCTTCAAGTATCATGTATGTCAGGCGTCGTTGAGCACCTTTTGTGTGTGTGTGTGTGTGTGTGTGTGTGTGTGTGTGTGTGTGTGCGATCGGCTGGGGCTTTGTGTTCAGCAGCTGCTCCACCGACCTCAACTCGTGTGTACACAAACAGTAGCAGCTATTTTGCCAATACGTAGGCAAATGAGGTGCCGACATCAAATGACGGTGGTTCCCACACAAACTCGCCACAATCACTGTCACCTTAAAAGTGTCTATTGTCGGGCCGTAAATCCCGACTGAGCTTCCCACGGCTCGAACATTCGACAACAAACAACAGCGACTCTTTGAAGGGAGAAATAATAAATCAGCGAAATGAAACGGATGAAATTCAGACCCTGTCCACACCAGCCACAATTACTTTTTCTCTCCGTCGTTCTCAAAAAGGTTTCCCGTCCACACGGCATTCGCACCATGAAAATGACTCAACACGCTGTAGTACATATGCCAGGCCTTTAGGTGGCGCTGTAACTCTACCACAGAAATACACCAAAAATGGAGAAGAAGACACAAAGCATGCAAAAATCCTCGTGTTTGAGAAATCTAGCATGTGGCCTTATTAGACCAAATAGCATCAGAGGTTCTTGTTAAGTTTTTGAAAAAACGCCATGACGCAGTCGCCATGGAAACAGTCGGAAATTAAACCTTTCTGAAATGCTGCGACTGCACATGTGCACCATTGTGCATTGTAGTAAATTGTTCTTCAGCACATGCTTAGTAGATGAACAATCAGAACAGTGTTTCCTCCATTGTGTCATGACTCTCAGTCTATAATCTCCTGGACTTGGTACTTTTATTTTGACAGTCACCGTAATAACAATCCAACTTGGTGGGTCTGTCCACTAGAATATCCGTGTTCTTTCATTGTTAATGTTTATAGCATGTTGTTCTCTGCTGCATGTGTGTGTCGTTTCATTACAAAAACAAACAACAGCAGCCACTAGTGGTCCAACATGAAAACTACATTGTTTTTAACATGCTGCTGTGTAAATGCTGTGTTGGCATTTTGACGTCCAGAGTGTGTTTCCTGATTTCACCCACAGTCGGCTGGAGTCGCCAACATCAATAAAGCAGCATAAAAATATGGGTGAAATTCATGAAAGAGGCTCTGAAAATAAATCTGCAGGATTGTGTCTTACAAAGCGAACGGAGACATTGTGAATTATTGTTCAGGGAGTTCCTGCATTGCTGAGTTCAACTCCCAGAAACGCATTTCTCATTTTTGGTTTCACATCTCTTCTGCCATCATCAGGAGGTCTTTAACAGGCGAATACATCTCATCTGAGAGGTTTTTCTTTCACTTTTCACCACTTCATTACCAGGTTTAAAGAGAATACCACAATGACAACATGTCTATGTTACTTGTTGTATCACCAAAACAAAACAAAACCTATTGTGTAGCTCCCCCGGTGTAATGATTGAATAACAGGCAATGTCCCTTTATGTTTACTGCTCAGGGTTTATTGAACTCCATACCCTCCCAAACCGTAAGAACTGTTGACACACAACAAATAAAATCCATAAAATTTAACTTTAACATATGCTATTCTAAGACTTATTTACAATAAAATGTCTTACAAAACTGTTATTTAAAGAATACGTTGGCTGTCAAACCATATCTAATCTAATATAAATCAAAGTGTATTTAAAACAAAAAAAATATTTTAACTTATGTGTTTACGTGCACTCGTGGCCACATTAGCGCCGATAGCATTAGCGGCATTAGCATGTCAGGCTTTAACTATGACTGCACAAAAAACAAAGAACAAACACGGCAATATACTAACGTCATTGGCTGCTTTACACAAACACAGGAGGTAAGTCTTGTCATGTATGGGTCTTAAACTTCTTTAAAAGATTGAAAACTTGTAAACACTCGTAGAAAGCACAAACGTACTTTCATCCGTCCACCAATTAAACGTGTCCCCCTCCTCTGGCACGACTGCCATCATATAGTTCCACCTGGCATAGTACTGTCTTTGGAGGTAAGAAACAACATTTAATTGTGTGAAAAAATGAATAATGTCCTGCTAACATGATGTGTTTGTGTTTTATTTCTCTTTTTAAGCATGTAAAGCACTTTGTTAGAAAAACTGTATGAAACGTGCATATAAATAAAGTTTCATTTGATTTGATTTGATAATGTTCACAGTCACAGCAAATAAGTCAATTAAAAACATTTCTGTCGATTCGTCTCTCAAACAAATCCTCTATAATATTAAAAAAAATTATTAAGTATGAAGCTGCTTGTGCAGATTTCAAAGGGTTTGCTTGATTCTTCCAAACAACGCGAAGGAGCTGATTCACACAGGCAAAGGTGTGAGGTTGAACCAGTCATCACTATCTCGCCGTGTGTGTGTGTGTGTGTATGTGTGTGTGTGTGTGTGTGTGTGTGTGTGTCTGAGCGAAGAACAGGTAGAACCGAGATACGAGTGAACTCGCTCTGCACCCGGGAACGTCACGCGCTCCCGGGCCGATTTCCCGAAGTCGACTCTTATCGCAGGATATCGGCTCTGCGGCCGCGCCGACACGCTCACTTCCTGGTTTTGGATTTCAACAGGTCGAGACTGCAGGTCGCCGCCTGGAGACGAGTTCACTGTCAGTCCCGACGCACGTTGAGCAATGGCTGTTCAAACATCCTCTGTGTGCTTTCCTTATTCCAGGTAAATAAAAGGACTTTTTACACACTTTGGTGTTTTTTTTTTTGTTTTTTGTATGCACACACATGCAGGTGGCAGGCGGGTGACCCCGAGGTTTTCCCTCGTCTGGTCTCTTCTGCTGGAATCTCGGAGAAACAACGCGCCGTGGTGGGCGCCAGACATGGGACGGCCAGTGAGGGAGGATAAATGTGAGAAAGTCAACATATGGAGGCAAATATAGGAACTTAACCCAGAAAATCATCTTCTATAGCCACGCAGAAAGTAAATATGATGAGCTTCTTTTCAACTAACAAACACAAATTGAGTCTGGAGTCATTTATACAACAGATATGTAAATTATGTGAATGAATTATATTTTCAAGTGAAAATGGAAAACGTTCATATCGCTTCAGGTGTCCGTTTCCACGACAATGTTCGTCGGGGCCACTGAAAATGCAACTTTTTAAAAACTGCTCCCAAGGTGGAACTTTATGAAAAAGCTCCAAGTCCGTCTCCGTGGAAACGGGGGGGGGGGGGGGGGGGGGGAAATGGTACGACTCCCAAGGAAATGGGGGGAAATGCAACTATTTTTAAATCCACCGTCTCCGTGAAAACAGGGGACATCGCAACTTTTTGAAATGGCTCACAAGGTGAAACCTTTTGGACTTGGCAGTTTTATAGTTGAGAGTCTTCCAACTTGGTCGTCTGTCCACTAGAATATCTGTGTTCTCCCGTTGTTAATGTTTAGAGCTCATTGTTCTCCGTTACGTGTCGTTTCTTTACAAAAGTAACCAACAGCACCCTCTAGTGACCCAACATGAAAACTACATCATTTGCATCGTTTATGTCGTTTTCATGTATAAAATGTTGCCGCGCAAACGCGAAACCTTTCCTGATGACAATGCGGAAGCGACTCGTTTTCACTTGAAGAACACGTGACTCCCGCTGAGGGAAAAACTGCAGTATTCAGAGGCGAGAGACACAGGAAGTCGACACAAGTTACACAGGAAATGTTTTCCCTGCGATGAACCGGCGGCGACCGAGTCAGCTGGGATCGGCTCCAGCGCCCGGCGATCCCGAGTCAGGAGAACCGGTATCGACGATGGATGGATGCGTGTCTTTCATTCCTTACACTCGGAGAACAAAGGTTGTTTTCACAGCACAACAATAAAACACATTAAAACTCCACTCGTGCCGCCGTTCAGTCGATTCCTCTGAATCATAACATCAGCTGACGTCCACTGTTTATCTTTCACAAGTCTTGAAGAATTCGTCGTGTCGACGTGTGTGTGTGTGTGTGTGTGTGTGTGTGTGTGTGTGTGTGTGTGTGTGTTGCCTCTGGCTTCTGCCTCTATCTGTTAATGTGCGTCAGTCTGCAGCGAGGCGGCGAGCCGGGCTGTGTGCCTGCAGGAGCTGCACGTGTGTGTACGTGCTTTCATTTGTGTGCGCGCGTGTGTGTGTGTGTGTGTGTGTGTGTGTGTGTGTGTGTGTGTGTGTGTGTGTGTGTGTGTGTGTGTGTGTGTGTGTGTGCACTCGTGGCTGCTGCTGCTGCTGCTGACGGGACCTGTCACTATCAGGCCCACACATCTCTGGCTGGGTCTGTGTTGACACTCCGCCCGAGGGGGAACGAGCCTGCAGAGGTTGAGGAGAGCAGTGGTTTCCCACGGCTGCCGCTCTCGCTCTCGGCCCTGCCTCTGCATTCCAGGGCTGCCAGCGCTCTGTAAATGTTTGGACAGCCTTGAACAAATAACACACCTTGAAAGGCACAAGCGCAGGCCCTCGCTCCCTCTCCGCACGCCCCGTCTCTTCATCCACCTCCTTAAGCTCACATGGCTAACACCCCCCAACCCACGCAAACCGCAAATCCGCCTCCCTCGCCGCCACCCTCCCGGCGACCGCCGCTCTCGAACTTTCCCAGCCCCTCTTCCCGCGCACAAATAAACAGCAGCCCGTGCTGTGTTACCATTGCACACTTGCATATGCAAACATGCAGACTCACACCTGTGTATATGTAAATACACACGTCGATTTTTTTTTTTTTTTGACTGAAGCTGTTTTCTGCTTTTCAGGGTTTTTGTTCACAAACCGAGCAGAAACTATGGACAATGACAACAACGCTGCCTCCAGAGTGTCATGACTTCCTGTCCAGGTTCTCCTGGTAGTTTTATTTTGACAGTCTTTCTTCGTGAGCGAAGGTGTCAATTCTTCCCAGAGGAGTCAGTTGAGGTAAAAGCAGTTTGCAGAGATGAGGTTCCTGCCCAGCCTTGCTCAGAACATTTCACGGATGGAAAGTGAGCGAAACACTCAGAATCGGAGGAATTATGTCCACGTTGGAAGATCCCCCAGCCCACAATTCATGTTCAAAGGCAGAGGGAGTTATGTGACCTTTCTGCAATAGAGTTGTGATGGATTTCTTTGGAAAAAAAACCCCGTCACTAATTAATGTTTGTTTTAATTGATTAATCGAAACCACAAAAACTTTTCCTTTACATAAAGAGGAAATATGACTGAAGACACGGACTCACTGTCTTGATATTGGTAGCATTTGGAAAATGGTGCACTCACATCCAGAAACACTGTAAATACTATTTCCTTTAAGCTTGTGTGACACTGTTTTATTTTATGTATGTATATATACAGTATTTGTTTCTCTTTGTGCCTCTTATTGCAAAATGTTCTGAATTGCCCTACCAGGTAAAAAAAAAATTGATTGTATTGAAGTGGTGTTTTTGTGATATATAAAGATAAGGATATAGTACGAGTTCTTGTGAATCAAGACCAGATGTCAGTTTGCATAAGGACGCGAGTCCGTCCCCGGCGCAGAATGTGAACATTCATCAGACTGAACATGGCACAATAATAGTGCGTCTGCAGCAGCGTGAATTCCCACACTGCCACCAACGCCGCGCTGATGCCCGCCAGCAGCTGTGGAATCTGGAGTTCCTTGCTCATGGTATAAATCCCGCGGAACGTAACACGGCGAGGACTTCCACTGCGCTCCTCGGGGCAGCAGCCACTCAAACGCGGCTCTGTTTTCACTGTCGGGAGGCCTCGGGGTACATATTTCTGTAATTTGGCTTTTATGCTCAGCAGTTCTGCAGCTGTGATGACATTCGGGTGTCGCCCCCCTGTTTCTCACGATCCCGCTGCCAACGCTGCTCCGGCCACTGGTCGTCAGCCAAGACTGAGGTCTGTGTGTCAGCCCCCACTTCTTATGTACACATGCTCACTGAAAGAAGGTGCTTTTGAAAAAAATACACCGCTGGCAAACCAGTTGAACCACAGCTTTTTTTTTTTGTCGGGGTCAGTTTTCCAAACTGCAGCTCGATGGTTTTCGGTGGGAGAACAGGCCCGGTGTGTGCACAAGCCTTCATTGTTGTTGTGCGTTTTAAGGTGCCTTTTTCACTTTTGCAGGCGCGTGAAGCTTCGCAGGAACGACTCTGACACCTGGAACTGAAGCAGCTACTGGCAGCTTTGTTTCCTTCTTCCTGGTGTCAGTCATGGCAGTCATAGGGTTAAATTGCACAGATATTACACATTTCTGTCGTTTACTCTTCAGCGCTGTAGAAGATTGAAACTATTTTCCTGCACAATCTACAAAAATGTAGATTTATTGATCAGTTTGAGTCATACAAGTTAGAAAAAAATAATAAAACCAAACATTAAAGTTAGATTTATGTATGCTTCCCATAAACGGAATCACTTCTGCACCAACGAGACCATTACCACTAATTACCACGAATGTCCAGTTTCCTAAATCGATCACATCAAAGTCGACAAACAAACTGGATTTTGAAAAAATTGGCGTCGCGGAAGCTCCGGCGAAAATATTAACATTTGACGGGAAAAGAAAGCTTTCTGAACGAAAGAGTCTTCAATCATGAGAAAAGTCTGAAATGTTGTGAAACTGATGCTCAACCGTTTTCTTTCAGTGCGAACCGAGATCGAGTTCATAAACGGGATCCGGCCTCGGGAATCTTTCACGAAATATAAATTCTGGAAATGCGTGTTTGAGTGTAATGAGGAATTTCCTTCAGAAAGGTTTTGACAGCGTATTAGAGATGAGCAACTAAAGCTGAGTGCTACATTTATCTTTTTGTTTCCGTTTGGATTCTGATAAAGGAACTTTAAATTGTGAAGATTATATACGCTCAACAGAAATATGATTATTAGAAACCGCTTCGGTGAAAATTAATCTTTTCTGCGTTTTCGGTTCAGAAAGGTTTTGTGTTTAAGCGATGTAGTTTTCTTTCCAGGCCACTAGTGGGTGTTGTTTGTTTTTGTAATGAAGAGGAAGTATGTACTACTACCATGTTGCACCGTTAGCAGAGTTTCAGAAAAGTTTTTCCTTCTTTCCACAGAGATGGAAACTTTTTTTTATAAAAACTTGTGTTTTCAGTGGCTCTGGGTGCTCTTGTCTTGTAAACGAACCTCTAAGTCACAGCAAAACTTTTGCATTTTCATATAAAACACAGTCATGCAAACGGGGGCCCGACGATAGCTTCCGACTTGGTGTGAGGCGAACGCTGTTTAGCGTTTCGAGTTTCTCGGTCATCGTGTGGGAGGCGACCCTCCGTGATATCCGCTGTGTTTTGGTCTCCTCTTTTGCCCGTTTTATCCAAATAATCATTTAAGCCATTTGGTCCTCCTTCTAAATAAACGGGCTTCCAGGAAATATTTCCCCCGCTGGGCGGGACTGATGCGGTCTGAGTCCCCGAGGGGTGATAATGGAGGGAGTTCCCCCACGGTCGCCCCCGTCTGCTGGTTCTCAGCTGTCCTGCCGGAAACCTCGCTCCAGCTGCTGCCCATTACGCCAGGAATGTTTCCCCCCGGGGTCAGATGCCAGCACAGTGCGGTGGCAGCATTAATGACAGAGTGACCACGGACGCAGGACACTTGTGAGTTATTAACATGGCACACTCAAACCCCCCCTCCTCCCCTCCACCACCCACTCTGACAGCAGCTGTCGGATTCTCTGTTTCCCAGAGTCAGGAAGCAGGGAGTGTGTCAGTGTGTGTGTGTGTGTGTGTGTGTGTGTGTGTGTGTGTGTGTGTGTGGGGAGTTTACAGGGTCATGGCATCTGATTAATTGGTCAGATATGCATGGCCGATGGTTCCTGTTTTGTCTGTCACGGTCGGGGCTGATTTGTCTCATCGCTTTACGCAGCTGGGAGTTTGCGTCTGAGAAAAACTTCAGTCATCAACAGTCTGGGTCACGATGTTACAGGGGGGAAAATCAACAAATGGGAATATCTGAGAAGGAGTTAAAGGGACATTCGGCTCGAGTGGAAAACGGGAGTTGTGTACATTCCTGGTGGGGAAGGAAGAAAAAAAGAAAACTTTAATTGACTGGATGTGGTCGTGAATGAAGCTATACACTGTATGTGAGTCACTTCCTGGCTGCGCACCATCAAAGGTAACCGGAGCTCTGAAGTGCCTTTGAAATTTCCGCCGAACAAAAATAACTACTCCCATTTGGCCTATTCACGGACGCAGTCTCAGAATCGGTGTCCATCCAGCCCATTTATTTTCCCCAATCGCCCCAAATTTAAACCATGTTTGTCATTGTTTGGAGCCGGCCTGATTGGCAGCGTTAAAGGACGCCACTCATGCCGCCGCGTTTGAGCCCGAGAGTGTGTTACGAGGCCCAGAAAGGCTCGCAGACGGCAGTGTTTCTTTACATAATCGCTCAACATATTGAGGCGGTGAGCACCTGGGCGGATCGTTTGGGCCCTAATGATATGGCCCAACAAAACAACCCAAAAGGTACTTGAGGAAGTCTTTTAGAGCCCGGGCCTAATTACAACACAGGACAAAAAAATCAAACCACCCCTCACTTAATTGGCTTCTTTTCTTTCACGCTCCTATACGTGGCCATTCAATCATGAGATGGAGGCAAACAAAACCCTCGCTCTCTCCTTGACCCAAAACATTCCTCTAATTGCCACAGCGTGGTCAGCTACATCTGTAGGTGGACAATCCTATCGACGAGCATTGCGACGGTCCCACAGCGAGACAAACAACGGTAACGGAGGAAGAGACAAATCCAGAGGACGTGATTATTCACATACTTCTGCATTACAGACGTATTCATCTGAGCTTATGGTCACACAATCTTGTGTACAAGTAGAAGGTTTTAAGGTCTGTTGTCTACAAAACTCCACTACATTTTTATTTTAAAAAAAAAAGTACGAGGACTAAACTTTGGCTACTTAACCGATACGAGTACTTATTTAAATCCTAATTCATACGCCATACGTAAAGGCTACGCGTGACTGCGGACCAGCGGTGTGTTGTACCCGAGAGAACGGAGTATAAAACTTGATTTTTGCCTTCTTGGAAAGCAGCAACAGGAGGATGGAGGATCAAACATGCCAAAATAAATAAATACATAAATAAATAAATGCACAATGAATTAATTAATAAAAATTGGACAGATGAAATAAATTCATGAACTTCAACACCGAACCGCAAAGCAATTAATTAAATACTGAAATAATTTTAATAAGTGGTAATTTAATGAATTAATGGCACGTTTATGTATTCAATTCCAATTTTTAATAATAAAAAAAAGACACATTTAATTATTTGATGGTGTATTTATTTGATTTTGCCACATTTAGCTCTCCATACATTTAAGACGACTCTTACTTAAGTGAAAATCCACCCATAGTCTCAGAATTTCTGTAAAAGATATCGATTAGCGAACTTGTCTCATAAAAAATAGATTTCATTTATATTGTACTTTTCCACCGTTTGAGCAGTCCCCCAAAGTGTTAATCACATTCAGCTCCAGCGTGTCGACAATGGCGCTCTTATCGACTGATCTTTGACGATGACAAATCATCCCTGAACCGTTCGTGCAAGTCGGGTTAACAGTTTTTGCAAAAAAGTTGGTAAAATACATACGTGATATACGTACAAACCAACAAATAGATAAATAAATAGAGAATGCGGCGAGTAGCAGTAGCAGTAGCAGTAGCAGCGTTTCCACCGTCTACAAGGAGACGGAGCCCGAGAACGTTTCCAGAATGTGTGGTTTTTGCTTGTCAACGCGGCGACGGAGCGTTTTCAAAAAGCTCCACCGACCCCGAGCGCCGTTGTGTTGTAAACAGGAGAGCCGTCATTTAGCTTTGGCGTGAGGCGGCAGACACTGTACCCGCTCACACGCTGTGCACAAGTCATTCTGTCTGGTGGGAAGCCTCCCGCCTCATGAGCGGCGGTTGGTACGTTTCCTTCTGGGTCAAACCACTTCCTGGTTTCAGTACCTCATGTAGCGCTGCAGGTTGTATTTTCTCTTCATACTCTATTCTTACGTTTTAATCAATTTTGCTTCACGACGAGTCTCTAAACCATCGTCTGCCACCCGCTGGTTGACGGTCTTCACCCGGGTTTGTCCTGATTTGTCCTCCCGCTCGCTCTCCGCTGGGAAATGTGTGGTTTCTGCTCGCCGCACATGTGTGTCGCTGCGTGCGTCTGCTGTCGAGGTCACGACCGAGAACATTCAACACATGTGGCATCTGCGCGGCGGCCGCATGCCAGCGAGACATCACAGCACATCCTCCGTCGGCGAACTGCATCGTCTGGCAGAGAGGAGCCGTGTGAACAAAAACATGTAAAGAATCTGTGAATCGTGCGGCTCTGGATCGCTCATTAGGCTCACATGAATGTGTTTCATAGTGAGACGGACAAGTGGAGGAGCTGTTAGTGGTTATTTGTCTGTGTGTGTGTGTGTGTGTGTTACCGTGGTGTGGGACCCTCCTTTCACCCCCCCCCCCCCCTCGCACGGCTGCTCCTAATCTCTGACCCCCATCAATAAGATGCATTCAGAGTCCATCAAACAGCTGAGTCGCTGCAGCCGTGAACCGCTGGGGGGAGAGCCATGGGAAACACTCTCTTAATTGTCCGGCGAACCTTTTTAAAGAATATTAGGCTGCATTAGCCGGCCATGAGCCTTTCTTCGTGGGGCTTTCTTCTGGAGAGGGCCACAGCGGCCCACTCAGCCGACAGGCCATTAAACGTGACAGGTCTTTGTGGAGAACACAGAGACAAACTCAGGGGAAAGTACAGCCAGAGAACTCCTGCTTCAGCAACAGGTTGGTTTGTATCAGGCTGTCGCTCGGGAGCCGGTGGAGTCCAAGCAAAACACGACGGAGGATAGTGATCATAAAGTAGAACACTTCTGATGAAATTTTGTGTTTGCCTGCCGAGTAGTATCCCCTCCATACTGACACGACTGAGTAAGTTCAAGTAGCATCATCCATCATTGTGTGTACGAGTGCATCAGAGAGCGAGAGAGAGAGAGAGAGAGAGAGGATGATATTTATGTGTAATAATGACAATAGGTAGTTGTGAAAAAGTACCCAAAAGTACAAGTAATACTGAAGAAGTATCACTAAAAGAGCAGTAACAATAGAAAAGTCTTAATGTAGCAGCAGTAACAGTAGAAAAGTAATAATAAAGGAGCAGTAACAGTGGAAAAGTATTAATGAAGTAGCAGTAATAGTAGAAAAGTATCAATAAAATTGCAGTGATAGTGAAAAAGCAGCAATAAAGTAACATTAACAGTCAAAATAGCATCAATAAAGTAGCAGTAATGATGAAAACACACGGACTAAATGATATACAAATTCATTAAATGTTCTTTTCCTAGAAAAAAAGGGAGTCTTTTGTTCAGTAAGTAATACAAATCAGCTTTCATTCCAATCATAATCAAACAGCGTTGCTTAATTTGTAGAAAGTGAGCTGCATTATTCTAACTCCGTGACCCGGCGTTCCTCTGAGGGCACGGCCATATTGTCCCTGCCGTTACTCACATTAAGCAGACTTTACGAGCCGGGACGGAGCGAGTCATGTGTTAAGGTCGGTGTTAAGCTGCTGCGTCCTTTATGTGCTCAGGCCTCAACTCGTCGCGTTACGCCGAGCGGCATCAGGGGATTTGGAGAGTTTACCTCTGATGGGAGAGATCCCAGCATCTGTGGGGGGAAAAGTTTGTCTCATTATTGATCAAATAATTCATATTCAGGTGAATTCATGTGGCAGTAATGGGAAAGTTAAATATGTGAAGTTGACTTTTCTTATTTTTTTGTAAGTCAATGAATGAAAAAACAAAAAAATGTATGTGGATTTTCTACATGTGCAAAACATAAATATATATTAATCATTTTGTTGACATGTAAAAAATAAATAAAAGTAATAAAAACCCATAAGAAATATGAAATACTGATAGTATAGTAACAATAAAAACACAAAATTGTACAAAAGTATGATATAAATTTAGAATAAATAGATAAATACAAGTTACTACCTATACAAATCTATTGCAAAAAATTATTTATCACAAAGGTTTATATAGAGCCCAACATAAGGTATCACTTATCCTTTTTTTTTTTAAGTTTTGTAAACTGATCAGGATAACTTTATTTTTCTGAGGTATTTCAAGTTAAAACAAAACCATTGTTGGGCTTTGGGAGTTCGTTTACACGACAGCAGTGCGCCGAGTCACTGGAAATGGACCTTTTTGAAAACGCTCGGGCTCCGTCGTCGTGTAGACGTACGAAAGTGAGACTTTCTGGAAACGCTCAGGGCGTCGGATCCTTGTTGAAGGCGGATTCGTGCCCGTTCACAGGACAAAAATTAGTAAAATGATTTGGACGAAACATAAAATAAAACCTCCTTCATCTTGACAGAGAAACTCACACGAAGCGCCTCACGCCGTTCGCCTCACGCCGTTCGCCTCACGCCAAGTTGAACGTTTTACTTCAGGCCCGTTGACACGGCAACATTTTCAAGTGAAAACAAGAAAAGTTTCGTAGCGTTTCGGTCGTCTGTTTCCACGGCAACGGTGCTCGGGGCCACTGAGAACGCAACGTTTTGAAAATGGCTCCCGGGGTGGAACTTTGCTCCGACTGATTCCCCGTCCGCACGACAACGCCGCTTCAAGTAACCGCATCCTGTACTGGTCCTCTAACAAAAGTGGCGTCAGTGCATCCTTAATGTAAAAACAGTCCCTGGTTCCTCACTCAGTTTCTTCCCACACAACCGGCGACTCGAACACATTGTCTTCCCACTGATGTGCTCTTTACCAAACAAGAAAGCTCCATTTCTTCCCGGGTTCCACTCATTCTGTGTGTAAACTGCTCGCCGTGACCTCCTGACATCATTAATCAGAAAGTGTACGCACGCCGCCGCCTTATTGGCATATGCTGCGCAGAACGCCCGCTCCATTAATCAAAGGCAGTTAAGCAGCGCTAAAGAGGCAGATCCTGGATGAGGAGGTAGGATGAGTTGCCTCCCCCCCCCCCACATCCCCTCCATCGAGGCTCATATCATCAGACGGGAAGGGGATTCATCACCTTGTCATCCGCAGATAATAAAAAGCCTGGAGGGTGAATGAATGTGGCGCTCTGTGATGTGGAGGCTGCGAGCGGCCGACGGTCAGCGGTGGTGGGCGGGGCCTTCTTGTCGGCGACACAAAGCCGTTGCTGTGCAATCGGCTCGGTGTAAAATCGCCGCTCACAAAGCCCCACAAAGGCCGGGGGCTGGTGGCTGGGGCGGCGGCGCGGCGACACAGCTGTGAGCAGAGCCGACACATCCCGCCTCAATATGGCCTCCCCTCACATCTGTAGCGGCCGGGCCCCCGCTTCCGCCCGGCCGCGGGACAATGGAGGCCCTCGGCCGACCCCTTTGTTGCAAAGTTTTTCAGGGTTCCTTTTTAGCCCAAATCTTAAATATTTCATTAGGGCTCCTTCGCCCCTGCTCTCTTTTCACAAGTGTTTTTGAAGAGCATCGCCGGGACCCCCCCCACCACCACCACCACCACCACCACCACCACCACCACCAACCCACCCCCGGTTTTGTAACGCCCTGAACACAACAAAGGATTTTCTCCTGAAACTGCCGGGGACCTGCTGTTACTCAAAAAACAGGCAGTGTTTAATATTAAACAGAAGAGCAGGCACGTTTAACAATTTCTTAACAATTTAATAAAGTTTTCTGATCGTCTCCTTCCAACTTCCAAGTCCCAAACACACCTGTAGATTGTCATAGCTGCCGTTAATATACCCGACTTTTTCACGCTCAAAGCGTGTTTTATCGTAAAATGATGAAATTCCCCTTTCCTCTCGGTCTTACTCATCCTTTTAGGGATTTTTACTGCTGATGCTTGCTGCTCATTGAGAAACTTTCAAACCCCGTTTACAAAAAGTTTTTCAGTCAAAATAGAAAACTTTCGTTGTGTTTTGGGCGTCTGATTACATGACAACAGCACTGAGTCAAAGAAACAGGAACTTTTTGAAAACAGCTCCCAAGGTGGCACATAATGAAAATGCTTAGATTTCAGCTCCATGGTAACAGTGAAAACGCATCTTTCTGAAAAAGCTGCATTTACCTCCCATTTCCATGGAGATGGAGTCGGAAGGTTTTCAAAAAGTTGTATCTCCACCCCACCCCCTGTTTCCAAGGAGACTGACTCAGAACATTTTCAAAAAGTTGCGTTTTCCCTGTTTTCATGGGGATGGAGTTGGACCATTTTTTTGAAACGGGGAGAACGCAACTTTCTGAAAACACTCCGACTCCGTGTCCATGAAAACGCAACTTTTATACACTGCTACTGCACATGCTCACCACGGCCGAGGTAACTAGTTGTTCTGCACATGCTCAGTAGAGACCGTCAGAACAAAGATTCCTCTATCGTGTCATGACTCCCAGTCCAGATTCTCCTGGGCCGTGGTAATTTTATTGTTGGTGTTGCGGCCTGGAAATAATATAGGAAATATTATTTATTTTATATCAACAGACATATTGGTTTCATTTGTAAATACCTTATCTTTCTTTAATAACTTGAAAATATCAGTAAAGAAGTTATTTTCAGTGCAACGGAATGACACTAATCTGTTTTAGTAAAACGTTGCGTGTCAACGTGGATTGTAAATGCATGAAACTGGTGCGGAAAGAAATTTAAATAAATAAATGAATCCAGTTCGGGGACAAATAGAGTCGTCGAGAACAGAGTCGTGACTCAACATCGACGGTCTCCGTAATAACAATCCAACCTGGTCGTCCGTGTTCTCCCATTGTTAATGCTTATCGCGTGTTGTTCTCTGCTCCATGCGTGTGTGGTTTCATGACAAAAACAAACAACAGCGCCAACTCCTGGCCTGGCATCCCAACAACATGGTTTTCAGTGCTCCTGCATTTTCCAACTTCAACGGATATCGTTTTCCCAAACATTACCGTGTAAACGTGAAACTGAAATGAAAACGCAAAAATGATGCATTTTCACTTGAAATGTCGTCGCGTCAACGTGGCCTTAGTTTCGCACCGTTTCAGTTTTGTAAGCAGATTTTTTCATCAGAGTCCCAGTCTAAACTCGTATCAAGCTTTCACTCTGGAGTTGTAATAGATTTCAAAACGCTGACGTCAGCAGAATCAGTGCGAACGCAGCGGCGGCAGCAGAGTCAATAACGGCCCTTAAACATCTTTAAAGAGCTGCTTAATAAACAGGGATCCCGATGATAATGGGACTTGATTGAAAGTCAAATATCTCGGTAACATATGGTCACATTAGCAACACAGAGCGTCACCATGAGGTGCTGCCCGGCGGAGGAGGGTCAAGCATGAACGTCATGTGGAAGAAGAGGTGACCAAACACTCCCATCCAAAATATTAAACACTTGTTAATAACTTTTCCGGCCCTGCGGCAGAACTTCTGTCAGGACGGACACAAAAGCGCTGAAAAGGGATTTGTCTGTGTGTCGAGTCTTAAACCGGCGGAGGGACAAAGCGGAGAGGGGGAGTTGATTTATCCGCCACTTTAAGGGACCCTAATGAATAATTCAGTGTTATCATTCAACTTGATGCTCAATTATTATCTTTTTTTTTTTTTTTTGTCCTTCTTTCTTCACACGTGAGGGACCCCGGCAGACGGAGGGGGGGGGGGGGGGGGGGGGGGGGGGGGGTCTGTCCATGTTGGGGGGGAAGTAATGTGCTCACAGGGACAAAACAAGGAGAGGCAGCAGTGCAGCCACCGCGCCGTCAGCTTGATAAATATAATGTGTCACCAATTAAAAACTCATTGCCGTTCTTTAATTCAGCCGAGGCCTTGTTAACCGCCGCCTGGCGGGGAGGCAGCGGGAGCGGCCGCGGCCTCGGAGACCAGCTCCGCCATAATAGAGGCCCCCGGCTTTCCCATCCTTTTAAAGCTGCAGCGCTTCCTTTTGGCATGTTAATAAGACATTCATACGGCTACACTTTTTCCAATAGAAAAAAATGACCATCGATGTCTTTGATTTTCATCTTCTTCTTTTTTTTTTTTTTCCCCACTGGGAAAACAAAGAATTCTATAGTTTCAGATTTTTATTCAAAAAAAAACCTTTTTCGGGCCTTTTCTTTAGGTGCTTTCTCATGGTAATCGTGTTGACTCAACTTTGTGCGACGTGGCTATACAACACATATGAACCCTAGCAGGAGTCCATTACAGAAATGCCATTTAGCAAGCTGTTTCTGTGAGAAAGTCAAACGTTTAAAGGGCTTTTTTTTGTGTTTGTGTGCGTGTGTGTGTGTGTGTGTGTGTGTGTGTGTGTGTGTGTGTGTGTGTGTGTGTGTGTGTGTGTGCCGGTCGGGGACAGGGGTCTCGGCGGAGCAGCAGGAGTCCTTGGAAAAACTGCAGAGGAACCCAAAAAGGCCTCTCAGGTCTGAGATAGTTCCCAGCTGCAGTCAAAAGTGTCGTGGAAGAAATAAAAAAGAAAATGCAGAAAGGCAGGTTTTCTTAAGCGACGTCTTGACGCCGTTTCAGCCATGACTGCTACGCCATTTAGCGAACTGTCTTCTGCGACACTGGATAAGTGGCTGCCATCAAGCCAAATGGTCTTGAAGCAGCTTAGACTTTGTTATGCAACAACAGTGAAATCACAATAGAGATTAAATTATGCCCTGAAGAGCAACACCAGAAGGTCTCTGGTTCTGGTTCTGCAGGTTTCTCCTGCTCAGAGTCTGGTTTTTGATGAAAGTTTCCATCTCTGGTTCTGGAGGTTTCTTCCTGTTAATAGGGAGTCCTCTGCCTTCTCGTGTGGAATTGTTGGTTTTTCTCGGTAAAAGTGCCTTGAAATGACGGTTTTATAGAAATGAAACCAATTAGTCGAATTGTAATCGCCAGTCTTCAGCGAGAAAAGTCGTGGAATCATGATGAACCTGTCAGAAGTGGACAGATTTATTGAGCTTAAAGCTTTTGATTTTATAATAATATCATATTCCAGGGTGTTTGGATGAAGGGCGTTACAGAGTTTGAGTCACTCGTCCAGTCAGATCGCAGCTCTCCCGTCTCCCACGCCGTCCCTCGCCGGCGGGGGAAACTATCCCCAACTTGGGACGGATTTCTGGGAGCTGAACTGCTGGAATTCAGGGGTCACGCTGCTTGTAATTCCTGCTCTCTCGACGTTCCTCGTCACTTGCTGGAATGCCAAATATTCCATTCAGCGCTAAACGAGCCGGGTTCATCCTGGAACCGTTGAAGCAGCAGCAGCAACTGAAGAGAATGAAGTATGAAGATCTGAATGAGTGCAAGACTCCATCTTCAGCAGCATACGATCCCACACTGGCCCTCCCCCCTCCCCCCCTCCTCCTCCTCCTCCTCCTCCTCCTCCTCCTCATTATCCCCGTCACACAGGACCAGGGCCCACTTGGCACAGCCTTGTGGACTTAATTGAATTAGACATACCCGCTTGTTTCGGCATTGTGCGGTGGCATGAGAATCTCCCGGCCACCTCCGTGAAGCCAGAAGAGAGGCGGAGGGATCCGCGGTACTCGTCGGTACATCTGAGAGCCGGAGATTCTCGGGGGGGGGGGAAGGCGAGGGCGGAATGGAGGGCCGCCGATCTCTCGGCGTGCCCCGGCTCGGTGCCAAGCGCAGAGCGAGACTCGTCCGAAGGGGGGGGGGGGTCACGTCACTTAACCCCGAGGTGTGGCACTTTCCCAGCGTCCGAAAACTCTCCGAGCCTCTCGCTCAGAGTGTGTAGAGTTTTGGGGGTCGTATGAAAAGTGGGACGATGTTCAATTGATTGAATAGTTTGGAGGTATTAAGAACTGCCCCAGTGGAGATGGACTTGTAGAAATTGACCTGGAGACCCGTCCAGGGGCTTTCCTGTCTCATTGCTCACAACGTGAAGTAGGATGAAGCCATATATTAAAAAGAAACTGCTCATAGTGGTTTTACATCCTAAATATAAGGCCCATAGGCCAAGACTGGTCCACAAGAGGCTCCAGTCCGACCCAGCCACCAAGCAAATGGTAATAATACTATAGAAAACCTTTATTTTGAAGATTTTTCTAAAGCGTAGCAACACAACAGAACACTGAGGCCCGAGCTGAGATGTTGGTGTTGCTGCCATGAGAGAAAGCAAACTGGCATTCACCTTTTCATTTGGTTCAAATTGACTTTAGAGCCCGAAACCAAACCGCCTGGAAAACGTTACGCAATTACACCAGCTGCTGGTTAGGGGGCGCTGTCGCCAGAAACAAACACTGACTAGCGAGGAAGAGAAGAAGAAACACAGTTCAATGATTCGTCCGGACCGAAAGAGAAAAAAAAAAATCTTTACATGACCCATATTTTGTGAAATGCACTTTATAATGGTTTTCTAACAGTAATATGTGTCCCTATAGCCTGTATGGGAAATCTTCCTCACTCTCTTGCTCTAAGTTTTAGCTCCAGAACTCAATGAACGTTTTGTGATTTAACAAAACGTTGTCAGGTAAGTGGCTCAAAGCCACACTGCCAGGGTGAGTCTCTTTTTTTTTTGTCCCTGTATTTTCTTTTCTCAATAAAATTAACTTCATGTTGAGATTGTGGCCATTTTTGATGCTGATGTTTTGTTTTTTGGGGGGAAAAAAAAAATTGACATTTTCATCACCACCAACAGAGAAAACTTTAAAGTTTTAATTTAAAAGGTTCTATTTCAAGGTGAAATTGGGCTCTATTTGGACTCTAAACTAAAACCCCGGGTTTTTATCCTTTCCTCAAAATGACGGTGATCAACGAGAACAGCGAGATGAGCGTTTGCTTCCTGAAAACTGTCCTAAATTCAAAAGAACTCCTCACAATCTTCCTGAGTTTTAACAAATTAAGAGCGGTATTAGAGCTTGTGTTCCTGGTTTTGGCGTTTCACCGTTGGGATTGACAGCACTTACTGTGCCAGATTAACCCTGTGACTCCTGCCTCTCCCAGCTAAACGCCTCCCAGCAGATTTTAAAGTCAAGAGTCACTCACTTTGCGATTAGGGATTTTTTCTTCTTCTTTTTTTGGCTTTAAATTGGTAAAGAAACCACTTCTAATGTGATCACCCGCTCCCATTTAACCAGATGGGTCCTAAATGGAGGTGCTACACGGAGATGCTTTGGCACTGTGACTACATAACGTCACCTCCCTAACCCCGGGGGTCGGGGCCAGATTGACACCATAACCCACATCCCTGATCCTCCTTCAGCTCCTTTAGAGGTGCAGCCGGCCGGCAGTAACGCGGCCCGCACTTTATTCACTTGGAGATCAGCCGAGCTGAAAAGATAAGCTCTGAATAATTGGAGCCCACGGACCACGGAGAATCTGATGGGATCTTCCAGTCTTTAACTTTTATTCTCCTCTTTTCTATGCGTGGAGGACAAACCCTTGTTAGACGGGGGCAGCCAGATGGGCGAGCGAGGAGTGGATGGATGGATGGAGGGAGGGAGGGAGGGAGGACACTGGCTGCAGGGACCCGTCACTCACGTGCAAAAGGGGGAGTGAACGTGGAGGCTAATGGATCCTCCACAGCCACCAGTGGACAAGACGGAGCTGTGTGTGGACACCAGACAGCCAGACAGTTCTCCGTACGGCCTCCTTTTCAGGGCTCGCTCTCCACGGCCTCCGGAGAGCCTCAATTGATTTGCACATGTTGTGGGTTTCATTTTAAAAGACATTCTTTTAAAACATGTATGTTGGTGTTGGAACTCAGTTGAAACTTGACTGAAAATCTGGAGTTTGAAAGTGGCCGTTTTTTCTTTTTCTTTTAGTTTGTGCTCTTTGTTCAAACCAGAAGTGCCCACAAGGGGGCGCATCTTGATTGTGCGCAAGTGTTATTAGTCACAAGTGGTTAGCCGCTAACGAGGCTAGTTTGTGTGTGTGTGTGAGCAAAGAACTGCTATGCTATCGCGATGCTATCGCTATGCTATCGCCATGCTATCTGCAATTCCTGTGACCAATCAACACGTGCCGAAAATCCGTACCAGTCAAAATCTCACATGCACTCTCACGAGAGGAAGTTGCAATATGAAAACGGGTCAGAACGAACTATGTCTTATTTTTCATCCGAATAAATGTTAAGATTTGATTCAAACACAATTCTAAGGGGGACTGGATACCAGAATACCAGGTGACGACTCCGAGTTGAGTGGTCACACTCTCATGTTAAGGCTGCTGAGCATCGTGAGATTTCTGGCCGTCTCCAGATGAAATACAACAGTAGTGACAGAAAGGCGGCGACATCTTTGGTCTTGGTCCTACGTTGTACTGTGAGGCCGGTCCAAGGACGGCTGTTGTCATGACGACTAAAGACAACCATAAAACTCTGACACTGCTGCGACCTGCGTCGTCTAAACAATCAATAAAAATGGTGTAAGAAAGGACGTACCGATCAGCGCTAAACCCAAATAGATGCTTTGCGCGTCAATTCGTAGGCAGATTCAACCTGTTTTCACTTGATGTTTATACTTAGATTCATGTCGGACAGTGTAACTCGCTTAACACACAAACGTCCCCAATACAAACCAGGAATCTCCCTTTCAATGATGTTAGAGTCTCAAAGAAGTCTGAGATTGTTAATCCAAGCCAGATTTAAAGTCTTTAATCTACACATATCAAACCTGGATTAGGAACTCCTGCCATTCCGATGCTTTAGGAAACAATCCTTCAGTCCAAAATTCACTTGCCAATAAAAAACGACTGAGCAAACCCTGTTAGCAGCTGTAATCATAATTTATTCATATGAACTCAACCTGCATCAAACGTTTGAAGAGATTTTCAACCTTCATGATTCTCCGTCCTCACTGGTGATAAATTGATAAAACCACCGGCACACAGGCTCGTCCTCAGTCAAAGGTTGCTGGAAGATTTGACAGTAATGGATTGGAAAGTCATTATCTCAGGATCTTTGATCATCCACATCAGTAGCTTTGGAGGGAACTTTGTTTGTGTGGCTTTCTGGCAACACAATTGAAGTAGTTTTACCGTCTGAAGATAAATAGTCTTGAGTAGCATCCAAGGACCCCCCCACCCCCCCACCTAGAATCACCAGATCGGTGGTTAATAGAGCAGTCAAGCCTCTCTGGGAGGTGGAGACAATAAGACAAGAAACCGAGACTGTTTGTTACTGTGCCTGCTGTAGTTAATCATCCCTCTGTCACACCAGCTTCGGTCCTGCGCCGCGTGGAAGAAGACGACACCCGGGCAGAGTGACAGGCCGTCGTTAGCCGCGCCGCGCAACAATGAGCGGCCGACGGGGAGGCTGCAGCTGTACTGGTAATGTCGGGTTCTAGGTCATGTTGGTCCGGGGCCAGAGAGCGCCCACGCTGCGCGCCGCCTGTCCAACGCTGCGGTGGCGGACAGGTTTTACTGTACGAGGCCGGAGGAGAGAAAAACAGGCAGAACGGCAGGACCACACACTCCTCTACCCTTAGCATCGGCTGTGGCGTCCTCTCTCGTCTCTGCCCTCTCTGGGGAAACGTAACAAAGAGCAGAAAGTTGACGACTCACAACGTTTGCTCTCGCTGATCACGTCTACATCCTGACCGATCAATACTGACCGATCAATCATCACCATGAACTTCACTGAACTACAATAAGGCTCAGTCAGGTTACACAACGATTTCAAGTGAAAATGCAGAACTTTGGGTGTGTTTTGAGGGTCCATTTTCACAATGCTTGAAACAACTGAAAATGCAATTTTTTTTTAGATTGGTCCGACTCCATCTCCGTGGAAACGGGGGAACGACATAACTTTTTTAAAAACGGTCCGACTCCTTCTCCGTGAAAATGGGGCGATAACGCCAGTTCATGAAAACGATCCGTCTCAGTGGAAACAAGTGAAAAAACCCCAAGTTTTGGAAAATCCTCGGACTCTGTCTCCATGGAAACGGGGAGTTACGCAACTCACTACATCGTTTTCAGCGTTGTTACCGTTTCCATGTAAGCGGACATTGTTTTCAAAACGTGAAACTTTTCTGAAAAGGCAATAATGATGCAGGAAAATAGTCACCAGATATTGCAACAATTGACTCCCTTCAGTTGTGTTTCTATGCAACCTTCATTCTGACCCATACACACCGTTTTCCTGGTGGTGTGACGGTTCAGATTTAGTGATGATGTGTGACGACTGGCGACGTTTTCACAAAATATCCTGCCTGTAAACAAAGCCAGTAGCAGCGGTCATCGGAGGGCCGTGTCCTCCAGCCATTTCTTTCCCTCTGAAGGCCACAACTTCAACAGAAACAGTCCCAATAATCACAATAACATGAAAACCGGTGCGCCGCTGCAGCGATCCACGTGGTCTGACAAGAGCGGACAAATCTCTCCACATCAAGTCCAGCAAAATATTTTCTCTGCCCAATCACGAGTGCACATAGCTTCCTGTCCCGCAGACAGTGGCCAACCCGGTGGCTCTTTGTTTTCCTTTAAAACTCCTTTCCTGTGTTTCAGGACATTTATTCATGGAAAATAATGATAAAAGTCTGAGTGCAACTTTTAGAGCAGAAATATTTCTCAACCAGACGGAGTTGTGAGCCCCGGCTCCGGGGCAGAGACATTAGAGAAATGTTTTGACAATGATGTATTTCGCATGTTGGGCCACTAGTGGGTGCCGTTATTTGTTTTTGTAATGAAACCACACACATGAGCAGAGAACAAAAAGCTATAAACATCAACAACGGCCGAACAGAGACATTCTAGTGAACAGACGGCCAAGTTGGATTGTTATTGCGGTGACTGTCAAAATAAAAGTACTAACTCCCAGGAGAATATGGACTCAGAGGCATGACACTGGAGACAAACATTGTTTTACTGTCCTACTGAGCATGTGCAGAACAATTTACTACGGCATATGGTGCACATGTGCAGTGGCAACATTTCCACTGTCTACACGGAGACGGAAACATTTTCAAAAAGTTGCTTTTTCGCCTGTTTACACAAAGTTTACACAAGTCGTAGCGTCTTTAAAAATTCCCCTTTGGGAGCCGTTTTCAAAAAGTTGCATTTTCAGTGCTTCTGGGCAGTGTTGTCGTATAAACGGATTCACTCGAATAACATTGCTGTGTAAATTGGGCCTTACTGAGTAAAATAACACATTTCATCAATAGAACGATGGAAAATAAAAACAACATTAATACCTGTAAACTGCAACTTTTATTCTGTCTAATAACTTGTGATGATCTTGTATATAGATAAAGTCACTTTCAGCCAATTCCCATGTTTTAAAATGTCCTTTGTGTCCTCAAACCACCACTTGGATTGAGTGATGAACACTCAGCCGACTCAAGTGAGCCAATATTATAAATCAGCGGCGGTTTGTAATTCTCTTCACATAAACAAAGGCCAAACGAATAAAAACTCATTAAGATGACATGTGAATTGGCAAACAAACTGTTTAATTTGTGTCCGTTGTGTGCAGGGGGCTTTCTGTCGGCCGGGCCGGGGGCAAGCACAAATTTACATCTGATTGGAGTTTAATGGCCCATGGCTGCTTTTACGGCGCCGTCGCCACGGCGACCAAGCTTTTCTCAAGATTTCCAACAGACTAAAATGTCCTTTTTTTTCCCCCCTCGTCCATTTGAAATGTGTCATGCAAGCCAAATGGGACCGGGGGCTTGTATGTATCAATTTGTTTCTGTTGCGGAGGCCCATGCCGGCCCCGCAATGAATATATGGGCCATTGAATCCGCGCACACAATGGCCGCAGCTGATGCGGTTGCCACAGAGACACGCCCACACAAAGGGCCGGAATGATGACATATGGTCCAAACCTGCCCGGTCGGTGGACCCCCAATAGGTCGACTGCATCGACGGACAAAACCCCGCGTTAGCCATTTATCTGTGCCCACTCATTTCATGGTAAGATAAACTTTTTTATAAAGTTTCCACAGCCCCCGTGCACAAGGAGCAAGCGGACGGTGAAAAAAAGCCACCATGTAAAGTGGGGGGAATTCATCATTAAGTGATTAACAAAGGCTCCTTTACCACCTGCTTCTACATTAATACGGACATTAAAGGCCCCTCTTTTTGTTTAAGGTGAAAGAGAGGAGATGGAGGCTAAAAGCATTAACTTAAAGAGGCAGGAGAACCAAACATATGTCCAGAGTCTGGAGCACCCGTTCGCCAAAAACACTTAAGTTTGGATGTAAAGTCTTACTGCTGCTGTGAGTCAGTCCCACCGGGAAACTTAAAAAAAACTAATTAAATAAGCTTTTTAGAATGCCAGTGATTTTTTTTTTTTAATTGAATCATCAATGATAATTTTATTTACAGTTTAAATATTTAGCTTTGAGGGGAAAAAATAAATAATTGATTAAGAAAAGTTTTGTAATAGAACCAACACAGTAAAATAGCAGAGAGAGATAATTAAGGGGGTTATGTCAGGACAATCATTGGAGGGGAAGTCCCTGGGAGAGCGGGCGTGTGGACGGCGGAGGCCCGATTCCATTCGGAAAGATAAGCAGTGTGTGAACTAGACATTGGAGACTTGACCTGATTCATTACTCAACACTCAAATATGTGGTGACGTGGGCTTTGCATCGTCATTACAGAGGCAGGAGTCGCTTAAAGCCCCCCGCCGACGGTCCATTTTAACTCCTCACCAGATGAGACGCCCTCGTTTTATCTGTGAAGAAGAAACCTTCTGGTCAAAGATCCTTAAAGAAACGACACTGAGAGATAATGACGACTCTCAGTGGCACGAGTAACAGATTATCTACTTCCGCTGCTAAATCACTAGAATATTGAAGTCACCCGTTCAGAAATACCGTCACGCATTGTTCGGCTCGGCCCGGCGTGCCGTGGGGATTTCCTGGTGGCGAGTCGACCTCTAAGCTTGAGGACAGAATCCTGAGAGTTCACTCTTCGTCCAAAAGATCCCAGCTTAAAATAGAGATTTCTGGACTCGAAGGAATCGATTATTACTGAGATTCTACCCAACAAACTCTTAAAAACTATATATTTGACAGGATTTTGCATGAAAAATTAGTTTGATGTTGAGATTGTAGTCTTTTTTTCACTGTTTGGTTTTTGCAAAAACATAAACATCCCCATCACGTATACTCTGCAGGACAACAAAGAAAGACTTTAAATGTGAAGGTTTTCATGGCAGGATTCTTCAAGCTGAAGATAAAACTGGGCTGAATCTGGCCCCTGAAGTGAAAAGTGTTTGAAATCCCTGATGGTGAAATGAAGATGCAAAACATGGTTAAACATCGTCACAACAAACAGACTAATGTCGGCGTACCTGAACACATCCTGGGAGACGTTACTGATGTGAACACAGGCAGGATCCACTCGTGTGCTCAGGCCCAGCGGCGCTTCCTTCACACCCTTTACTTCATCACTCAGTTTCACTTTATTACTGCGGAAACGTTTGAGGCTGAACTTCCTCAACTACTCTTCTTTTAGTTTAGATTTTACATCCAGTTGTTTTGAGGCTGAGTTTCCTCCGTGTGAGTGTGCTTCGTGTTGGAATATTAATTCATCACCGTGACGACGGGAGTAGCTCTGCGTTCCATAAATTCATGTTTCTGCAGTTCTGTCAGGTGTGATCATTAACCTCATTATCACAGATCAACCCTCGTGGAGATAAACATAGATATAAAAAATTAAAATATTTATAAATATATAAATATTAAAAACATTCTTCAAAACCTCAGTAACCAGAGTTTATTTTATTATGTCAAAAAGATCGCTCTAAATTAATTTCTCCTCGCTGAACCCGCGCACCAATCACCATCATTTAAGAATGGACGGGTCATTTTCCGAGAGATCTGATTGGTCAGGAGGCGGCGCTTTAACCTGCTCCGGAGCAGGTTGGACATTCAGCGTAAGTTACCACGGTGATTTATCCTGGTGAGAAGTGAACGAGTGTCGTAGTACGAAAAACACGGTTAATCCCTGAAGTTACCTCGATAAGAGAAAATCCAGCGTCGTAGTACAGACCTCGGAGAGAGTCCAGTATAAACCAGAGCCACCGGGTGCAGACAATCACACATCAGATCAGCAATCAGACTGAAGGAGTCACAGCCAGAATCTCAAAATGTGTATCATGACTAAATCATCAAATCAATAAAAACTTTTAATAATTGACCTTTTCTTTTTTTAATGATATCTAAAAAATCATGACATGAGGTCAATGAGAAATTCTATATCAAAAATATATAAAATATTTGTAGTTGCATGAAGCACTTATATTACCCTATTTTCCGGACTATTTCCACCAAATGAACCACGGCACCAGAACGTCCGCAGCAGTTTTAATGTTTGGTTGTGTGAAAACACGTTAACTCTTTTCAAAATGATTCCACCAGGACATCATCTTTGTCGCGTCTCCTGGTGGAACCGGACCAACGTCTCACCGTCCACGCAGGCTTCTTAAAGCGACGGCGCGCTCTGCGGAGGACAGGTCAGGCCGCGGTGTCACGTCACGTCACTCCGCTGACAGGAGGTGATGGAGGCCGGAAGCAGAGGTTGATATCGAGGTGACGGGTCCTTCTGGATCCGACCTGTCGGTTCTCTGACTTCACCCCGGCCGGCCGCCTCGCTGTCCCCTGCATGGACGCCTCCATTGACCGCTGTCAAAGAGAAGGACCCGCAGGAGAACATTACACTGGGAGGTCAGGGACCCCCGGGCGACCCAGTGAAGCCCCCACCACCACCAGGCTCTGAGTCGACAGTGGGGCTGTCAGACCGGAAACTGACTCTAAACGCACTGTGAAATTTCACATGAAATACAGCCTGAGAGGAATCCGTCTCAATCAGTGACGCTCTGAAAACAGCTCGTCATTCTCCTGGTGGTGGACAGTCTTTTTCTGGATGACCCTGACTCACACACACACACACACACACACACACACACACACACACACACACACACACACACACACACACACACACACACACACACACACACACACACACACACACACACACACACACACACACACACACACACTCCTTCTCGACAGCAGATTCCCACACACATGAATGGATGAACAGACCCCACCCTCGGACCACCACACTGCACGGCTTTATGCGGAGCCCTCTTCGATTCACACACAGATCTAAAAATACCCGCCGGGGAGGAAATCCCCCGCATTCTGCGGCAGCGGAGCTGCACTACAAAGACGTCCAGACAATGGCCGTCTCCCGACTCGGATCCATCCCAGACAATATCGGAAGAGCGAGGCATCGCAGAGTTCTTGTTTGTTTTTCCCGGAGAGACTGTTGTGTCTCGGTGTGGAAACCTCCGACCGCCACTGCTGAGTCGTGGCAACGAATCGGCTGCAGGAGGAGGAGAAGACTCATCACTACCTGCAGATACACGCCATCGTCGTAACGCACTGATGAAAATACTTTTACGTTCCTTGACTGTTCGTTCTACTCGACTTTAGTGAGCCGTCATTCCCTCCTGAGGGAAAACAGGTTTCCACTGATAAACTCATTAGATTTTCCTTATTAAACGATCAAGCCATTTCAAAACTCACTTCCTGGTTTCCACGGCTCCTATAAAGGATATACTGTAGATCACGAGTGTCAAACTGATCTTAAAGGGTCATATTATGCAAACTTCATTTTCTACTGGTTTTCCAGCAGTACTAATCGTCCCCATACCTGGACTGACGCTCCAGAAGTGAAGACAGTCTGTCCTCTCTCTCCCTGGTTTGTTTCAGGTTTTAAAAAGTGTGTTGCTCCAACCAGCCAATCAGAAATCAAACCCTATATAGTGTCATCGGGGGTTCAGCCAATCACAATCAAGGTAGACCCTCCCTTTGACTCCTCCCACAATTAGGCAGCTCTGCTCTGGCACATGGCACCACGAGAGGAAGTACTTCCTCCTCCTCCCAAGATGGTCATGTGTGGGCGGAGCCAGTCCAGCTCACACAGACACAGCAGATTCTGAATGCAGCTCCTATGATCCAATATTCAAATGGAGGAAAATCAAGGAGGAGCTGGAAACTTAGAATACTGAAGGTTTCTGGACCGACCAGACCAGGAGGAAGTGATAAGTTTAGGGGCTTCATTTATCCCTATTTCACCCTGAGTGGGTAAAATAGTACCTTAATAACCATTAAATGTAAATTCTAAGGTTTTTCTTTATTGCGGTCATTGTGTGTCTGCTATTTTTGAGAAATTTGTTTAAAAATCAAGTTTTTTTTTTAATAAATTTTAAGATTTTCTTGGTGGTTTGGCCTGATAGGAGCCTCTTGTGGTCCCGGTTTGGCCCGCGGGCCTCATGTTTGACACCCCTGGCATTACGTCTCCACTTACACCAAAAGATTTAATGAGTCGCATCACTTTTATGTCCCGACAGCGTGATGAGCTCTGCCTTGTGAATGCCAAAGGACCGAGGCGACAATACAAGCTCTTATTTAGCAATTAGCGTCGTTGCAGACATTTACTCCTCGACAGGTGTGGGGATTCACAAACCGCTGACTAATCATATTGGTCTCATGTGTTCAAAGATAATTTAGAGTTTCTGAATCTTGGTTTTTTTTTTCCACCCTCCGTCCTGAGAAAGCATCAGATACAGCAACACCCTCAGCTTGATTGACGGCTCGACAAAAGACGAGAGGACGGAGTGATTTGTCAATGGGTGAAAATCAACACAAAGAGCTATTGATTGGCAGGAGAGAGGTGGTGTGGGGGGGGGGGGGGGGGGGGGGGGGGGGGGGGGGGGGGAGTACAATGAGTGTGTTGGGTGAGATCTCACAGGAGTGATCAATACTGGAGTTCTGCATGAGGGAGTCATCCCGCTCCGTGTTTATACAGTCAGACACTGAGCAAAGAGCAGCCATTGTACAGCCGGACCGGCGCTGTCACTCAGACCCAGCAGGGGGCCACACACACACACACACACACACACACACACACACACTAACGTCCGTCACCCTTTTAAGTATGCAATAAACATTATATATACATATATATATACACACACTCACACACAAATACATATATTAGTGCTGTCAATCAATTTAAACATTTTTTCACTAATTAATCTCAATGTTTTCAGTATTTATTTGCGATTAATCACTTGTAATGCATATTTATTCATGGGAAACCATGGAATTAATCTATACTCAACACTGAAACTATATATAATATTTAGATTTAAAGACTATTTTATAACTTTCTTTTAGCTTTGAGTGAATGATGTTTCTCTCCGAGTTAAGCAAAACATTTTTTTTTATATATATATATATACTATATATACAGCATTTTTAGAAATGCAAAACTTAATTACTATTGTATTTGATTACAAGCAACACAAGCACTTTTTTGTATGCACTTTATATAACTTATATATAAGTTGCATTTATACAAAGCAGCAAACAAGAACATTATTACGAGAAATTAACCGTCCAGCAACAGAAAAAGGAATCGGCTGAAGCCTTATTTTGCAGATCCTGGACCATCACAGGATTACAAACAAAGATCAGTAATCAAATACAAAACTAAATGACGGTTTAAAATTAGAAATCACTTTTTGGATAATAAGTAAATATCAAATTAACAATTCACAGCATAACCTTTAATTATTTTACATCTAAAAGTCACACAGAGGATTACTCCTTTTCAGTTCATCATTAAGCTCATTCCATATATTCAATGCTTTCGTTTCAGAACATTTTGCACGACAACATTTTGAAAACGATGTCCATTTCCACGGAAACGGTGAAAACTCTGAAACTGATGTAGTTTTCCTGCGGAGCCACTAGTGGGAGCTGTTTTTGTAATGAAACCACACACACACACGCAGCAGAGAACAACGGGCTCTGAACATCAACAATGTTCGTACACGGACATTCCAGTGGACAGACGACCAAGTTGGATCGTTATTACGGTGACTTTCAAAATAAAAGTACCAACTTCCAGGAGAATCTGAACTGGGAGTCATGACATGACGGAGGAAACTTTGTTCTGATTGTCCGTCTACTGAGCATGTGCAGAAAAACTCGCCACATGATGTGTGTGTGTGTGTGTGTGTGTGTTCGTTCCACGCTCATCTTATCATCGCGTACTCATCATGAGGCCCCGCCTCTCCAGCTCTGGAGGGCCGAGCGCCGCTGCAGATGAGAGGTGGTGTGAGACGAGCGATCCGTCGACAACGACACGCCGACTGTTTACCTTCTGTCCGTCCATTGTCAAGTACCACTAAAAGGCTGTTGGTTGTGTCAGAGGAGATAAGAGTGCGACAGTGAAGTGAAGTGTGCGTGTGCCGGGGAGATTGTGTGTTTTCAAATATCTCAACAGTCTTTCTATTTCTATGTGGACATGACCTCGTCTTTGCTTTCCACTTTTGTAGCAGAACCAGAATCGTCTACTTTTGTGGACCTGAAATGAGTCACTATATGTATATTTAGAACAAAATGTTGTGGAACATGATACATTCATGATATTGACGTTTTAGGTTCCGTTCAAACAGCAACGTTTTGAAAACATTTACACAGAAACAGCAGAAAGGTGGGAAACGGTGGAGCTAGCATTTTGGGCTACTACTGGGCGCTGTTGTTGTTTGTTTTGTTGTTGTAATGAAACCACACGTACCAGAGAGCAATGTGCTATAAACATGGCCATGGTCTAACTACTCACGCATGTGCACAAGAACTATTCACTACAGCCATGGTGTGCATGTGCAGCAGCAGCACTTCCTCCGTTTCCATGGGGTCAAAGTTGAAGCGTCAAAACGTTACATTTTCACCCGTTTTCATGGAGACGGAGGCAGAGAACTGCTATCAAAGTTGTGTTTTCCATCAATTTCCATGGACACTGAAATGGATCATTTTCAAAAAGTTGCGTTTAACCTGTTTCCACCGAGATGGAGGCGCACCGTTTTCAGTAAGTTGCGTTTTCTCCCATTTCCATGGAGACGGAGTTGGAGCATTGCCATAAAAGTTGCATTTTCCAACGTTTCCATGGAGACGGCATTGGAGTGTTGACAAAAAGTTGCATTTCCCCTTGTTCCATGGAGACGGATTTGGAGCAATGCCATAAAAGTTGCGCTCTCCAACGTTTGGATAGAGACGGAGTTGGAGCATTGCCATTAAAGTTGCGTTTTCAAATGTTTCCATGGAGACGGAGTTGGAGCGCTGTCAAAAAGTTGCGTTTCCCATGGTTCCCAAGGAGCTTTGTGAAAAGGCTCCACCTTGAACGTCATTTAAAAAAAGTTGCTGTCATGTAAACAGACACCCGGAACGCAACAACGTTTTGTGTTTCCTCTTGAAGACGTTGGAGCCTCATACCCGCTCCTGTTGTTGAAGACAATGGAAACTAGAGCTACACTCGGTAGAGCGCAGACCTTCACCAACGCCACATTTGTTGGCGGAACCGAGTTAGCATCGCCAGCATGATAGCTGTTAGCTCACATCAATGCTAACTAGGTAGCTCAGGCAGCTACATCACTGTGTAAAACGCTGAGCGGGGAGCGTCTCCATGGCAACGGACGCTGATCTCCTTTGACCTCCTCCTTGAGGTACCTCTCTCATCCGCTTTGTATGGGACTTTGAGATTTATTCGGAAAGGGTTAGTCGTTAACATCCTAAAATCGAATCAATTGGTCCTTGGATGATGACAAATCATCTCTGAACAGTTCCTGCAATTTGGGTTAATGGTTTTTGCAAAAAGCTGTTAAAATACATACATACAAAGCAATAAATAAATACATGCAGACCAACACAAAACCTTCTTCGTTGGTCGCCCAGCTTTCGTTGGCGAAGGTACTAACTCCAGTGTTTGACAGACGTCGGATTTTGCATTGTTCTTGGTTTGTGTGAGTTTGCAGGACTGCAGATTTGTTCACATCATGTTGTAGAGATTAGTTCCAAAATCGTAGTAGATACATGTAATTGAAGCTTAAGATTAGTTATGCCGTTGTAATTAATACTCGTAGTAATCCTCTGTGTGTGTGTGTGTGTGTGTGTGTGTGTGTACCCAGCTGCACTCCCCCTGCCCGCCCTTTTGAGCCCGTCTGTTTGCCCTGAGCAGATCCACTTATTGACGCTCGTCTCCGCCGCCTCTCGTGTAACAATCCAGGCGATAAAGAGCACGAGTGGAGCGCTCACTGTTCAACAGTTACCGTCAGGAAAGACAAGAGCGGAGGGGATGAGTGTTTACCTTCCCAGGGCATGAAAAGAGGAGAAGAAAAGAGGAGAGGAAAAGAAAACAGGAGCGCTCCCGGCGCAGACGTACGCATTTGATCTCAAACTCGCCGTGGAGAGGAAATCTGGCTGGAAAAGACTTTTAAACGACGGTCACATCTGCTTTAAGGATTTGGCCGGGCTGGTGAGGTGGGACCAGACACCAGGACATCCTGTTCAGGAGACAATACCCCCCCTTGACCCCCCCCCCGACCCCCCCGATTTCATTGCTGAAGTGATAACTCTCCAGCGCTCGGTGCGGCTGTCACCACCGAGCCCGGCCGGGGGTCCGGGCGGGGGCGTCTCACCGGAAAGACGCTCAGCACACCAGAACGTCCTTTTGTTGTTAAAGCTGCTGGCATTTCATTTTCCAAATATAACCCGAGCACCGAGGGTCTAACCGGGGGCTGAGCCGAGGGTTTAGAACCCGACACGCCCCTTCCAGGACCTCTGCCTGTGGAGTTTGCATGTTCCCCCAGCGAGCGCCGGTCTTTTCCTCTGTGTGACCCGCTTCTTCCCTCCGTGTCACCGAGGCTTCGGCTGCAGCTCCTCGTGTCGCGGGCCCGGAGGAGGCCGGTGCTGAGGAGGGATTAATTCCGGGCCGTGCTGACACAGCAACACTTTCAAGTGAAAATGGAAAACGTTTGTGGCTTTAAGGGCGTCTGCTTACGGGACCGCGGCGCTCACAGCCACTGAAAATGCAACTTTATGAAAACCGAATCTAAATGTAGAGCTGTCAATCGATTTTAACTACATTAACTAATTAATCGCACAGTTTTCTGTAATTAATTGTGATTATTCATGTTTCTTTCCTACTTAAGACTGAAGCTTGTGATGCATATTTATTCATGAAAAACCATTGAATTAATGTCGACTCAACACATAGAAACTATATTTAACATTTAAAGACTATTTCTACAACTTTCTTTTAGCTTGGAGTGAGTGCCGTTTCTCTGAGTTTAGCAAATAAATATTGTATTTCGTAAATTCGATCAATGTTTTATGAATATACATATATACAAATACATTTCTTTATACCCAGTGTACACACACACACATCTATCTAGACATACATACACATAGAAATACACATATATTCATCTATATTACATATATCAAGTTCAACGTATCTGCAAAGGGCTCAAAGTAAAACATCATCAGCGCTGCACAATTATTAGAATACAACACTAAAAGAGGATTAGATTCGTTTCACGTCATCAGAAACAAACAAGGTGCTGCTGACATCCCCGACCAAATAACAACAAATAACGTGTGAAATGGGTCAAAGGCCTTTTCTCACAGTCACCCGACCGCGCGATGGAAATGTGTAAAAACTCTCTGCTTTCACCCACCAACCACACACACACACACACACACACACACACACACACACACACACACACACACACACACACACACACACACACACACACACACACACACACACACACACACACACACACACACACACACAAGGAAGCAGAACTTCGGTCTGTGGCAAACTGGCTTCTTCAGCAGAGACATGAGTCACTGCTTCACCTTCTTAAGTATCACATTGAGGGCAAGTCAGTGCGTCACATGTGCCACACACACGCACACACGCGCGCACACACACACACACACACACAGAGTTTCCTGCACTAGGTGGCGATAATGAGCCACATTAGTTCATGGTAATCTAAAGCCTCAGAGTGTCTTATGCATTTGGAGCATGAATTAGGCTTACTGGTGTTTATTAAGTATTTGTATCGATACTCGCTGTCAGCAAGTAGCTAAAGGTTAGTACTTTAAAGAAGTGATATCGGCGCGCCCCTCGTGTTCACCTCGGACCCCTGCACAGAGCAAATATAGAGCGACAGCTGCCAAAGCTGCGGAGACGACCCCCGTGTGGACAAAATCGTAAATAAAACACGTCCGGGTCTGAAGACGGGGCTCCGTCCAGGCCACCGAGGAGTCTGTGTGATGACCCCCCCCCCCCCCCCCCCCCCCCCCCCCACCACCCCCCGACCCCCGGTCGGGACGACCCTTTACTTTCCCCAGTGGAATCTGCACCCGTGGCAGAAGGCGGCGAGCCGCAGGGCCTCGCGCCGTGAAACCCAAGAAGCTGCTGAAAAGCCAAACCTGGCCCCGCAGACGTACGTCCTGCAGACGAGCGGCGGGGATCAGCAGAGCCCTGTGATATTTAATCAGGCTGGAAGCGTCCCGTTGCATGTGCCCACAGCGCCTCGCCTCCTCTGTCGGCGAACACACACACACACACACACACACACACACACACACACACACACACACACACACACACACACACACACACACACACACACACACACACACACACACACACACACACACACACACACACACACACACACACACACACACACACACACACACACACACACACACACACACGCACGCCAGGGATAAGTGGTCGCCTGCTATAAATACAGAGCTGGAAGCTCGGACGGAATCCAAAAAATAGAAGGGAGGGAGGAGGAAGAGGAGGAGGAAGAGGAGGAGGGGAGGTTATGGCTAAAACATAAAGAGCACCTGTTAATAAGGCGTCAAATGTGGGGTGACGCCATTAATCGCAGGTTCATGATCTGCATCAGTTTGAACAAACTCTTATTTATTCCCTCGACAGGTCACAGTGTTTTATTTAAAAACAAAAAAAACCTTTCCACCGTAGAACATCAACATCAATACACCGTTATGTTTACTTTGAAAAGTAATGTTTTTACCATATTCTTGAAACTATAGGATTTTCAACATTCAAACAATCATGAATGATAACCATTTAAAACGTCTAATCAGAATGTTCTCCAACCAACACAACAAAAGACACATTGAATTGTGTAAGTAAAGGTTTAAGTTCCTTCAAACCTTCCAGCATGACTGTGGTAGCTGTTGTAGCATTAGCATTAGCATGACCACCCTGACATAAACCCAAAGAGGCGACAAAAAGAACCACAAACTGCCCCAAATAAATAAAACTACAAAGTCCCCGAAATGTGTACAAACCTTGTGCCTCCATCAACCGGGCGCTTGGAGAACTTTAAATTAACTTTAAATTAACTTATTTGCATTCCTTATCCCACTCTCTGGCTCGTTGCGCAGTACTTCCGGTTTTATAGCCCTTCAAAATAAAATATCTACCGTTTCTATTAGAACTTCCGGAAAACAAGTAACACCAGTCGAAAGGCACCTTCAAAATAAAACTAACAGCAATAACCAGCTATTTGGGTCATTTACACTCTGATGTCCAATCAACTCATGTCCTCAATCACGTCCACGCTGCTGTCCAGAATCTGTGGCCTAAACATGCACAACACTTCCAGACAAACGAGCCTGAAGGTTCGAGCCTCCGTCACAAAACGATCTCCTGCCAGAAGCAACAAGACATGTTGGAATCTGGTTCACTGTTCTGTGACCCCGAAGACATTTTTCTCTCCAGGTACAGACGACGTCTTTCTAATTCTGTATTTTCAACTCGGTGAAATACTTGAAATGTTCTTAATTCCTATCAGGAGTTCTAGAAATTTTAATGAAAACAGATTTCAAAGTATTTTGAACTAGAAGGTTTCATTAAGATTGGCTCCATGTTGAGATGTTGTCATTTTGATCATTACGGACATTTTCATCATATATATATTCTCTGCGCCACGACAAAGGAGAAATGTTATTTCCCAGCCCAGTTAAGATGAAACTGAATGTGGCCCCTGAACTAAAATGTGTTTTGTCACCTCTGGTTTATTCTTTCCCCATGAAGGTCATCAGCGGCTCGTAACACAAAACGTTTGAAAAGACCTGCGTATCGCGGCCTGACAGCGCCGTGGATTTGGCGGGGGAAGCGATGTCGGCAGTTTTGGCGCCAACTTTGTGTGCGCGCTTAGTCCATTCAGGCGCTAATGAGAATGATAATTTGTGGCTCGGCTGACGACCTCTAACTTCCCCTCAATGGTGACTTCTCCCAGGGGACGCCATGGCGTCGTCCCCGAGGGACCTGCAGTCCTCTGGAGGAATCCTTTTCATCCCCGGAGAGAGAGAGAGAAACAGAGACAGAGAAATCTCTTCCCGCCTGTTTCTTATCTGCTACATCAGTGAGTCACAACCTTTTTCTTAAAGGAACGAGATTATTTTTTAAGTATTCTAAACCTCAGCGACACTCAGTATGATTATTAAAAAAGTTGAAGGAACCTCATGACAAACACTAAACCAAATGTGAAATACAGTCCTTTGTCATATTGTGGTTGGGAATCACTGGCCTCACTGGTTCTATACGCTTTTACTTTTTAATTTACTTTGGGGCCTGATGTTTGACACCCCAGCACCGATAGATAGATAGATAGGTCTTGTGCTTTCTGCATAATTATATGTCATAATGTAGTTGTTTTTCATTCTAGTTCTCAAACTGGATTTCTTGTGTTTCCCCCGGGCCAAACTGGACTTTTCTTCTTTATCTGGCCTCAGACTTTCTGCTATAACTGGAATTCCACAGTTTCAGAATAACACACCCTGAGCCAACTTCTCCTGCAGCTGGATCTCCGTGTTTACACCGGACAAGGCGCCTTTCTTGGCGGCCACGTGAGTCAGTGTGTGTGTGTGTGTGTGTGTGTGTGTGTGTGTGTGTGTGTGTGTGTGTGTGTGTGTGTGTGTGTGTGTGTGTGTGTGTGCCTCCTCACCTCCGCAGTGCGGCTGCACGCCCCGACCCGGGCCGTGGTTGGCCGGACCGGGTGGGCCGGGCCGGGCCAGGCCTCGTCGGAGCGCCTGCCAGCGGGGATTTACCGCCTGGCGCTGCGCCCGGCCGCAGGCAGACTATTTCGCTCGGTTCTCACGACCTCAGCCCCACAGAGGCATCTCTGAACTATTAACTCCGACACGGAGGCAGGAGGACGAACCGCAGAACCCACGCGCGGCGGGGAGGCGCGGCGCGCGCGCTGCCAGCCGGAGTTTCAGTCTGTTTCTGCGCCGCAGGAGGAAACTACTGCAGGAGTTTCACTGCCACTTTCTGACGGTGTCATCTGCAGGGCACCGGGCGGGACTGAGGAGGCAGGTACTCAGATTAACAAGGCGCCGCAGCTGCAAACGGCGCGTTAATTCACGCAGCCATGCAGTTTCAATCAATCCAACTTTATTTATAAAGCGCTGAAGTGCTGTACAGAGAATAAATGAGGTTTAAACGTGCACAGTTCACATAGAATAGATATAGACAATGCAATAAAACAAACAGGATAAAAAGATGTGTTAAAGCTGCATAGAATGCAAAGTCAACCATGGAAAGTGTTTCTGGAGGTTGGGACATTTGAAAACATGTTAGTTCAGAAGCCACAAACAACTTAATGTAACATAATTCTCTATAAATAGAAACTTTGAAGTTTTACTTTGTTGTGGCGCAGAGTATTTGATCAAAATGTCTTTATTTTCTATCACACACAAAAACAAAGTTACAACTGAAAATGACTACAATCTCAACATAAATCCAATTTTAATGACGCGAAATACAGTGAAATGGCCTAAAAAACTGTTTTAGATTTGTATAATCTTTCTTGCAGTATGCTAAAACTTCTTTAAATCCCACGTCTGGATGGATAGTTTTTCGTCATATACTGTCTAATCCAGGGGTGTTAATGTTAATTCAGGGGCCACATGCAGTCCAATCTCATCTCCAGTGGCCCTGACCGGTAAAATAGTTTAAAATTTAAACTTTTCAACTAGTGGGGCAGAGTTTAAGTGATGAGAATGTCTTTATTTTCACATATACTAAACAAATACTATGCAAACTGACTCCAATGTCAACATAAAACCAACTTTAATGATGATAAAATACAGTGAAATCAGTGTTTCCTGGCATTTTGCTTGGTGGTTTGGTCAGATTGGAGCCTCTCGCGGTCCGGTTTTGGCCCACGGGACTTCAGTATGACACCCCTGTTTTAAAATGAAAGAGTTGTTGATCCGTGCTTCTGGTGGCCAGTTAAGCAACAAGTCTTGAGGCCTGCGCCATGCAGCCGAGGCGCACCGGAGGCGCGCCGGCGGAGTATTAAATGTTGAGGGGTTTTGACCGGCGGTCATCAGGCTGTAACCTAATCCTCGGTGCAGGGGCCCGATGACTGCAAGTGGCTGACACACGGCCAGCGCCATGCCGCCCATCACAGAGACACTGCCCCCAGTTCCGGAGCCCACGAACTGGAGAAAGATAGGTTTACACCCAGGGATAAGCAGAGAGGATTTGGGCTGGAACATCCTGCTGGAACTGTCATGAATATGCACCAAAACAAATTTAGACCACAGGTTGAGAATAGAAAAGGGCCCTTTAAATCATCTGTCTGTGCGTAAAATGGTTTGGGAACGTACTTTTGAAGTTTTTAACCTCCTCTAAGGTGCATTTATTTTGTTGTGTTGACCTGCTTCAAAGTTTGTCTGCCTTCAAAAACAAAGTCCACAAAGTTCCCTCCTTCTTTGAGGTGCGGGTCCGCTGGGAATGGAATTGAACAATTGACGCACAAAAGGAAGCGAGGATCTTTCCATATTCTCCTTTCACTGAGGCAATCTGTTAGTGACATTAACCCCTGAGCGCATTTCCCAGGCTCATGAATAGGGTTTAGGACTTCTTAAAGCTCCCGCTGCATATAGGATGAGAACCTTTTCAGGCATTTAATTACCTTTATAGCAATAGAAAAATACACCCCCATTGTCCCCCGGACTGGTCCCTGAAGGGCCAGATGTAAAGTGCTCCCGCCAAACTGGTGACAAGGTGGCCACTTAGAACTTGGTAGGATAACTCATGCAGATGTTCGTGGTGGGAATATGATCACCGTGTCTCTCTACTGCAGCTCCAAATGCTTCAATTCAGTCATTGCAACCTTTACGCACAAAGTGTAACTTTTACGCACGGCGCACATTTTTACGCACATTCTTCCCAACTGATGATAGAAACAGGCTGAAGACAAGGATTCGTTTGAAATCTCATTTATTAAAACAAGGGGTCACAACCCAACTTTTTTTTTCTTTTAAACACAGAACAACAAAGAATATAAAACACCGCTTTGGTATAAACAATCAATAACACGTATGTACGAAACTAAACCTTTTCATAAAAAAGTACTTCATAGCAAAAAATCTTTTAAACTTTTTTCCATCTGTGTGTTTTCCACCGACTTCCAAATGTTGGAATCAATAAATTATATGTAGGAAAAAACAAAACAAAAACGCGCCATTTAAGGCCACTTATGTTCCATAAAACGAAACCAAAGTCACTTGGGGAGGCATTAAGTGGTTAGTTCGCCGTCCCAAAGTCACGGGTTCGAGCCCGTTTGTGCAGTTCAGTGTGGAAACGGCGGAGGAGCTACCACGGCCGCCACACCGGCTCGCTGCTCTCCGAGCCCGTGCTCACTCCCACCGGACTGACCGCCTGCGACCCCCCGGAGAACGACGTCATGCCATGCACCGGGGACGCTGCGGTCGGCGCCGAGCTGCCGTGCACCGGACTGGCGTTCACCGCCACCGGCACTCCTGCGTTGGCGTAAAGCGGGATGACGGGCGCCGTGGCGGAGGCGAAGGCCGGGTTGGGGATCAGAAAGGCGAACTGTCCGTCGGTCGCAGGCACCAGCTGGAACCCGCCGAACACTTTGGGCGACACGGCCTCGGCGGGGCTGAGCTTGGAGCCCAGGGCCGCGCCGCTGACTGGCAGCGTGGACGGCAGCTGCACGTGGAGCGGCTGCGCAAGGTGCGCCTGCTGCGACACGGCCTGCTGCGGGTAGTTCATGGACATCATCTGGCCCATGCAGCTGGACAGGTGGCTGAGGAGCCGCGACCTCACCTCCGTGTTCACGCCCTCCGACGTGGACAAGAAGCGCGTGACTTCGTTCATGCACTCGTTGAATCCGGCTCGGTACTTGCTGAGCACCGTGGCGTCTGCGGAGAGCGCTGCTGGTGGAGACAGAGGAGGAACGAAGAGATGAGACTCCGTGTCCATCGGACCAGGGTTCATTGTGTCCGATCGCTCAGGTGAACTTACCGCTCATCTGCACGCGCTGCAGGTTCCTCAGGTGTTTCACCGTCATCTCCAGGATGTCTGCTTTCTCCAGCTTGGAGTGTCTGGAGCTCTGCGCAAACAAACGACAACAGCTTTAGTTTGTATTCTTGACGCAGATAATTAAACGCTTCCATTAAATCCCCTTCAAGTCGTTGTACTCACATCTTTCTTCAGCGCGTCCAGGATGAGCGTCTTCAGCTGCCCGAGACTCTCGTTTATTCTCGCTCTGCGGCGTTTCTCCATGATCGGCTTTGAAGACTGCAACGAGTAATTAAAATAGAATTAATCAACGGTTTATGTGAGGCTGGAAAAACGTGTTTGACTTGAGAAAAAAAATCCTTACTTTTCTGTGCTCGCTGGCGTTTTTGGGTTTGTCCGGGGTGTGAGATCCGTTCGCGGGAGCTCCCGCAATGGGAGACGCGGTTTGCTTCTCCATCGTGTCAGCGGGCATCTTCAAACCGAACCGGGTGAGAGTCACAAAGAGTAGGGTGGGAAAAAACGAAACGTCAATAAATCCTCTCGGAGAACGGAAACAGAACGGGGGAAAGCCCGACAGTCGTGTTCCACCGCTGCGTAATCACAGAGCGGTCATGTGCGTGCGGGAGCGTGCGGCGCGCCGTGTGCGGAGCGACTCTCCACTTCTGCCGCCGACACACGCCGCCGCGCTACTTATAGACGGCTCGCGTGCTCCCGGTTCGTGTGAAACCTTCTCTGCATTCTTTCCCACACTCGCCTCAGCCAATCGCAGAGCGGACTCACCCATCGGGCGCGGGGCAGACCGCTGATTGGACAACGCCCCCGCGGGCCGTCAGTCACGCGCTGCTCAATCAGCCCTGCAGGGACAAACAACAAAGCGGAGCGAGCGCGCAGCCGCGGCGGAGCGCGCGGCGGCGGCCGGACTGTGAAGTGATAAGGAGCGGAGGGAGGGAGGAGGTGAGGGAGGGAGGGAGCGAGAGCTGGATGTTTGTTTCCAACTTTGTTTCGTGCTCGTGAAAAATGTTTGGAGGCTTTTTGGTGCGCGTCTTGTGTGTGTGAGAGCCACAGACGCTCCGGTGTCAGAGAGTCTCTCGGGGCTGCAAACTGCAGCGCGGAGTTCTGTTCATTCCAACAACCTGGAAACCTGCAAGAATTAAAGAATATCGAATGCATTCATATCTGGCCGGAAAAGTCTCATTGCTATTGTTTATTACTTCCCAACAAATAGAACGTGCCATGCCAACTTTACGCATTCATTTTTACGCACAAGAAAATATCTAATTTCACCTTGTACTATTTATTTTGGTTATCTACTACATGTGTATATTATATTCACGTCTATATATATTTCATGTTTGTTTCTGGAACAGGTGCGAAACAACTTTCACTTTATGTTATAGATGCATAATTACAACTCATAAGACTCGAGATAAGATAAGGTCATATGAAATACAAATTGTTTAAAATTGTACATTTTCTATAAAATGACTAGTTGCATTAGATGAGTTCTCTATTTTAGTGATAATTATTGTGATATTGAAATGCAAGTTATTATATCATTATTATAATATTGTTATTATGTTATATAGGCATTCATATACAAATGCGTAAAAAAAATATACGTGTTTTCCTCCATAAACACAAATGCGCACTCACATCTATTTTTAAGACTCCTCTCGAGCCTCCAAGGGGAAGACATCTGTAATGGCACGCGAGGCGGTTTGCAGCAGCACGCATTAAAGCCAATCGGCGCGCGGCCACTTTATGCAAATTACGCACGGATACTCTCGGATTGGCTGCGTGAACGGCTCCGTGTCAGCCATCCCCGGAGGAGGGGAGGGAGGGAAGAGGAGGAGGAGGAGGAGGAGGAGGAGGAGGGAGTGGGCACATCTGTCCGCGTGCCATTCGCGCAGCCCTCTCCGGTTTGCGCAGCGCACGTGCCAGAACCCGCAGATTATAGCTTGTTCAAAGAGCATATAATGTCAGGGTTGATCATCTGGAAGCCTTACATTAAGACAGAATAGAACAGAATAGAATAGAATAGAATAGAATAGAATCATTACTCTTAAATTACATTGAGCTACAGACAGAAAATATTACATTCCTTTTCTTCACCTTCTTGAAATTGCAGGTCTGCTTCTTTTTATAAACATCATCCCCCAAAACTGAAACTTTTTCTTTCCAACAGAGAAAATCTTAATCACATAAACACATTACAACTATTAAACAAAACGATTTTGCACATTTTACTGCTTCCATGACTCAAATACTGACGGATTATGTGACCGTGGGAACTGAAGATGATATTTGGAGTCTTCACTTCACTTTGGACGCGTTCAGAAAGGCGTGTGAAGGAGAAGTGCGCCATCTAGCGGCTGGAACTATTCAACCTCATGAACAAGACACAATAATATGATTTTTTTTTTTTTAAGTATATGAGTGCGAAATGAGAAGGTTTAGTGAAGATATTGTTTTGAAGTCGTTTCATTTCTCACCTTTTGTTATCAATGGTCATAACCAGTCTAGTTACACACACACACACACACACACACACACACACACACACACACACACACACACACACACACACACACACACACACACACACACACACACACACACACACACACACACACACACACACACACATACCAGAGTAAAAGCAGGCAGAGAACATTAAAACGTCACACAGAAAGGACCAGGCCGGTATTTGAACCCACAACCTTTTCACTCTAAGGGATGTAAAGTAGATACTTCTCTTAATGTTAATATCTCTTATAATATATTTGTTTTTCTTGTGGAGATTTCTGGAAGATAAAACCTCACTAACGATTCTGATCCTTTTTAACAGTCACGTGTGTAGAAATCATCAAACTGAGTTAAGAACCTTTTTAAATAGTTTACTCTCTGTCGTTCTTCCCCATCAAATATTTCACCTTCTCATTTCACTGTTTCTAAAGGAAAGTATGAATTATGTCAACCTTCATTTCTAAAGCATTTCACTTCCTGAAAGTATATTTTTTGGGGGATGAGAAGAGTGTGACTGTAGCTGCTGTACACAGTATTTGCAGGATCTTTGTGGCCTTTCAGACACATTTCTAAAGTTTTCTCGTCTCTCAAACGACGGCAGACTTTGCCCCTCGTCCTTCAGGCCCGAGCTGGAGCACAACTGATAGATATCAATATGTCACAAATGTATCTGCATAACTTTGTCAATAAATACCTCAAAGCAAATGCTGGATTACATTGGCAATGTTTCCATGTACTGTGAGTTCATGCTGCTTTGGGTTGTGTGAAAAATAAATCTGAGCTGCTTTCCACAGAACAGAGTTCAGAGCCACAAGAATAAATGACAACAACAACAACCTCTCTGCTACTGAGTTGATTCTGCTGGGAATTAAAACTAAACCATTTAGTGTGACGATGTTCTCCTTGCGCGTTGTCGTTTTGAATTCAGAGAACATGAAATTCAATAAAACACTAAGTATTCAATACAATTACTGAATAATAAAACACTGGACAGTCCCTGTCATGCTCACGCTGGTCGAAGGATTTAAAAATACTAAAATAGATTTGTTTGTGGGTCAGAATGTAAATCACAGGATCCGGAACATGTTGAAGCGGAAGGATATTTAAAGAATTTCTATTCTATTATATTCTTTAATGTTATGTTCCCCCAATGACCACCAGGGGGCACATGTCCGTACATGTCCGTACTTCATAAATAGATTGAATTAAAATGAATGAAAAGAAGAGTAAAACCGTCTCATTATATGCTGAATTTCAGTTAATATCTGATCTGGTTAATGTATTTCTAGACTTATATCTAGGATGTATGGGATCAAAAAGAAAACCTGACAGACGTGAAAATATCTTCATGTATCTCTAATATTACAATGGAGGAGAGATTTTAGTGACTTTAAGATGCTAATTCTGTTTGCATATTATAAAATGTACTCAACATTTTCATCAAGCAGTGGAACATAATCCCAATGTTTTATTAAATCATACAAACCTTTAAATGCTGTAAACTCCATTTATCTTAACTGCAGTCACCGTCCTGCAAAACTGATCTAATTCAGCGAAACCGACGGCGGACTGACGAGGAAGCAGGTTTCCAGTCCATCAAACACAAAGATTCAGACACACACATCTGATTTAATGACCAACTGTTGCAGGACATCCTGCAGGTGCACAGGAGGAAGTTTAAACTACGTCTCCAGCCTGGACTCAAACCCACAACCAGCTTCTGTGAGGCCAGACCACCTCACCACCGTGTCATGAGGTCTCAGCTTCATCACCTTCACTTCAAAATGTGAAATGACGCACGAGACCGAGAGAATATTCAGGTTTGTGTTTATGTTTATTCAGAACGAGAGAATTGAACCAGAGAAACAAAAACTGCAGGTAAATTCCTGAAAGTCGTAGGAAGTATGAACTCTGGTTGTTCTGAGTATGTAGACTCTTTCATCACGTATACTCTGCATGTAAAATGAGCTCCGACAGGAAGGAGAACAAACGACGGATGACCATGAATCTACTTGAAGATAAACGGGCCGACGTGTCACATCATGAAAAAAAAAAGATCCACAAAAAGAAGTGAAGCAGTTTTTAATGTGTTGTGCTTCTAAAACCGGTTTTATTCCTCAATGTGTCACGAGGTAATTATGAAAATGAAAATCACTTGTGGCGTTCCTCAAGGCTCCGTCATCGGGCCTCTTATATTTAAGAACCTTCCTGCTCCGTCTGACTCAGATGATGGAACATCTCAACATCTACAATGAAGATGCAGATGAGACACAGCCGGGTGTTTCACTGAACCGGCTGAATTAACACAGAAAAGAAATTAACTTTGTCATTGTTTTTTTTTTCTTTCCCCTAAAGAAGAAAGGTTAAAGGTCAACGTTCATCTTGACTCCAGAAATCTGTCTGGAATCGTGAAGACAATAACAAAAGCATCTGAACATCTTCAGTTAAAGGATTTCTGAGTAGAAAGAAGATTCAGAGAAACTTTGAGTATTGAATACGTCTCAGAGTAACTGCTGGAATATGAAACCTCCAGACCGCTGAGGTCCTCAGGACGAGGTTTACCGACTGTTTCCGAGTCAGAAGAAACAAGGTGAAGCAGCTTTTGGTTCCTACCTGTGGAATAAAGTTCCTGCTGACTAACTCACTTCTTTTACATCAGGACTTAAATCACCTTAATCTTCATTTATTTCTGTGTGAATTGCCTGAAAGGTGCCAGAGACATAAATTCCCATGGCCTTAATATACTCTGTATACTGTAATTATTAATGTGAAGGAATGAGAAAAGTACTTTCAGAGGTAGAAACCAGCTTTATAAGACAGATCGTCCAACTTGTTACATGAATCTGCAGCCGTGACTTGAATCGAAACTTCCGCCGGCAGATTTCCGTGTTAACTCAGCGACAAAAGGAGCATTACGAAGTCTAAAGGAGGCGACGATGTCATACTAATCTCAAAACCGATGGCAAAGTCTGTGATCCTCCCCCGAGCCGGCGGCGCATCGCGACAAGCCCCAATGTAATAAAAGTCTGCTAAGCCGTCCCCGGTGGAGAGCGGCGGCCATTGTTGGGCGAGCTCATGTGGCCCCCTGGTTGAGCTGCGCCGGGGCACGCCGGACACTTGTTTACCCAGGATCCCCCCCCCCCCCCCCTTTGGTCTCAAGGGCCAGCTGTGTGTGCGCTCGGGGTTCACTCGGCCTCTTATTTGCTTTCGGATCGGCCCAAATGAAGCAGATCTAATTCTACACAGATTACACAACTGCTTCCCCGCTGCAGTGGAGTTAATGGGATTTCTGGTTTAATAATTTTCTATAGTGGTGGAGGAGAAGGGGTAGGGGGGTGGGGGTGAGGGGGGAACCACCTGTTGGACCTGATCTGAAGTCAGAGCAAGTCACTGGACGAGCCTCGGTCAAATCCATTCCCCCTCTTCATTCCTGCATTTCAAAAGGTCGGACCCAGACAACAAAGAGAACAAGAATTCCTCTTCAAAATGAAAGGAGCGTCTTGAATGACTCCGTCATTAGAGCGTCATTAAAGCCGACGGCGACGTCTCCGGTCGGAGGAATGCCAAGAACAGAACCCGGTGGTTTGAACAGGCCCGTCAGCATTCAGCATGTGGCCCACAAGTACTTGCTTTTTGACTTAAGTCTCACGAGGCGGAGATGAAAGTTTCCCGGGCCGGGAGGGAGGAGCCGTGTTTGCAGATTTAGCAGAGTTCAGTCGTCCGTTGTGCGGATCCCCCCCCCCCCCCCCAAACCCTCGGCGGCTCCTTTTGACCGCCGCCCGCTTAATTTGTTGTCGTACAATGAGTCCGTGCACTTCTCCAAATCCGTGTGCGGCGCTGCAGAAGGAGAGTCAATTATATCTGCAATCCCTTTATACACACTCCCCAATGGAGGGCCGGTACATGTGCTCGCCACCGCGACGCTCCGACACCGAGCAGATAGGAGGACTGGAGGAGGCTTTGTTTCAGAGGCACCGGCCTATTTCTTCACACACACACACACACACAAAACAAGTCCGCTGAAGCAAACATGACGTACTTCTACGTTCCTGGAATATTTTCGCTCGTCCTCCAACTGTAAACATCAACGCCGTGGATCAGAGCGTCGAACGTGAGCCGGCCGACGGAGAGGCCCCGGGACGACCAAACCGGCAAGAAAATGGTGGAAAGTTCAAACAACCAAGTTGTGAAATTTGGTCAAAATGGCTCGTCTTTGTTTAAACTGTCAGGCCTGGTTTTGCGTAGTAACAACACTACTACCCCCCACTGGGGGGCGCAACCTCGGCTCTTCTCCTGCTGTTTGTTCTATTATTGTTTGTGTTTCTGATCCGTTTTCTGAGAAAAAAAAAACAATTAAAAAGCAAATTAAAAAAAGAAAAAATTCAAATAAAACATTGATTTTTTTTAAAAACACATTTCTTAATAGTAGCAAACACAACAGAGAGAAAAGCTGAGATATCAGTGACGCTGCCATGAACGATAGCATTAGCATTAGCCTCAAAGCCACGCTGCCCGGGGGAGTTTGTTAAAAAAAAAATACCCATAATGCAACAGTGCGTTGGAGATTTCACTGTTTTTTGCACCAGAAGGTTTCAGTAAAGTTGGATATCTGTTGAGACTGAAGTCACATTCAGCAGCGATCGTTTAGTTTTGGCCAAAATATCAACATTTTCATCTCAAATACTCTGCGGCCACAACAAAAACATTATCTATTCATTTCATCTAATTCTATATTTTATCTCCAACTTGTTTACATAATGAATAAATCAGTGAATCTACATGCAAAATCTTCTAATATTGTACAATTTCAACTATTGTATAACCTGAAAGGAGTTTTAGGCATTATACAATCCAAACCTGGTAACTTTTACAAGTTCAACATTTATGAAAACTTTTTTTTAGTTCACAATGATAAGAATTAATACTTGAATATTGAAGAACTGGTGAGTTTTATTTCTTTCTATTGGTTTTCACACATGTATTACGTGTGTATCTATGTGAATATATAGAGTATGCATGTATTTCTAGATGTGTGCATAATAATAATAATAATAATAATAATAATAATAATAATATTAATAATAATATTTCTAGTAGACTTTTCATTAAAAAATATTGGATATAGATTTATTTATTCAGTGTACATGCATTTTTCATGAACGATAGAGTACTATTCTTTTTTTAATTAGTGTTTCATCCATTTATCTATCTGAGCATTCGTCTGTCCGTCCATCCAGCGATAGATAGATGGATAGATGGATGGATAGATGGATGGATGGATGGATAGATAGATAGATAGATAGATAGATAGATAGATAGATAGATAGATAGATAGATAGATAGATAGATAGATAGATAGATAGATAGATAGATAGATAGATAGATAGATAGATAGATAGATAGATAGATAGATAGATAGATAGATAGAAACCTTTAAAAACGAACATTTAAAAGATTAAGAAATAAATAAAACACTCAATATCATACATACTCTATATACACGTAGAAATACACATATAACATATATATCCAGTTCAGCATGTCTGAAAAGGAGTAGAAAGAAATCAAACTTATTTAATCCACAGATCTTCTCCAATATTCAAGTATTTTTCAACTTGGTGAGCTAAATAACAAGCTGCTTCTCAAAAAATTTTACTAAATGTTGAACTTTTAATAAAAGTTACCCGGTTTGCTTCCGAAACGCAAAAAAATTGTTCCAAGTCAGACAAACTTAAGTTTGTGACATTCCACCGACAACAAAACTAAATCTAAATGAGAGACAGTGAGTCCATCACAACACGAAGTACACAATCCCCCGTTAGTTAGTACCAGCCAGTACTAGTTAGTACTAGTTAGTGTGGAGTCGCCTGGAGCTTTAAGTCAAACTCCCAACAACCGCATGACCCATAAAGTTTAATTGAACTGTAAAGTGAAGACTTGTGCTCTTGGCAAACGATGTGACGGAGGAACGGCCAGACGCTTCACGGTCATTGTTGTTGGGGATTTCTTCCACCGTGGGCACGGCCACAAGTAATAAAAGATTTATTATTTTATTTTAATTTAATGCTGGTATTATAAGAGCTACTTCCCTGCTTAACCATTAGCTGTTTGATGTATTACCAGGATGGCAGGGTGCTCCATAAGAAGGCTCCAATTTGAATAAATGAATGTGAATTTTGGGGATATTTCTCACAAGGGGAGGGTGTTTTCACTCAAAGGCTTCAAAGCTGCATGTTTGGACCACAAACGTGATGGAAAGTGGGATTTTTCTTTTTTTTTATTCTTCCCTAATCTCATTACTCCCTTTGCTGTTTTCATACCTGTGTAAAAAAAACAACCAAAAAACCCTGAGATCAATTATATTTGCCTCACTTTTCAAGCGGCTTGTTGTCATTTTGCCATCTGCAGACCAGCATGTCCAGTACAATGTGCTGCTTTCAGCGGCTTTCTGAACGGAGAGGGAAGCCTTTTCTCCTCCTTCTCGCCCCGATTCAGGCCTTTCTTCTCCCTCTAAAGTGGGCTGTTGATGAGGTTAGTCTAATCAGATTAAGTCAACTCGCATTGCTCTCTGCAGTTTGTTTTCCTTCCAAAGGCGTCCTGACATCTCCTATACTTTTTTTTTCTTCTTTATCCTCCTCTTTGCACTTTTCATCCCCACCCCAAAAAAAAAAAAAAAAAAAAAAGCCTTTCAGCCGAAGTCCCAATGGACTCCTTTATAAACAGCGGTTCCCCCGATGATATAGCTTCTTTAGAATGGGTCACTACACTGCAATACATGGGAAAAGGCCTTTAAAGTTGTGCAGTGACGCATTTGGACATTTCCACCGGTTCGCCGACTGAATGCCAGAGATTAGGTAAACACAAAGCACCAAATCAAATTTTGGGAATCGGCTGGAACCTTTAATTTGATCCTTAAATAAATGTTGTTGTTTTTTTTTTTGGTTAACTACAAGGCTAATTCAATCTGTGCTTTTCATACAGGAGCTGGCTTGTTTTCATGGCTGACGTGTTAATCTGCTTTAAAGTGAAATAAATAAGATTCTGGACGTGATTGTTGTACTTAATGGATATAAATGAGGAAAATACTAGAAAAGTGCCTCAGAATGGTCATTCTCAGCAGCCATGTTAAGTCACATTAAATGAAGATACTTGTTGCACCAAATACAGATAGTTTAAGGAAAATCAACATTAACACAGCTAAAAAGATGATTTATATCAGGGGTGTTAACGATTGAATCCAGCCAAACTAATTGTAAATATTTCACTGAAAACAATAATTTTTTTAAGAAATTACTTAAGAGTAATGACACAAGTCGACACTGAGAGTCGAGCTGAGATATTGATGATGCTGCCATTAAAGACAGCAAACTAGCATTGGCTTCAAAGTTCGTAAAAACACCCAAAATGTCAAAGTTTCTTTTTTACTTTTAACTGTATTTTGCACCAGAAGGTTTTATCAAAATTGGTTTTGTTGTCACGTTCTGTAGTAATTGTCCCGTTGGTCAATATTTATCAGAGAAGTCACATTAAATGAAAATATTAGTTGCACCAGATGAAGATAATATTTAAGAAAACTAACATTAATACAGGTAAAAAGATGATTTATATCAGGAGTGTCAAACATAATAAGAATATTTGGGCTGTTTTTTTCGGGGATCTTTCACTGTATTTTGCAACACAAAGTGGAATAAACATTGGCTTTATGTTGAGATTATAGTCATTTGCAGTGGTAATCCTTTTGGTTTTTGCACCACAACAAAGAAGTTTAAAAGTTACAGCCCTGATTTATGTACTACACTTTTCACAAAACACTACCAAATAGAGAAAACGCTACCAGTAGTAGTGGTAGTTTTTGGTCGTGATTTGTGAATTTGGCCGTGTTTTCTCTAATTTGTAGTGTTTTTTGGATTTGGTAGTGTTTTCTCTCGTTTGCAGTGTTTTTTGGATTTGGTAGTGTTTTCTCTAATTTGTAGAGTTTTTGTGGATTTGGTAGTGTTTTCTGGAGTTTTTAAAGTTTTGCACTTCCAGGCCACTGTAGATTTAGATCATAAAACTCAATGACACAAATATTATTATTCATTTATTCCTGATAATCCAAACCACATGTCAAAGTGAGATCTTCAGAGGAAGCAACTTGCACCTCATGTACTACTATTTATTTCTGCTTTCAGTGTTGATCAGATTGACGAGCAGCTAAAAACTCTCCCTCCCACCTGAATGTGTGGAACCTCCGGGGTCGTCATCAGCAGAGGGCTGTAACTCGATTCCCTCTCTAAAAACAAGCCCACAAAGACAATGAGCACAATGAGTACAGAGGAGGTCTTTTCAGATCACCCCCCCCCCCCCCCCCCACCCCCACCCCCACCCCCACCCCTTTAGAACACACTGAGTGAATAGGGGGGTGCAGAAGCATTTCAGGCTAATGGATCTGAGAGACTGTCCACATAATTACATTACAGCGTTTCAGCGGGCCTTTGAGCCGCACGCCGCCGATCGGCCACACCGTGGCTCCTCATTCAGCGCCGCACGCAGGAATGTGCTATGACAGATATGAACCACCACCCTCCCGCCACCCCTCCCCGAACACACGGCCACTCGGGTTTAAAACAGAGGGAGGCTGGTGGGAGACAAAAGATCAAACGTGGAGGGCAGAAGAAAATCGAGGTAGTGTGGAAGATGTGCTGCAGGAAGTGCTGCCGTGTGCTCAGGTTGACTGTGGGAGAGGAAGAACTGATTTTACAGTTTATAGAGATTATGAGCAAAGGCAGCATAGACACAAAAAGATTTTTTTTAATATATTTTAACTGAAACTCCAACATGAGTGAACCGTATTGGGTCTTTATTGTGTTAAAATCATCTTTTTATCTTAATAAATTCATTAGAGGTGTGATAAAACATACAAAACACACACACACACACAAATACTACACACTCATGTACATTGACACACAAACACAAAGAAAGAAAGAAAGAAAGAAAGAAAGAAAGAAAGAAAGAAAGAAAGAAAGAAAGAAAGAAAGAAAGAAAGAAAGAAAGAAAGAAAGAAAGAAATCTATCATGACAATACATGTAGACCAAGTAACTAAATCTATATCCCATGTACACACACGTACTTATGAGTATACACATCTGACACGTGTTGATTTCTAATGAAATCATCATCAGGTGTTAAATCTTGACTGAACTTCCCTCCTCCTCGTCTCTAAAAGCCAAACAACGGGTGAAAGCGCAGAAAAGTCAGGCAGGAAATCTGCGTCTCTTTGCTCCTTGTGTCTAATCCATTTGGGGCGAAACCAAACCGAACAGGAGTTTTCCCCCGGCTGTGCCGAATTCTGCCAAGCAGGTCAAAGAGCCGGACACAAAGCGGCGCGAGGGAACATTTGTTGGTGCATTAACACACACTGCCTCCTCGGGCAGTTTTGATTTGTAAAGACATCCAAACCTTCACCGGCCAAATTATTCTAATTCAAACAGACAATTTGTCACCAAAAAAGGCTTCTTCCCCGTGCGAAAAGTCGCCGTCCATCTCCGGCCCGGACGCCGAGTGGAAGATCCTTCAAACTAGTAAAACACAAAGCACCAATTTCAAGATTTCCCCTTTTGCCTATACACCCTATCAAAAGGTGCCATTGACCTTTTCTGTCCACTTCAGCGGAGGCTTCTTCTCCACGCCTTTCACCGAAAAGCAAAATGAATGCAAATTAATCCTTTATTCATTTCCCTGTGAATAATTCCAGGCCTTTCCCTCCTTTGTTTGGGACTCGTGAAGCCGGACAGAATCATAAGAAAGGTGGAGAACGCGGAGGTTTATTGGCCGGTGGAGGAGAGAGAGAGAGAGAGATGACCCCCGCTCTCGCCCGACAAAGGTTCCTTTATGGCTGCGGAGTGAACCCATGAAACCAGGCTGTTCCCCTCCGACTGACCAGCACCGCGGGACGTCCAGCATGTGCAAACCACGGCGCCCCAGCAAAACAACCAACGCACATAAAGGAGGCCGAGAGAAAAGACGTGATCCGGTGCGCACATTCTGGGCGACTCGTCCGTCAACATCTGCTGATCACACGCAATTTGATGTTTTGACGATTTTAATGAACGGTCGTGTAAAAGTATGCTAAAGTCACATTTTTGTTGTGATTACTTGTTTCATGGGTCAAACCTTCAGGCAGGCGGTGCAATCGAACTGTGCCCGGACTCTCGGAGAGCGGCTCCCAGGGTGGAACTTTTTGACAACGCCCCCGTTCTCTGTGGAAACGGAGTCAGACTCCATGTAGATGCATCGTTTTTGCGTTTTTTTGGCAAACGATGTCTGTGAGCACAAAAAACGCAGAAACACTGAAAACGATGTAGTTTTCATGTCGGGCCACTGGTGGGTGCTGTTGTTTGTTTTAATGATTAAACCAAACACACATGCAACAGACAACAATCCGCTATAAACACTTACAATGGGAGAACGCCGACATTTGTACGGTTATATAACAGCGACTGTCAAAATAAAACTAGTTAGTAGTGAACTCCCGTTTTGCGGGAAATCAAAGATGCGCAAAAAATAAACTTTTGACCGATTCAGAAAAAAACTAAAAAATCAAAAAAGACTGTTGATGGTTTTTCCAGTGCGAATCGAGGGAACAAACGAGACGTCGCCTCAGGAATGTTCGGGGGTTTCCGTGGCTGCCAAGACGTCAAAAAAACCTGGGTATGTTGTGAGAATTTCAAGCGTTCGAAATACACGTTTGTATGAGTGTAATGAGGAAATTCCTTCAGGAAGGTTTTGACAACGTATTTGAGATGTGCATTAACAACTAAAACTGGCTCCTGAATATAACCATATATTTACATATGTGTGTGTGTGTGTGTGTGTGTGTGTGTGTGTGTGTGTGTGTGTGTGTGTGTGTGTGTGTGTGTGTGTGTGTGTGTGTGTGTGTGTGTGTGTGTGTGTGTGTGTAAGGATATTGGATATGTATGTGATTGTACAAAATGTATTAAATGTCCCATGCCTGAAATGAATGAATAAAAAAAATATTAATAAAAGATAAATTTTTTAAAACATTTTCCCGTGTGGATTCTGGTCGAGGAACTTTCACCGTAAATGGAGGCGGTGATGAGTTTTGTCTGAAACGGCTGCTGGTGGAGAACCGATCCAAACGTTTCCCCACATTTCAAGTAAATAAATTGTTTTTCTTAAGAATAAACGGTGACTGCACAATCTCGCCAGCGTACCGGTGGCGAGCTTTCAAGGTGGGTGGAGGGTCACGTTGTTTGTTTGTGGTCGTCTCGTCATCAAAGTCCCCAAACGCCGCCACCCTTCCTCTCCCCCTGTGATGTGGAGATTCACACACTGCGCACGGCGAACCCTCCCTTCAACTATTATTTTGGGCTAAACACTGCGGAGGAGACGATTTGTTTCTCTGAAAACGCTCGTATCAATCACATCAAAAGCCCGGGAAACAAAAGTGGAGGCTGGCAGCATCAGACAAACGCTCCCATTAGTCACTGCGCTCCCTTGTACCACATCAGGGCTGAAGGAGGGCTTGTTTACCCGCGAATATCTCACACTGTAAAGGCAAAGGGAACCTACCGCCTGGCCCATTCAGCCGCCACTGCAAACAAACACAGTCCTGTGTGGTCAATTACAGCAACAACAAAACAAAAAAAAAGAAAAAAGAGAAAACACAGATCAAAGAGCACAAAGTGGACTTCTGACTCATAATGCACCATGTGGCACAAGCTTTTTCCTGGCCAGGCCCCCGCGCTCCATCTTCCCACACTCATATACCAACTCACCATTAATAAGGTCTGAAAAGTGTGATTTTCAGCTCTTGTGTTCTCTGTCCTTGTCCCATCGCCTGCCCCCCTGCCTGGTGCTGACCCAGCCTGAAACAGACCCCCACCCCCCACCCCCGTGGGCCCCCCCCCTCCACCCCTGGGAAGAAGAGGCCTCGGACCGGGGCTCATTAGCAGAGCCCACCTGGAGGCTGGCTGGGGGTGAGCAGGGGAAGGGGGGGGTGGGGGGGGTGGGGGGGGGGGGGGGGGGTCGACTCATGTGGACGACATGAGATTTCAGAATTTCCTTGAGAAAATAAATCCTGTTTAATGTACTTTTACATATTGTTATTTCTAATTGATATTTTATATATTTTTCATTTATCTAGTATATGTCCATATATATTTAGTATAGTATTACATGGCTTTGTTTACCATTCTCCTAATGTAAATAAATTGAACAAGCTTATGTAAATACATTTTTAGGAATTACTTTTGATAAAAAGCTCAATTGGAAGCTGCATATAAATATCTTGAAGTCAAAATTATCAAAATAATATTGGCATAATATGTAAAATAAGATGAGTATCAGATTAAAACTCACTCATCTTCTTGTATAACTGCCTCAATCCTCCATATCTGAGTTATGGTGTGGACATATGGGGAAATGATTATAAAACAAACATTGATCCTGTTGTTTTACTAAGAAGAATTAGACTCATAAATCAAATTGATAATTTTTTTCTCCAACAAATCCTCTGTTTGCCAAATCAAAAACACTAAAAACACACGATATTGTCAACATTAATACACTACCATGTTTTTGTGTCATTATATACTTTGAAATCGTTCAAATCAATAATGTCCGGAGCCACAAGTTGCCCGGCGTTGCAGTTCTGTGGGCTAGTTGTCGGTGCACCGTCTCCAGCGACCCATCAAGAACTCCGGCGCACCTCTTTCCATTTAAAACCTCACGAACGTCACCAGAGTCAGACGGATGAATCAGATCTGGAACCTCGTGTGTCTGAACAAACAGCCTGGAAAACTATTATGGAAAGAAGCGTCTTTTGTGACGGCTTCACTTTGAAGTTTAACCACATTATGCTAATTGAAGAGTCTAATGCCGCTCCCTCTTCACTAACAAATCTCACCCTTGTTTAGAGGGGGGGAGGGGGGGGGGGGGGTGCTCTGACTGCGGTGTGTCTGGGTTAGGGTTAGTGTGATAGTCTGATGGTCTGGAGCCCCGGTGGTCAGTTGTCCCTCTACCAGGGAGCCACTGAGGGAGTCCCAGTCCCAGAGACCCACAGGAAAGTGTCTCAACGGCGCCTGAGCGTCGATACGGAGTCGAACAGAATAAATGGATCAGAAACATTCAATCAAAGTGTGTGTTTGACGGTGACGGCAGCAGATCACGCTGTCACGTTTGCTTCGACATGCGACCGTCCTTCCTAATCCAGCCCGGGTGGTTCGGGGTTAAACCCGAAGCGGTGACCTCATCAAAGGTAGGAATCGAACCTGCGTCCCTGACAAAAGGCCCGCAAGAGGCGGCAACCTGGCCGGCAAGCACATTGTAAAAAATACAAAGAAGACATTTCGTTTTTTCACAAATCTGTTACGAGCTATCAGCCGAGCTGAGATGTAGCATTAGCATTAGCATTAGCCAATTGTCTTGAAAACGATGTTGGATCCACTAGTGGGCGCTGTTGGTTGTTTTTGTAATGAAACCACACACACATACAGCAGAGGACAAAACACTACAAACATAAAAACAGGGACATTCTAGTGGACTGACGACCAAGTCGCATTGTCATTACGGTGACTATCAAAATAAAAGTACCGGGAGACTATGGACTGGGAGTCGTGACACTCCTGAGGAAACGTTGTTCTGATTGTCTCTACTGAGCATGTGCAGGAGAACCAATCACGCACAGTGGCAGCGTTTCCACCATCCACATGGGACAGAGCACAAGCGTTTCCTAAAAGTTGCGTGTTCAGTGACACAGAGCGTCGTCGTGTAAACGAACGCCCAAAGCGTTTAGCATTTTCACTTGAAATCCCTGTCGTGTAAACGCTGCCTGCAGAAATTCACAAAAAGGAATGGCCGATCCTTTAAATCGAAGGTCGAGAGTCAATCCCCTTCCTCTTATTTCTGCCGGCAGAGCTTTTGTGTGGTAAACGGGACATAAAACACCATGTTTGTTCTACATTCATTTGTATTGAAACGAAACAGATGAAACCTGCTGTGGTTGTTTCATTTTTAGATCAAAGCTGAAGCGCGTCCCCGGCGATGAATCCAAACAATGGCCACGACGGTAAACCTCAGTCACGGACCGCCACATCAGGGACAATTAGCATCCGCTTGACTCTCCAGGCTCACCCCTTAAGCAGGTTGGAGAAAGCGACCTGCTGACTCGGCACATTCCACCTGCAGCCTGCAGTTCAAAGGCCTCCCGGGAGGATCGCCCTCTGCGCCTCCGGCCGCCCCGAGGCGACGCTCCACACTCCTCCGTCGGCAGCATGGCGGCCCATTCACACCAGGCGGCGTGCTGTACCTGCCAGCTAACAGCCTCAGGTGCTGCTTGAATGGGCTTCACTTCAGAATCCCCCCCCCCCCCCCCCCCCCCGACACGGCATGAGGGAGGCAGCATATGGCCGGCCCGGATGAATTCCCCCACTGTTTCCAAAGGAGCCCACGGGCCTCCGGGGCGATCGGAACTTCACGCTCCTCTTTACTAGATTAAGTCCAATAATCTCCCAGTAACGAGACTTTAAATCCAGAGCGGTAAAACGCCGGCCCCCGCCCCCGGCCCCCGCCCCCGGCTTCACTCACACACTGGCTCGCCTTTAACGTTTCGTTTTATGGCCGCGAGTAAGAGTTTATGTTCCTCCTCAACTTTCTCCTCGTATGTGAGCAGAAGGGAGGGAGCTGCTGGTTTTAGTCCCACTGGATTAGATCCGGTGATCTACTGAGAGTCTCTCTTCACTCCGACACCGAAAAGAAACGATCGAACATCAAAAGTCAACGAGGTTTAGAACAAAGTTTCATCTCTTTTGATAAGATGTGAGAGCTTTTATTGTGAAGGACTGATGACCTGTAGAGGACGAGCTGCCCTCACCCGCTTAATGGATGGATGGATGGATGGATGGATGGATGGATGGATGGATGGACGGACGGACGGACGGACGGACGGACGGACGGACGGACGGACGGACGGACGGATGGATGGATGGACGGATGGATGGATGGATGGATGGATGGATGGACGGATGGATGGATGGATGGAAGGAAGGTTGAACAGGACCATAGACAGATGGATGGATGGACAGAAGATGGATGAGTGATCTCTATTCCTCCAACATTGTCTCTTCGTTTCCCTCCCTGGTCATGGTGTTAAAAACAACGTGAGCACAGATTATTTTATCTTTTCATTTACTTTTAATCTGATTAGATAAAGCAGGTCAGTGGCTGCTTTGGTAAATCCAACAAAAATCTGACTTTATCCAGTATTTTTACCAACGTCGTAAAGCCAGTAGTATTAATGACCTGCAGCTTTGCAGTCCTGAGCATTAACATTTGAAGAACATTTGGATCAAGAATCTTTAACATTCTTTTCTATGTTTGGTTGTTTTGAAGAGGAAAACACTTAAAATGTGAGATTGACAGAATTCCTTAATGATAAAAGTTGTGAAATATCGATTGTGAAAATGCACCATAAGCAGCAGATTGTTGTTTTTAACTGTTGTTGGTATTTTAGGAGCGTCACTGGTTCTGTACGTTTCGCACAAGCAGCTCTTTAAACCAGGCGAAGACAAAAGCATTCCTGTGTGGAGACGATCGCAGCCTCCTCATCGTGGAAAAAAAAAAAATCAACCAAAACAAGGTTTTGCTCAGCTCCACGGTGTCTCCTCCGACCTCCTGCCGGACGGCCGACTGGAAATGCCAGGAATGCTAGACTGCGGCCCGATAGGAGACCATGTTCCACTTATTGGCTACTGGTGGGCCGAGTCACCGGGACAATGTCCGAGATGAGTTCCCACACAATGGGAACAAGACGTTTATGACTCCTCGGCTGGGATGAAAATGAGAAGTTCACGCTCGGGACACTCGGGGCTCTTGTAGTCCCGCCGCCTCACGGGGAGAGACGACTGACACGCCGCACATTTCTGGGCGGCTGAAGAAAAGCTCCCCTCTGATTCCAGCCAGGCTGTCCTGCTCGGCGTGATTTAAACGGCCTGTTATTACATTTCCCAGCCTTTGTCTCTGCCCCCCCCCCCCAAATAATGTTTTTAATTATTACTTCCCCGCTGCTCATTACACAGGAGCCGGTGTGATTCTGGGCTGGCATTTGGCTGGAAGGTTAAAATGACTTGCATAGAACCCGGGGCAACCGGAATGAGGCTGGATCTCTCGTCAGGAACATGAAGTCTCGTTGGTCTTTGAGTCGGTCAAACAAACACGTCGGCGTTCAGGAGCCACATTCAGACCAAATTTCATCCGGAGCGGTAAAATAGTGTCGTAATGACCTTTAAATTTGAAACGTTTTCTTTGTTGTGGCGCCGATGAACCGAGATGAAAATGTTGATACTTTTGCAAAAACCAAACAATGACGACTGAACATGAAAACAATCTCAGTCAATTTTAATAATTTCTGCTGTAAAATGCAGTGAAATGTTTACAAAAAATCTCTCCAGCGGTTAAGGTTAAGGCTTTGAGGCTGATGCTCGTTTGTTATCTCCGCTACTCTGAAGATATTTGTTCAAAATCAATGTTTTCTTTGGATGTTTTACCTTTTTCTTGGTGGTTTGGTCGGACTGGAGCCTCTTGCAGGCCGGTTTGGGCCCTGATCTTCCAGAAAACCAAACCTACATTGAAATGGATTATAATTGAGGGACGTAAGTGACCCGACTGGCAACAAGAACCACAAAGAACCAAAGTTTCCTTAGAAAGTTGATCATGTTTCATTATTTGTTGAATTTTCACAGAATTTTAATAATTGAAAAGTGAGATTAATTCCATTCAAAAGCAATGAGTGCCACAATAAAAGTCAAACCTCAGGGAAGACTTTTATCATCCGTTGTATCTATGTGCAATACTTTAATTCGAGGTCGTGTAACTTTTAAAAAGTTTCACATTTTAAAAAGAAAATCATGTCTCATATTCCATCGTCACTCAACTCAATAATTTTACTAACTGTTCAAAAAAAAAAATAGACATTTACCAATACTGTAAAAATAAAACTCTAAAAAGTGTATACACATTTTTATACATCTGTACTGATTCATGAGGTGGCTGTGGCTGTGAAGGTTGCAGGTTCGATTCCCCATCTCCCCCTGTCCACATGTCGAAGTGTCCCCGGAGAGCGTGGCAGCCACGTCCAGCTAATGAATTTCCCTCTGGGATTAATAAACTATTACCGTTCTATTTAATGAAGAGTCCACTGACTTACTAAGATACTGTGTCGCAGTAATTCCACTGAAGTTAAACAAAACAGGCAGTGAACAAAAGATTTTACAGATTTTACAATAATAGAAGCAGAAACATGGATCCTATCAGAGTTTAAAACCTCAAAACAAACTCATTTGAGGCCGTTTTGCTGTGATCAGGGGGTTAAAGTATTTCCCTCATTCGGGTTGTCATGTTGTTTATTGCCGAGTTGAATGAATTCCACCACTTTGTTGAATTTATTGAGGATTATTCATCCAGTGTGCGCGACTTCTCGCAGAGCTCAGATAAAGGAAACCGTCTTTAAAATGAGCAGAAGAGACGCTTTAATAAGCTGGAAGCTCCTTTATAGAGAATCATTGGCCTTTCCTGATGGACTTGTGCCCTTCAGACCTGCAGTGCCACCTGCTGGTGATCGAATGTACAAGCAACAGAACGATGAATTCTGAGATTATTCAACAGTTGTGTCAGAATCCAGCTTCATTTGTTTTTTAATCAAAGCTTTGAGAAACCCTCCACATGTAAAGTGATTTTTTTGTCATTACTGCCAATTAGAAGTGAGAGTAACCCCCCCCCACACACACACACACACACACACACACACACTTCCTTGTACTCTCCCGATGGCCCACTGCTATTTGAACCCCGTCTCCAGACCTTTCCCCAATTAGACCACCTTCTCCGTCGGGGTTTACTTAGTCCACGACGAGGGACAGAATCTTTTTTTTAACAAGTTGGGCCCCATTCTCTTGTCCACACGGGGAAGTTTACCCACATCTGTCTGAGCGCATAACCCCTGGAAGAGAGCGGGGTCAGCACCGGAGCCAGAGGTCGCCACTTGTCCCATTGTGAGCTAGAACCAACATGAACCGCGGAACCAAAAGCGGCGGTCAGCAGGACGCGCCGCCCGCTCGCCCCTCCGGTGCCGCGGATGTGTGAACCGACACAGGAGCTTCGCTTTGAGGCGGCCCGCCGCCCGGGAGCGTCTGAAAGGGGGACCCTTCACCACCCTTAATTACGCAAAGAACAAATAGTTGTCCTGCTTTGTCGCTCCTATTCTGCCTCCTCAATGGCGCGGACGCCAACGGGAGATGAAGCCGTGGCCGGGGAATCTGCAGGTGTGCACGGATGCGTGTGAAGTTACTGGAAGGAAAGGAAGTAAAGAAAAAAGAAAGTTTACGTGGCACTCGAGGGGGAGGTCTGTGTGAGAACAGATCTAGTTAGGAGCGTCACAACAGATCTGACAAAACAGGCGGCCCGGGCCAAAATCTTTTTTTTTTTTTTTTTTAAATAAAACCAGCAGCCCCTGGTACTCCCTCTTTCTCCTGCCAGCTTCCTTTCTCTCTTATCAGCAAGCCACCAGCCATAATTGACCTGATTCCCAGATTTCTGTTCCCCTGACCACCCGACAGGAGCATGGAAGTGGGCAGCATAGGTGGCAGAAGACGGAATTAGAAGAAAGAAAGAAAGTATTCTTCTAATGTCCTGAGGAGAGAAAAGAAAATCAGCATAATGACCATGCTCCCCTGCCCATACACTCCTTCTCCTCCCAGATCTTGATTAACCTCCTCTCTCTCTCCCTCTCTCTCTCTCTCTCTTTCCTCCTTTCCCACCCACTCACATTCACGTCGGAGGCCCCCTGACAGATGGGGAGAGAGGGTCTTTTTTTTTTTTTTCGGGGGGTTCCTCTGAACAAATGGCACCCCGGTTCAGTGTGGCGTTGTCAGGGTTTGAATTGATCCCCGGGACTACAGAGGCTTCTCTCTGCCAGCGTGTCACAATGGCAACAAGTGTGTGGAGCTGGGAGCAAGCTTGTACAGGCATGGGACCCATAGCTCATGAATGATAGCTTAGCAAATGGCCCTCCTTTCACCGGCTTTCATTGTCGGGGGCATCGCTCGTCCTCTTTCACCGCCTACTCCAAAAAAAAAAAAAAAAAAAAAAAAAAAGAACTTGCCCAGCTTTGTTAGTTTTATTGGGTTTGATTGGTTTGGGATTCTGAAACGTGTTGGTTTTTGTGTGATTTTGAGTCGGGTGGAGGAGCGTGTGTGTGTGTGTGTGTGTGTGTGTGTGTGTGTGTGTGTGTGTGTGTGTGTGTGTGTGTGTGTGTGTGTGTGTGTGTGTGTGTATGTGTGTGTGTGTGTGTGTGTTTAGTTGGTTTTTTTTGTACATTTTTGCTTGTTAAATTAATGGGTGCGGTGGTCTCACGGTATGGCCTGTGGAATGATGTAAAGCTATCTGTCATTGGCCGAAGCCAGTGAATGTGATTCAGTTTTATATGAATAGCACTTCCTGGGAGGTCGGGATCTTTTTTTTTTTTTTTCCTCCTTCTTCTTCTTCTTCTTCTTCTTTCACCCGACGAGATGAACACCATGTGCGCAATTTTCACAGCGTTCCATAAATCCAAGCGGATACACCGCGAAGAAACTTTCACACAGATAAAACTACAAAACGTCCTTTCTGCTCTGCTCCGACTGAAGGAACCAAAGTGCCGCCGCCGCCGACGCCCAGTTTGTTCAGAACAGGCCCGAGATCCCAACCGTGAGCTTTTGTGGTTCGGGCCTGGAAAGTCATATATTTGTCTAATATGGTCTCGTATATCAGCGTAATGAGCCGTTGTCTCATGGCGGCATAAAGCCCGGCTGAAAGTGTTTGACCCCTGCGCCGACCCCGGGTTAGCACTTTACAGGCTCCGGAACAATCGTCTCATTGCTGGAAAGACAACGGCGTCGTCCCTCCGGGCTCATTTCATCACTGTCACTCCGCCGTCTGGTTAATGTTTCACCGCTTCTCCTTCTTCTGAAGCGGGGGAGGAGAAGGAAGCCTGGTTAATCACAAAGGGAGGCTGATCGATTGATTGGTAAACAAACAGGCCGGACGGGGGCCGAGCGAAGCCCCGGGAGCCCAGGTCGGCTCATCTTCCTCGCATCAATCCATCATCATCCTCATTATCACGGCCGGGTCGGGAGCCCAGTGGAGGGATTGAATCTCAGAAGTGATGCAAACTGGGGCTCAGGGGCCACAAAAATAAAACCACAATAACCTCTAAATTTGACGTTTTTCTTAGTATAACTGATAAAAATGTTCATATTTTCACAAAACCAAACAATTACTACTGAAAATTATTAAAATCTGAACATAAAACCAAACAAAGGAAACCTTCTGGTGCAAAAATACATTAGAACTTAAAACGTAAAGCTCAGCTCAAGTTCTCAAACCTGACAACTGCAATGAAAGATGATCAAAGATGTAATAGTTCTTACTTTTCATGGTTATAATGGAGAGATGAAGAGAGAGAGAGAGAGAGAGAGAGAGAGAAAGAGAGAGAGAGAGAGAGAGCGAGAGAGAGAGAGAGAGGGGGGGGGGGGGGAGAGAGAGAGACTTCAAACTTGTCAGAGAAAGGATGAGAATTGTTTCATGAATCTGTCGGCACTTTTTGTTCGAATATATTGTTTATTTTATGCGCACATAAAATATTGCACCAAAGAAAGTAATACCTGTACAATTTAACATAGAACGTTACATAAATTTACACATAAGTATATATATCTTTTGTCATTTCCCTTCCCTAAAGTATATCTGAAATATGTGATATGAATAGAATAAAAAAACACAAAAAATAAGCTATATGACCAGTTTTCCTCTCATAAAAATAGAATTAAATCAAATGGACATGCATATTGTGTCTGAGGTCATCGATCAGTTTACAATCGTTTTATCAATTTCATTATATCATTTCCCTAAATTTTTTTTATTGCGGCGTATAAAGGACGTTAACACTATTGTACAGAGATATGTGGCTGTTCCAACAACATACGGGGGGGGGAAATACTGTGGAAAATCTTCATTGTATTCGTTGGTTCTGTTCAGTAATTATTCAGGAATGTTGGACAAAATGAAATGAACAGAATGTTCTGGCCCACGGTGGGTCACACCAAAGATTCCTAATATTATCCAACTTATTCATTTGTCACAGAAATGTGAAAAAAATACACAAAATATATTTATGCATTATAGATAATGTGCGTGTGTGTGTGTGTGTGTGTGTGTGTGTGTGTGTGTGTGTGTGTGTGTGTGTGTGTCCCAGTGTGACAGCAGTGTGATGCACTGAGGTGCTAATGAGAGCAGAGGACGGCCCAGACCCCCCCCTGGACCCCCCCCCCCCCCCCCCCCACACACACACACACACCACCACCACCACCCCCGGACCCTCCCAGTCCCCCCCCCAGGTCCCCCCTCCCACACATGCAGGCCTTTGTCCCCCCCCCCCCCCCCCCTCCCCCACCAGTAAAAAAGGCTGCTGCCAGGTTGGCGACCGGCTCACAGATGCAAATCCCAGCGGAGTGCTAATGGAGGTAAATGAAAATTAATTGATTCTCATTCAAAGGCCTTTTCAGCGCCGCCTCTCCCTCTGTGTTTCCTCAATATGCAGACCTCACCTCTCCAACAATCCGCTTTCACCCCTCCGCCTCCGCGATTCCAGCACGGTGCACCATACCGCTCACTGTCATGCAGAGCAGGTGAGACAAAAGGCGGCTGACGGAGGACGTGGCGGCGGCGGCGACACCTGGGAGCGCCCCCCCTGACCCGGAGCGCCGCTCGATGTGTGGCCGACTTGTTCGACAGTTAAAAGGCAACTGCTGCGTGTCAGTCACGTCCTCACCGGGTGGAGGAACAGAGCGGGTGGAGAGCGGGGAGTTAGTTCTGAGTATAGTGAGAGCTTCTCACCGCCACGCTGCCGCAGGTGGAGCGAAGATTCAGTGCAGCTCTTTGGGAACTTGAACTCGTATTCTTAACTACGTCGGGGAGTCGCTGGTGTAGCTCTCTGCAGGCGTCGTACCACGATAGACCGGAGCCACCAGGTGACGACAATCACACACTCAGCAGGTGAAACACATCAGAGCAGCAATCAGACAGGAGGAGGGGAGACTGAAGCCACGTTAACCAGCTACGACTCGCCACAAACCACGATTCCTGAAAACTCCACCCACAGTGGAGATCTGGATGAACTCCAGTTGCATCTAAAGGGGGAGGCGGATATCACAATTCATGACATCATGCTTTTTTCCAGGAATCTGATTGGCTATAATGGCTTCATGCTTCTCGTTACACTGCCCCCTACAGGCTTGGCTGCTCATAGCAGCTCTGAACCAGGTGGATACGGAGGTCCGAGTAAATAAAGTAACTGTAGAGGAGGAAATATCCATTTTTCTGAAAACCCAAGTACGTGTAAATATATATTCACATTTACACAAAGTGAAAACAAAGTGCATTTCATTTAAACGGAGCTACAAGTCACCGAATACGATTATCTCTGACAAACTCCGTCTTCTCTACGTAAACACACGAGGAAGACGGAGTTTAGCGTCACAGGATGCGACAGAAGCGTCATCAGTTGTTAAAGAAGTGCTCGTTTCTATGTTTGTGCAAACGCTTCTTGTTTCCCTCTGCGATCACACGCCAAACATTCGCAGCGTCATCGCTGAAGGAACAGGAAGTGATTCGTCCCGCTGGCTTATAGGCCAGCAGGTTTAGCAGGTTAACGATCTGGCGTGAACAGTGTTGTTTTTGAAAACGCGAACCATGACGTGTGACGGCCAAACCACAGAGCGAAGTGTGAACATTTCAATGAAAATATCTATATATATTTTTTAAACAAGTTCCTGATAAAGGAAGAAATAGATGTTATGAGTTATCAACGCACTAGCCTGCTTACCAGTATAATGAGCTTGTCTCACTTCTGCTCAGAACTGTTAATAACACGACCATATATGGGAGGATGCAACTACATACACACCAGTTTGTAGCATATGTCAAGGTGACATCCTGCTTGTGAGAAGATAGTACGATTGTGATGTCTAAAACTTCTCGGGACAGAACACGAGATGTAGTCAGTTTGGATAAAGACAACATGTGATCTCCACACCATATGTGCAGGGAGGAGTGAAAGAAATGCTTATAAACCAACGTTTTCATTTACTCTGGGCTCTTGACCATTTGAAGCCTGGTCCTCCCGGACAGACTGGTGCTTGAGCCCGAGATCTCGTTTTATTCCATGTATTCTGCTTAAGGTAAATATCTGTGAAACTGTGTGATTAATTCCACTCTTGTTTCCGCATCAATAAAAGAACACATTAAGGACTGTTTTTCCTTCACTGAAGAGTAGCGACACAACGCGACACCAAGACCCGAGCTGAGAAACCAGTGATGCTGCAGTGACAGAAAACACATTATCAACATCACATTATCCTCAAAGCCACGCTGTCAGGGGGAGTTTGGTAAAATACCCAGAATGCAACAGTTTGTTTGGGGACATTTCACTAAAATCGTCTTTATATTGAAATTTTTGTATTTTTAATTAGTGTTTTTTTTGAGTAAATATCAACATCTTCCTCATGTATACTCCCCACAAAGAAAAAGGTCAAATTTAAAGGTTGTTATGTCAGTATTTCAGCGGTCCGACTCAACCAAGATGAAATTGAATCGCTGAACTAAAACGTGTTTGACGCCTCTGTGTTGGATGTTTATTCTTTGAGAGGAAACACTCAACTACGATTTCTATATTTCTTTCCCCCCCCCCCCCAAGACATAAAATCAATAAATAAAGTTCTCGTCTCCCTGAAGCGGCGGGTAAGTTATATAGAGACGAACTGAAGCTGTCGGCCGGGAAACGTTGGTTTTTCACTGCGCGTCTGCGGAGGAGGGTCAAATTAAAAGTGGATTAGACGGGAGGGAGCGTTCGGCGTGTCCGCCTCCACGTGTCGGGAGGAAACCAGACAGTTTGACAGTATGAGCAGAGGAGGTGGTGGTGGTGGAGGTGGAGGTGGAGGTGGTGGAGGGGGGGGGGGGGCAGACAGGGTCACAGATGTGACGGAGGCAGGGGGGTGAAAGTGAACGCAGCTGTTTGGTTCACCTGTCTATTAAAAGGAACATAATTCACACGGAGACGGATTAATTGTCTCTCCCAGGAGAGGAGGACGCCTTCATCACGTTACTTCTTCTCCTGTTGAGCTAATTTAACACAAAACACTGATTATTATTAGTATTACTCATCAGCCGATTCTTGACAAAACTAATAAAATCAAAGAAATTGGAGGGTTTTTTTTTACGACGACACGCTGATTGAAGTGACCTCCGGCCCTTTTCCTGTCTGGAGTGTAAAACAACACGGCGCACAACCCGGGCGGAGGCGAGGAATCAGATGGCTTAATTGTTCCTGGACAATCAGACCATCACTCAGGAGAACACTGAGCCGCCCGGCTAAAAGTGGCGGAGGGAGGAGGCGAGTGAAGAAAGGGATGAAAGGAGAGGGCACTAAAACACCCACTGAGAGAGAGGGAGCGAGGGAGAGGCGGCGGCCATTCAGGACCCGGCGGGGCGAAGAGGAGCAGAAAGCAGTTGACAATACTGTACAATGCTGCTCTGCACCATTAAGTGTGATGGAGGGTCGGGTGGGGGGGTGGGGGTGGGGGCGAGGGGGCTTTCAGCCCATATGGCCGCCGCGCCTCACAGGATGCTCCTCGCGCTGCGGCCGCATGCTCGGCAGCTGGACACGGGACGGCGGCCGTGTCGGCCCCCGGCCAGGGCGGCAGCGTCGCCCCGGAAACGGCGAGCGGGGAATCTGGGAAGTGCTCAAGAGATTAGAGGGAGGAAGTACTTCTGCTGGAGTGTGTTGGAATCAGAGTCACGGAAATACTGAGGGTAAAAAAAACAAAAAAAACTCCTAAAGACGGATTGTTAAATAAGAAAACTTTCTACACACAACCGAAGTGAAATTAAAACATTAAACAACTTTATTTACATTTGATTTGTGGTGTGTGTGTGTGTGTGTGTGTGTGTGTGTGTGTGTGTGTGTGTGTGTGTGTGTGTGTGTGTGTGTGTGTGTGTGTGTGTGTGTGTGTGTGTGTGTGTGTAAGGGAATGGCTGTCGTTGGCTGAGTTTCACTGTTTTTATTTCATTTTCCTACTTTGTGTATTTTCTTGTACAAAAAGTTCTCCAGTACATAAATAAAGTTTGATTGATTGATTGATTGATTGATTGATTGATTGATTGATTGATTGATTGATCTTCTAATGGCCACAACCTTCCTCTTTCTATCTTTCTTCTCTCCACAACATTTTACTGTCCAAAGTCATTTCTTTCATATTTCCAGGGAACATTAAAATGCTTCTAAACACGCGCTGCAGTACGTCCAACCCACCGCCCTGTAACCACTCACGCCTCTGGAGCGGCGACAAAGAGCTGTCAGGGTGACGGATCATCAAGCTGCCGCCTGAAACTCAAACAAGAGGCCTATTTTAACGCCGTCCGTCCCCAAACACACCCTGAAAGAAGGGACATCCAGGCCGAGTGACCGCAGGAGAACAGAGGCCGCGGCAGCAGAGGAATCCTAACAAGTGTTTACCCTCTCCGTTGCCAAGCTGTGGGGCAATAACCCGCCGTGGCGAAAGGCGGAGGCTGATCCGGGAAGAAAGGGCCTCAGGCTGCCGGGGTCAGGGGTCACTAACTCTGCCTTTGTCTCCGACGGGGTGAGCACACTCCAGCTTTTCTCCAGCTTTTCAACCCGCCGCGGTGGGGGAGGACGGACGGGCCTGGAAACACTGGGTCAGGACCGGGGGCTTTACGGTCGCCGCTGAAGAAAGATTGGGACCCCAGAGGTTAAATGAAGAGCGAAAGGGCCCTTCTGTCCAATTACCGAGGGACAAATGCTCTCCGTGACCCGGCGGGGTCAGAGTTCAGCGGAGCACATTGGCGGCGGCACACTCTGGGGTTTTGTGGACCAGATGAGATGAACCTCCGCCGTGTTTATCTAAGTGACACCCGGCCAATAGGAGGAGTATAAATAATTAGGGGGCTTGTGTGCCGCCACTTACAATCAATTTATAGGCCGACGCAGGAAGCGACCGATCGAGGCCCCGGGGACAACGGCGAGAAGAGAAGAAGAAGAACAATCGTTTTCGCATATTTGAATGAGAAAAGTTAACAATGGGAGAACACGGACATTCCAGTGGACAGACGACCAAGTTGGATTGTTATTAAGGTGACTGTCAAAATAAAAGTACCAAGTCCCAGGAGGATATGGAGTCATGACACATTGTTCTGATTGGCTCTACTGAGCATGTGCAGAACAACTGTTAACTACAGCCGTGGTGCGTAGGCCCAGTGGAGTTTTCAAACTGTTGCGTTTAACACCGTTTCTCCGACGACGGAGTCGGGGCGTTTTTAAAAAGTTGCATTTCCCCCCCGTATCCATGGAGACAGAAGGTTTTCGAAAAGTTGATTTTTGCCTCTTTTACTCAAGAGTCAAAGCATTTTTGAAAAGATGCACTTCGAAGAGTTCCCCCTTGGGGATCTGAGCGTTTCCAAAAAGTTGCATTTTCCCCAGTTTCCATGGAGACAAAATGTTTTTGAAAAGTTGCATTTTACTCCGTTTAGTCGGGGGGGGGGAGCATTTTCACATAGCTGTGTCGTGTCACACACACACACACACACACACACACACACACACACACACACACACACACACACACACACGCACACACACCCATTTCCATGAAGGTGGACCGTTTTCGAAAGGTTGCATTCCGTTAAAATGACGAGTTGGAGCATTTTGGAAAAGCTCCACCTCCTGAGCCATTTTGTAAAAGTTGCGTTTTCCCCTATTTCCATGGAGATGGAATGTTTTTGAAAAGTTGCGTTTTTCCCCATTTACCCGGAGTTGAAGCGTTTTGAAATAGTTGCGTTTCCCCAGTTCATACGAAAACGGAGTTAGACTATTTTTGAGAAGTTCTACCTTGGGCGTGTTTTCAATTTATACGACGACGGATTTGGAACATTTTCAAAAAGTTGCATCCCCCCCCTCTATTTCCATGGAGACAGAATGTTTTCAAACGATAGCATTTTACTCGGTTTAGTTCCAGCTCTGGGGCCGTTTTCATAAAGTTGCACTTACAGGGCCTCCGGGCACCGTTGTCGTGGTAACGGGCGCCTAAAAACTCTACGTACGCTTTGCGTTTTCACTTGAAAACATTGCCTGAAGCTCTTTTTTAAATTCCTGGATACAATCAAGGGAATTAACGATGATTCACGTTTCTTTTATCGACAAAATAAAATGGAATTATATTAAACTGCCAATAAACAGAAATACGATGTGATTATTGTTACACCATCAGTTTTATTTTCTCGGGACCAAAACAGTGTCAAGTCTTATCTCAGGAAATAAACCTCCCAGCTCCAGCCGGTACTTTGGTTAATCACTCGCCATCCGAGTGTCCGGCGGCGGCGGCGGCGGCGGCGGCGGCGTTAAGACCTGCCGACACAAAGGCCCAGCGGAGCGGCGCGGTGAGAGCGGCCCACATCCGGACACCCGCCGGATTAGAGTCCCAGAGCTCCTGGACCTCCGGGATTAAAGTCACTAAATTTAATCATCTACACTTGTTAAGTTAACAAGCGCGGCGCAATCAGGTCCGGCTCCTGCCTCGTCGTGAAACGCAAAGAAAGTCAAATGTGTATTCGGAGAAATCCAACCTGAAGAGGTTTTTTTTATTCTTCTTGTTTTCTGGTTGAGAATCGAAATAAAACCTTTAAAAGTGGAATTAATTCTATTTGGGTTGAAGATGGAAAGAATCACATTTCCCATAAGACTGAAACAAAACGTGTTCTTGAGAAGCTGGATCAGGTTAAACCATCTTATATATCGTGGTAAAAGGGTATGGCTCTTCTCTCAGGTTTACTTCATGTTTCAAGTTTTTAATATCACAAAAGTGCGCCCATGTTTCCCTGTTCTCAGGAGTGTCGTTATTCAGTTGTGAGGTTTTAGTTTGTTTATCCTAACATGGTGGAATCATTCACCTCTGGACTATTTATTTCAGGTTTGGATGTTTTGTGGAGCTTCAACCGTAGTGAACAGATTGAATGGAGAATTTTGTGAATCCTGCAAAAGAACAAAACAACAAAACAAAACAAAAAAGTCTTTTTATACTTTCTAAAAGTTCACCAGTACTTGGACAAACTACAGAAACTGAGGAAAATCCATCAAAGAGTGAGAGAAGCAGAGCGAGAAAGCTTTAAATCTCTTCCTCCACCACAATCCATTTAGCATGGCTTTGCCACACTCCACCGGGGGGTCGTCCGAAGAGTGGGCGGGGCTTAAGACCAGGCGTGGCACCATGACCCCCCCCCCCGCCTCCTCTCTGCAGGTATCCTCCATCCCTCATGAGCCAGCATAAGCCTGTTGGACACAGCGGAGCGCTGAAGGCCTTACCGGCCCTTAGAAAGAGCAGGATGACCTTTAATCAGGGATCAGGGGTCCGAGCTGCAGCTGGAGGCCGCCGGTGGGGAGGTGGGGGGGGGGGGGCCGGAGGCCTCGGGTCGCTCTCCCAGCTGGCCGTCCACCGCCAGCCACCGCAGAGGCGACCCGAGGCAGGATGAAGCGCTCAGCGCAGGCATGAGGTGAACATTTATGGCGGAGTGAGGTCTTCATTCTACCACCGTCCCTCTGACCCGACGCTCACATTCACACTCTCGCTTCAGGCTCTTCGCACCAGAAGCAAATGTTCTGGCGACGCTAAAGTTTCAGCTTTCACGACGGTCGGACGACTTCAGAGGCTGAAAACTTCCCTGCGTCGGGGTGAAAGTATTTGGCAGATGATCAGCTTCACTATGTGTTCGCTTCTTGATCTCAGTACCTCCGCCAGGGAAACCGAGAAGGTTATGACTTCCTCTGCGTGTCTTTATTTATTTATTGGTTTGTTTGTATGCACGTATGTACAACAATCAATTTTTAGACTGAGAGAGGCCCCCTAGTGGTGAAACATTAGAGTTCTTTTAAACAGCTAGTGAATAGAGAGCACTTTTAGAAGTTTCATTAGTCCCTTTTAGAAGATGAATGTGTTTTGGGGCCGGTTTACTAGAAATGACAGTTGGGAAAAACAAAAGGTATATCAGGTATATTTTAAAACAACACAGCCTCAACAAAAGAAGTGCAAAATAAACGGCTTTTTTTAAGCTCTTTGATTTTCAGTCATTTATAAATATGAGCCTAACGAAACATTTCTAAACATTAACAAAACACATTTCTGTGTACATTTAACAACAACTATGATGGAGAAAGTTGAGCCCGACCTGCAGCTTTTCAGACAAATTTCTCCTTTCAAAAGAGTAAATTAGAAGAGATGTGACAAAGTTAATAATCAGAGACTCACCGCTTGTCGTCTTCATCTCAACATCTGGCAGAAACAAACCAGAACAGTTTGGTGAATCACCAAGCAGGTCTGGATGGGAGATTTAAAAAAGCGCCTGAAGTCTCGGAGAGGAAATAACACTGGTTGCTTTAGGCCCCGTTCACACGACACCGGTGGTCTGATCCACTGTTTCCACTGTTTTTATCCCGGCTTCCAGAGTGGAAAGATTCTTTCATGGTTGCTATTCCCTCCTGCAGAGACTGATGGAGGCTATGAGCGCTCTTAGTGCGCATGCTCATCCACTTGTAAACAAACATGGCGGTCAAACCGTAGTGGTTTGACTCGTGGTCCATATTCTAGTTTTATCCTCCAGATCAGTACTTTAATAGTTGAGACTCTCCCCTGATAGCATCCGATTCATCATCAGTCCATACGAATGTCAGGTTCTCTCCATTTTCTTCACGTTTATAGCTTATTGTTCTCTGCACACGTCTGTGCGGTTTAATTACAAAAACAAGCAACAGCGCCCTCCAGTGGCCCGGCATACTAACTACATCATGGTCAGTGTGTCAGCTGCTGCAATATAAACACACTCCCCTTTTTTTTTTTTTTCACCAGATAAGGTGTTGTCACGTGAAACGTTGTTGGGTAAACGGAGCCTTAATTTCATGTCAGTCACTCTGGTGTTAATCACTAATTTGTGAAACCTGTTACTATGGAAATGGACAGTCCAAATTCTAGTTATAGATGCGATTCACCCCTGAAAACACCTCATTGTCGGGTACTCTTGATTGTGTTTCTAGTGTATTGTTCTCTACACACGCTATGTGTGGTTTCATTACAGAAACAAGCAACATCGCCCCCTCGTGGCCTGGCATGTGCCGTGTAAACGCGAGACTTTTCTATAACGGACGAGGCACTGGCTTTTGAAAAGTGATCGAGTCCCGGACGGTCTGGATATGAAAAGCCCCTGAAGCTGTATTGGCAGTCTGGTTTTGTATTCCTCAACAAGCATTAAAGTGTAAATCAAAAAAAGACACAACTTTCACTTTGTCGTCTCTGAGCCACACGAGACCAAACCGCCGCCCGGCACATAAACACACATAAACACTGACAGGCGACATGGAAGACATGCTTCGACACTCTCTCCTGGATCTTGAGGATTAACCCCTTCACCCCCCACCCCACCATCCCCTCTCGCCCCATTATCATTCTTGATCCCCCGCCCCGTTACTCCACCCTCCCACATGCACCACCAGCAAGGCTTGCCTCCTTTTCTTTCGGCCACTCTCGGGGAGGAGGAGGAGGAGGAGGAGGAGGATGAAGAGACGGGGGCTTTCACCGGGAACAATCTGCCGGGGGAGACGAAGAATGAGCGGGCACTCAATTAAGAGCTGCCCATTGAGCCGGCGGAGTGAGCCTGAATGTGGGCCCCTCCAAAGGAATGGAGTCCCATGAATAGATTGTGGGCCTTCATGAAATATTAAAGAGCGGACGGATTTCCCACAATATTTGTACACCTCCCTTTGTGGAGATTTCTCCCTCCATTGAGCCCGAAACTGTTAACACATCCGCTGCGAAGCGCGGCCCGCGGCGCTGCGCTGCGCTGCGCCGGGGAGCGCCGAGCCTCCCCGCCCTCTCCGCTCGCCGTCTCGCCCTCCATTCCCGGAGTTTCGCCAGAGGATCACTGCACGTTAATGGCCGCCTGTCGCCGCCAGCGCTGGGTTTTCTTTTTCCTCATGGCGAGCGTTTTTCCCGAGCGTTGACTGGTGACCCCCCCCCGTCCCCATCCGAGAGACGGGATATTCTGCAGCGAGTCAACGCTGGCTGTCGGTGCCAAAAACTAAAATCCTATAAAACTCGTTCACACAGGAACATTTTGAAAACGATGGGTTAGCCCGATGTAGTTTTCATGTTTGGCCACTAGTGGGTGCTGTTGTTTGTTTTTGTAATGAAACCACACACACATGCAGCAGAGAACAAAACGTTATAAACATTAACAACGGGAGACAACCGACATCTTTAGTGGACAGACGACCAAGTTGGATTGTTATTAAGGTGACTGTCAAAATAAAAGTCCAAGGACGATATGGACTGGGAGTCATGACATCACGGAGGAAACGTTCTTATTGTCGTCTACTGAGCATGTGCAGAAGATCTAGTTACTACGGCCGTGGTGCAGATGACCAGTTGCAGCATTTTCAAAAAGTTTTGAGTGTCTCCGTCCAGCATTGTCGTGTAAACGGGGCGTAAAGCGCTTTACTGCTGCGATTCTCCTCTGCTGAGGATCAGATCTGAAATATGTAAAAGCTAAAAGAGCTTTGTTTCAAACATTATTCTTTCTACGTCTCCGAGGACGTGATGAAATCATCGGCGAATGTTTATCTGTTTGTCTGGGAGCCGGATTACGTCAGAACTGCTGCACGGATTTTATCAGAATTTGCACAACCGATAGAAAAGAGGCCTTAGAAGATTCCATTTGATTTTGGAGGTGATCCGGATTCTGAATTCCGGATTCTGGATTCTGGATTTAATTTTATTCACATGACAGATTTTTACCAAATTTGGTTGAACGTCAGAAATCTGTGATTGCTCTTATTGTGGTTGTTTATCAAGACATGATTTATTTTTGTTTGTGCGAGTAGAGTCTCTCTCTCTCTCTCTCTCTCTCTCTCTCTCTCTCGCTCTCTCTCTCTCTCGGTCTCTCTCTCTCTCTCCATATGTTGGGGTCTGGAGTCCAGGCTGCAGCACATGGGGGCCAGTTGTTGTTGGAGTCCTGGGGGTCGTTAGGAGAGGAGGGGTAGTTGTTGGTGTCCTGGGGGCGGGGCGGCGGGGGTGGGGGTGTGTGTGTGTGTGTGGGTGGGTGGGGGGGGGGGGGTATCAGGAGGACGGGAGCTGAGCGTCACCCAGCAGGAGAGTCGAGGCCTTTTCTAAAGACAGATCAACTTTTCTCACCACCAGCTCGCGTCGCTCCCTGTCTTCTCCTCCTTTACATGGCAGGTCGATACACTGGCTGAAATGTGACTTTCTTGTATGAACCCCACCCCAACCCCCCACCCTTCACCATCACCATCACCCCCACCCACCCACCCACCACCACCCCCACTCCTCTCACTCACCTATTGAATCGAGCCACGCCGCTTTGTTTCTCAGTCATCTCGTCCACATCAAAGTCACTCATGAGAAGATGGTGGAATGGAGGAAAGGGGCCACGGACAAGAGAAATCTCTTCACACAATGCTTCTCATTTGAATTGACCCCCCCCACCCCCCCCTGCACCACACCATATACTGCAGATCAGCATTCTGCATGGTGCCCCTGATGAAGTGTTGTTTTTTGTGGCGTCCTCGCATGAATTCCAAACACCCCGGGGACACATTTTCCTCTTTTTGTCTCCGACTTCAAAGTTATCTGGAATGAAACGTGTTGGAACGAAGGAGCCGGGAGGTCGCCGGGTCCAACGCCGCGGCGCGTTGTTTACCGACACGCCAAAGAGCCTCTGAACTATAAAGTCGCCACACAAAACGTTCTCCGGGGGCTGGATCTGTGGAAACTGTTAAAGCAGGAGCCGCTTGTTGTGATGTTCTGTGACGGGTTCTACCTCCCACAGTTCATCCTCGTGAAATGGATCATCCATGTTTCTGCGTCGTGAGGTCGCAGCTTCAGGGCAACGACGGCATAAACTCTTCAAATACACACTGCTCCAAAAAAATAAAGGGAACATCTGAATAACACATCCTAGATCTCAATGAATGAAATATTGCAGTTGAGAGTCTTTATTCAATAAATAGTAGAGCGCGCTGACAACGAAATAACATAAAGATGGTCAATGTAAATCAGAATAATTATCCCTTGGAGGTCTGGATTTGGAATCCTATCAAAATAAAAGTGGAGAATCACATTGCAGGCTGAACCAACGTCAGTTAAAATTCCTCCAGACAAGTTAACATGAGGCTCAGTAGAGTGTGTGTGTGTGTGTGTGTGTGTGTGTGTGTGTGTGTGTGTGTGTGTGTGTGTGTGTGTGTGTGTGTGTGTGTGTGTGTGTGCGTGTGTGTGTGTGTGTGTGTGCGTGTATGTGGCCTCCACCTGCCTGTAGGACCTCCCTACAACACCTGGGCATGCTTCTGATGAGGGGGTGGATGTTCTTATGAGGGACGTTCTCCTGAGGGACGTTCTCCTGAGGGATGGCCTCCTGAGGGATGTTCCCCTGAGGGACGTTCTTCTGAGGGACGTTCTCCTGAGGGACGTTCTCCTGAGGGATGTTCCCCTGAGGGATGTTCCCCTGAGGGACGTTCTTTTGAGGGACGTTCTCCTGAGGGATGTTCTCCTGAGGGATGGCCTCCTGAGGGACGTTCTCCTGAGGGATGTTCCCCTGAGGGATGTTCCCCTGAGGGACGTTCTTTTGAGGGACGTTCTCCTGAGGGATGTTCTCCTGAGGGATGGCCTCCTGAGGGACGTTCTCCTGAGGGATGGCCTCCTGAGGGATGTTCTCCTGAGGGATGGCCTCCTGAGGGACGTTCTCCTGAGGGATGGCCTCCTGAGGGACGTTCTCCTGAGGGATGTTCTTCTGAGGGACGTTCTCCTGAGGGACGTTCTCCTGAGGGACGTTCTCCTGAGGGACGTTCTCCTGAGGGATGGCCTCCTGAGGGACGTTCTCCTGAGGGACGTTCTCCTGAGGGATGTCCTTCTGAGGGACGTTCTCCTGAGGGACGTTCTCCCAGACTTGGATCAAAGCATCAGTCAACTCCTGGACCGTCTGTGGTCCACGTGTGGTTGGTGGATGGAACCAGACAGTTGGGTTGAGGTCTGGGGAACCGGCAGGCCAGTCCGGAGCATCAAGACCTTCATCATGGAAGAACTGGAATTTAGCAGGTGAGGAAATGATATGAGTACTAGTAAATTAAACTAAAAACAAGCAGTAAGAAAGAAGTCTGAATTCATCATTTCAATGCAGAAAATAAAGTCATACATCCTTATTTGTTTTGTACGAATATGAAAGCGACAGCAGAGTTTTGTGATTTTCATGCTTCATATTTTACAGGATGAAGTCAGAAGACATTTTGTTTTTGTAAATTGTTTATTATAAAAATAAATAAAGTCAGTGTCAGAGACCAAACAGGGGAAGAACAACAAGACCCTTCAAACTTCTAACACAGAGAAATAAACTCGACATTAACTCCAGGAAATAAACAATCAACCTCACAGACACTTTAAGCACAAATGTAGAAATACATTCGGGACATTAACGGTCGAAGAGTTTTTCATTGTTTCAGTGAATTGATTTAATAAAAAGACCACGTAATTTTCCTTCAGCGGCAAAGTTCAACTCCTTCATCACTTGTGTTTTATATCAATTTCTTCAAACAGTGAAAAAGACCTTTGTGTTTCCAGAGATGTTGGCGAGAACTCGTCCAATATTCAGAGATTCTCAGGATTTTGTCCACCGAGGAGAAAATAATCGTATGATTGTTCTTCAGATCAGGAGTCCGCAGCTCTTCAGCCCTTTCATGTGCAAAACGCAGCTTTTCCAACACGATCGAGTCTTCTGAGGAAAAAAAACAGCTGAAGGAGGCAAAACAGGAAAAACAGTCGGAATGACCAAGAACGGCTAAAAGAGCTAAAACTACAGGAGGAAAAAATAAACAGGTAAAATGACAAAATCAGTCAAAAAAATAAAATTGTTAATATTGTTAAAAAAAAAATTCTAACCACGGCGGAAAGGGGGGGAAGAAAAATAAAAGGAAAAATTGGAGAAAAAAAAGAAAAAGAAAAAAAATGGAAAAAAATTAAAAAATGAAAAAAGCAGGAAAAAAGGGAAAAAGGAAAAAATGAAGAAAAAAATGGAAAGAAAAAAGAAAAAGAATAAAGTAAAAAAAATAGAAGCTCAAACTGAGCGGAGGAAACAGCAGCTCCAGAGTGAAACAGCTCAAACAGTCAAGATGCATAAAACGGATGAAGCAACAATAAAGTTTCCTAAAACGAGCTGCAGAAGAAACAAAAACTAAAACATAGAATATCTGAATTGTAGTATTAAATGTGATGACTGCATTTTTTGTTTTTCTTCACGTCGGATCATGACGACGTTTTGCAGCTTCAAACTCATTTGATCTGGTGGAGAATCTCAAAAACCTCTTGGTCATAGAGCTGGCAGAGCCGGGATGAGATGGTTCGTCTGGACTCCCGTCAGAACCTCAGACTTCTATATTAAACCCTTTTACAGACATTTCAACAAATATATTCTTGCACAACGCAAATTCATGACAACATCAAGCAATGGAGGTTTTCAAACGGCTGCATTCCTGCACGTTTCAACCTTTTGACTTCATCACAGCCGAGAGTGACGATGGGCCGGACCTCCGGTTCCCTGCCCTTCATCACCATCCAGGTTTTACATTCCGTGGAGAGAAGCGCAGCCCACCGTCTGGATTCAGAACTCCACATTTCATTCATTTATTCAATCGACACTCGAGTTGGATTTTTGCATCAAACAACCAAGTTCTCAATGTTTCCTCTGCTCCAACGCGTCTGAATCGATCATCACGGTCGGAGTTAGTTCACATTGAAACGGCCTTCGAGGACGAGAAGTGCCCGCCCCTGAAGATGAATCTTTTCATTCTTTTTTTTTTTTTAAACCGAGCCAAAGGCCACGCTCACACACAGCAGAGTATTTACAAAAATGGACATTTCCCCACCTCTATGCTTAGAAAAAAAAAACATTGTTCACACTGGATCGCTTTAAAAAAAAACTAAAAACATTCATTCCACAAGCCTGCATTAAAAACCAGGTTAAACGCTGCTATGAGCTCGCCGGACCTCTAGGGGGCAGTGTAACCAGAAGCACAACTCTTCCACATGATAGTGTTTGTAAATGCAAACAAGCCAAAAGCGTCAAACAGCATCCATCATCTTTAACTGTAAACACAAGTCGATGGCAAATGACGCTTCTGTGGCATCCGGTCACATTAAGCTCCGCCCCCTCCTAAAAACCCCAAATGATTTCCAAACTGTTGCCGTTACAGAGAAAGTCCCAACTTTATGAGTGAATCCTTAAATAATCAGAACGAAATCAGAAAGAACCATTTCTGCCTTAATTAATAGAATTCAAACTTTTTTTTTTTTTTAATATAAATAGAATGATCTTTTTTTATTTGTGCCTCATGGGAAAAAACAACAACTTTAAATAACAAACATCTTTTGCCCCATTTCCAGCTCATTAGACCATTTTTGTTTTTAAACATCAAATGTGTGTACATTAAAAAGAACCAACATCGGGACGCCAGTTTGGCGCCGAGATCAACTCGTGTTTTAGTTCACGTCCGTCTGCGTTGAATCAAGGCGACGTCTGAACCTGAAGCGGCGGCGGCGGACCGGAGCGGCGAGGTAGTCTGCCAGGGAGAGAGGAGAGTCAACAACCAGCGAGAAACCAGTGATACGGTTGTTTAAATCAGCGAGTCAGACTCTTTCCTCAGGGATTCGTTTGGCGCTTTCCCACCGTCTCAGAGCCGCGGTGTTTTGGATTAACTGGTTTCCCTGTTAACTGGTGACCGGCTTCCTCCAGCGTCTCTTTTCTTCACAGCAGATTTTAAAAAACCCGACCAAAAATCCCTCACTTAACGACATTTCCATTAACTTTTAAAGCATTGTAGCGTTTGTCTTATTTTAACGTCAGCTGGTAGCAGAAGTCACCAGTTAACAGGGACACCAGTTAAACCGAAACACCAGAAAGTGAAGCACGATCATGACAATCCACATTTTGTAATATTTAGAAACACATAAAAGTATATACTATTTAATTTATTATTTGAGCTGATATCTGATGCACGTTTCCTCCACATCATATCGGGGGGGATACTTGTGCTCCGATGACTCCGCCCACGCCACGGTGGAACTACATCGTAATGGAAAGCGACCGAGGCCGAGTCAATGGTAAACCTCGGTGTGACCCTCTACAGGAAGTGTTCCTTTCTTTACTGAAGCTTCTGGTTTGTCCACGTTCCGACCCCCCCACCCCCCCGTTGGAACCCAGACTCACTTTGAACACGGAACCCCGTCGAGGCTTCATGTCCACTTCTGGTACAAGTAGAATCCGCTGAAGACCAAGTTGGTCGTGAGGCTGAGGAGGAGGAGCCCCGGCCAGAAGAGACGCGTCGCCAAACCTGGAGGATGAAAACACGTCAAGATCTCAGGAGTTTCACATTTACACAACTATTTATTATTTATTTACTATTTTTCTTGTTAATTTATATATATATTTTTGTCTAAATATAAACAGAAATAAACGCTGGAGTATAGAAATACTCTTTGTTGAGGTGTAGAGGTGATTGAAGGAAAGAAGCTTAGGCCCCTTTTCAGATATGTTGTGTGTATATATGCATACATATATACACACACACACACACACAATATACATATATACACACACACACACATATAATATACATACATACATACATATACATACACACATATATATATACACACACATAATATACATACATACATATATACACACACATATAATATACATACATACATATACATACACACACATATATATACATACATACACACACGTGTAATATGTATGTATACACATATACACACACACGTGTGTGTATATACATATATACATACACACACATATATGCACACACACATATATACATACAAACATATATACATGCATATATACACACATAAATACATACACATATACAAACATAGAAACATATATAAACATACATACAGTTTAGTGGAGATACTATTTGGTGAGCTCAGTGAGTCGTTGCATCTCCAATAAATAATAAATTCCTAGATTCTCCACCGTTTGAGTTCTGGGAGACGTAGAACTCGTCACATAGATAAACTTTATTTTAGTCCGTAGGATAGAAATACAAAGTTTTTATTATGAGAAAATGTACAACGAATCTGTAGAGCTGCTCTCACACTGCAAATGAACAAATATAACTAATCAAAACAGTGTGATATTAAAATAATAATAAAAATAGTGCAACAATAAAAATAAATAGTGCAATATAATAGATTGGTTTTGGACGTTTGAGTGAATCAATAAACGAGTGACGGCTTTTTTCCCTCCGTTTCCCCAAAATCATTGGATTTCGTCAAGATTTTACTCTTTTTTAAAGAATCAGAATAGTCTGTTAAAAACAATAAAACTGAGTGTCGCCTGCTTGTGCCACATGAATAATACGTGCCACAGTAGAAATATATAAAAAGGACTAAAGGAGAATAAATTGCTTAAAAAAAAAAAAAAGAAAAACACAGAACAGTCAGTTGTTGTGCTGCAGGTGTATTAATCCAAATAAAACTATCAGATGTCACTTTAATCTCAACTGGAGCTTCTCATTTGTTTCATTCAAAATGTTAAAGTTCATTTTCTAACAGTTAAAGTAAACCTGCTGGTGTTTGTGCTGCCACAGCGCCCCCTGCTGGGACAGATCACACACACACACTTGTTCAGATTAAATACGGGCTGTATGGAGGCGGGAGATGCTCGCCACAGACGTTAATGATTCTTTATGGCTGAAGCAACACGTGGATTCCGTCAGTTTGCAGTAAGACGCTGCAGCGAAGTTTCATGTCAAACAATCAGGTGACTCGAGTTTTTGTGAAGCGAATTCCAGTATTTATGATTCAATAAGGAACATTTAGTTTGTTTAGCTTCAACATAGTTTCTATGCTTCTGAGAGTCGCCATGAAGCTTTGAGACAGAATTAATATTACATTTTATTATACAAATTTATTCATTTTGATTAAATAAAATCAAAACTCTCTAATACTTTTAGTTTTTTTTTAAAAGTAGGAAAAAAACTGAAAAAAATTATAAATCAAACTGTTTGTGAGAAAATCGGGACATTTTATTTTGGGGCCATATCGCCCAGCTCTACGCCCACCAAAAGGTAATCCCATTACTTTTGCACCATCCGGTTGAAATCACAAGTCAGATCATAGGTGGTGTGTCGCGCTGCATTATGTAAAAATATGTAATAAATAACGACGTACTGATACCTCGTCTTTCCAAAATGTACAAGTACTTGCATTTGAGTACTCACCGATACCGAGTACTTAGGCCAATACACGCTTTCACTTATTTCTTTCTACAGATGTTATTTGAACAACATTGCGACCTCGTGAGGTACTGACACTCAACATTTGTTCTCTCATGACACAAATACTGTAAGAAAACTTTTCATTAAAACTTTGTCAGAAGCTGCAGGTTTTCCTCACGTTGGACCAGAATTCTCGCTCATTTAAATGAAAACTGGCCGGAACCAAGTCTTTTTACTCACATTGAGAGAATTCAGACTAGTTGGAAAAACTGGACGAGACGGAAAGTCGGTAGGATTCTGTGCACATGGTCACAAACTGCAAAACCGTGCCGGTGCAAAGCATTCTGGGATTGATCCACACGGGTCACACCTTGAGCATGTATACCGGCCCAGCAGGCCGACTGCAAACGGGACGATCCGGTCAGAGGATTGAGATTGATAAAAAAAAGTGACCTAAAAATTTCCTTCATGCTAAAATTGTGATTAATCATTTGGTTTTGTGAAACAAATGTTTTAATGAAGTATCCTCCGCATCACAACACAAACAGTTATTATGACACTAGAATAGAAATTATGAATAAACTATGATAGATGTTATTATTATTAACTATGAGTAGAATACTTGAATTCCCCCTCTGGGATTAATAAAGTCATTTATTCTATTTGACTGGTCGTATTTCGCCGTACGCGTCGCCTGATGTCGGTGTCCTGAACCTGCACCGTCACCAGACTCACCTTTAGAAGGAGCGGCGCCCTCCAGACCGGGCGTCGTCGTGCCGACCAGACCTGCCGACGAGTCTGAGGAGTTGGTTTGCTTCTCCGTCTCTCCCAACACGCTGCCGTCGCCCAAATAACTCAGACCTGCGCAGCAAAGAGGGAAAACAAAAAAAATCATGAAGCCAAAAGGTTTTTCTGTCTCTGCAGCTTCACTGTGAGCAGCAGCAGCTTCAAAAGGAGTTACATCGCCATCTAGTGGCGGCATGAAGAATTACACGGCTGTCAGTTCATTCTAAGACAAGGGGGGGGGGGGACTTGCCATCGTGGTAGTGGAACGCCGACGTGTCAGGCGACACGCTGCCGCCGTACACGGACGAGGACGGCTCGGCGTGGAAGTGCATTGGCGACAGCGGCCTGGAGGCGCACAGCGGACTCGACTCCGTGGAGAACAGTCTCAGCTTCTGTCCGCCGAGGTGGAACCGAGCCGGGCAGATGAGGGGGCGTCGGCGGTCGGAACCGGAGCTGGACGCCACCGAGCCGGTCACCAGGGAGGGCGGCGAGGCGCTCGGCGAGGACGGGCGGCTGCCGGACTTCAGCGACAGGTAGTCTGCGAGTGAGAGAAAGTCCGGTGAATTGTTGGGGCGAGTTCGGACCGAGATCAGAGAATCAGGAGCGTCGATACCTGAAGATCCAGAGTCTTTGTACAGCGACGCCGGTCTGGTTCCACTGAACAAATAACCAGAATCTGAAAAGAAATAATGGAACCTTCTTCAGTTCAGTGACTCAAAATCAAAGATTCTCGATTCTAGTAGGATCCAGTGCTTTCTGGTGTTTCAGATCAAGTGGTTCCCCAGTTAACTGGTGACCCTTTAGGGTCCCTTGTTCCTGCTAATACCACGCTAAGAACCCGACAGAAAACCGCCGCTTAGCAGAATATCAACATCATTTCAATCTATAATAGATGTAAAAAAAAACATCTGTCCTTGGACCATCCGGCACATTTCACCAGATGTTCCTCCCGTTTGAAAAATATTCGTCAGGATCATTAGATGAGAAGCAGAAACCTTCAGGATTGTATTAATAATTAAAATATTAAAAACAAATGAGTTGTACCGTCTTCTAGAATAAAATTTTAAATCATTTTAACAACCAGACTTCTTATCTTAATTCGCTGTTTGTCACACATCACCCATCAGAGCACGTCATTCTCAGAGTACTGCTTCCTGGAAGCTCCCAGGATTTTCTTAAAGGACTCGTTCGCACGACTTTTCAAATTAAAATGCATTGGGGTTTTTTCAGAAGGGTTTTTGCGTTTCACTGGCAAACTGACCGCTAAATGTAACAGGTGGGTTTCTGATATCATCTTCAATTGTTCACAACAACACAGGAGACCCATCAAACATCCTGTTTTTAGGGGTACGCCCCCTTGTGGGCGATTGTGGTTTGACCAAATGAAAAAAATTAAATAAAACTCAGCCACTTTTTCAAACTCCAGATTTTCAGGCAAGTTTCAACTGAGGTCCAAATAAGATGTTTAGATGGCCGGCCAATCCATTTGAGTATCCACGGACACCACCGGTGTTTCAGATTAACTGGTTTCCCTGTTAACTGGTGAACAGCTTCCTCGAGCAGATGTCAAAAAAAAAAAAAAAAAAAAAAAAAAACCACACCAAAAAAATATGCATAACTGCATTCCCATTAAACATGCAGGACCTGGGATGAAGTTAAAGTATCGTACGGTTTGTCTTATTTTAACATCGGCTGGTGGCGGAAGTCACTAGTTAACAGGGGCACCAGTGAAACCGAAACACCGGACAGGGAAGCACGATCACAACGATCCACATTTTGTAAGATTATCAATATATAAAAATATATACCATTTATTATTTGAGCTGATATTTAATGCACGCTCGCTACGCATCACATAGGGGTGATTACTTGTGTGACGGGGGAAAAGCTCAGATGACTCCGCCCACGCCGTGGTGGGACTACATCGCGATGGAGAACAAACCAAACTGAGGCGAGTCGGTACTCGTGGGAACGCGCCATAACTTGTGTGCGTTACCTGTCCTGGAGAGCGCCGGCGTCCTGCCGAAGCTGAGGACGCTGCTGAAGCGTCGGGACAGCACGGACGGCGAGGCCTTGTGCTCCCAGTGGTTCTGCTGCTGCTGGAGGAGCTTGGCCAGGTTGGGCGGCGGCGTGGGGACGAAAACGGCGGCCGCGGAGCCGGTGGCCAGGTATCTGCAACACAAAGGCAAGGCGATGGTCTACGACCTGGAAACGGAACCGACAGTGACCGAGAAGCTCCTCGTGTCGATGTAGTGTAACACACACACACACACACACACACACACACACACACACACACACACACACACACACACACACACACACACACACACACACACACACACACACACACACACACACACACACACACACACACACACACACACACACACACACACACACACACACACACACACACACACACACACACACACACACACACACACACACACACACACACACACACACACACACACACACACACACACACACACACACACGCACACACACGCGCGCTGAGCAGCAGGAAAGTGGACAGACACATTCAAAAGGACACAAACAAGGAAAAAAAAAAAAAAAAAAAGCTTTTCCTTTCACGGGCTGTTTATTGCATTTTAAGTACAATGTGAGACGGCGAGTCTGATACACAAAAACACACACAGCAACACATCGGAGAGGATTGAACTCTAAACCTCACGGGTCCGTTCACACGACAACGTTTAAGTGAAAACGCTAAACTTCTGTTGAGTTTTGAGACACTTGGGACTTTAAATAAAGCTCAATGAGCCATAACTGGACACAAATAGTTAAACAAACACAAACGGCTGTTTCAACCTCACCTCAGTTTGCAAGTCGCACGTCTATTTATTGTGAAGAGCTCCCACACGTTGGATGATTACTTTTCCTCTACTGACGTTTCTCTGTTCTCCCTTTCGCCTCCGCCATCCTGCTGAAACGGTTAACGGCGAAAAAACAAGGCCAACTATTGGCTGTTACAGCCACAGGCGGCTCATTACTGCCACCCTGTGGTCGCGGCTGGAACGGACTGGTTGAATATAAAAATAAGATAAAAAATAGGAGATAAAAAATAAATAAATTAACCGCTTACTTTCCTGAAACGCTGCTGGTGCACGTGCACACGGCGGCTACGTCATTTAAAACAAAATAGATAAAAAATTTAAACGTGAAACTTTTGTGAAACAAAAATGCGACGTTCTCACTGGAACTGTTGTCGTGTCAGCGGCGCCTCAGCGTTCCGCTCCGAACACTCCTCCGACATTTCACACGTCCGCTCCACACTGGGCATCCACGGCAACACAAACATCAACAAACACCACGGTTACATCGTCGTGGTTACAAAACAGTCAGTCAGCGGCAGGAGTTCATATTCAGTCAATGTACCATAGTGAACAGCTTATCAGGGAGCAACAGCAAGACTTAAATATCTTTATATATATATAAATAACAAATGTGAGAGAATAAGAAACATGCAAACCATAAAACCTTCATCAGCTGAATTCACACTCAGACTTTAGTTAACCTGGAACAGATAAAAGCCGCATCTTCTTTGATTTTAATGTTCTCACCATTTACATTCTTTTCTTCCTATAAAATGAGACGTAACCAGCGTTTATTTGTCACGGCATTCAAAGGGTTTTCCTTTAGGGAGGATTCAGCTTTTAGAGGAAGTTTCATTTTAGCTTTAAAAAAAAAAATTATAAAATCGCACGTGAGGATATAATACTTCAAACACCGAAAAAATACCGTGATTAAAATACCTTTGTTACTTTCTAAATGTGCTCAAGATCTATAAATGTAAAAACTGCATCCTAAACCACGAGTTACAGATTTAAAATAATAAAAAATAATCTGTGTCTTTTATGTTTCGACACTAAAAAAAACACTTCATCCACAAAAAAAACGTATTTTTCCTTCGACGTTTTAAAATTCACAGCATTTAAAGCTTTAACAAGTTTAAAGTTCAGCACGATACATGATATAAACCCACGGTAACAAAACGCTTCGGCTTTTCAAACAGCCGTCACATGACCCCCCCCCCCCCCCCCCCCACAACGGCGCATCACGGCCGTAGCACACAGTTCTTCTGCACATGCTCAGTATGGACGTTGTTTTCAAAACTCTGCCGTGTAAACGCAAAACCTCTCCGATGCGTTTTCACCTGGAGCGTGGCGGTGGCGTGAACGGGGCCCGGCGAACCGGCGCGTCGCACATTTACAGTAGATTAATGAGATTACAGGGTAATTAACGATTAAACGTGAGCTGCAGGTAGTGATCACTTATCATTCTGTACGTTTACATTTAGCACACAAGCTCAACACTGAGGCGCCGCGTCCATGCGGCCCAGACGGACGCCGGACCGCCACGGCCTCAACGCCACGGGACCCGTCCTGGACCGCGACACAACGTCTCTTATAGCGCAGCCATTAAAATGTCGACTTGCATTACAGCTCAACAAATAAAGAAACTACTGCCGAGGATCAACACACAGAAAACCTCCCGTCAACGCGGGAGAAGCCAGAGAAGCCGATCCTCCAGTGAGGTTAAACTCGGAGACGGTGTGATCACCATCGTTTATCAAGAAGTCATGGGTTAGTTTTCTCATCAATACAAAGTCCAGTAACAAATGTAAAAAAAAAAAACTTGCAGCTCGTTTTGACCAGCCTGACGCCGGAACCCTGCCAGAGTCCTGACGGGTTTACAGGTTCGTGCTTCGTCTTCAGTTTAATTCATCAGTGCAGTTTGGAACATTAACGCACAAAGAGACAGGAGAGAGGAGGAGAGTTCGCAATTCCAACGTTAAAAGTCATGAAGGTTTGAAATGCGACGCTTGTTTTGATTGTTAAAAGGTCTCGTCAGTCACACGTCTGGTGAATTAAAGTCATCCAGTTAAACGCGATATCAACGATGCTACTTTTCCACAAATAAAGATTCGGTACGATTAGCGGAGCTAAAAACTCGTTTGTGTTGACGATTGTTCAAAGACGTTATCGGTGTAACGTACTAAAGTAAACCGTTCAGTAGTTCATTACATTCTCAAGGCCTCGTTCACACGACAACGCTTTCAAGTGAAAACGGAAAACTTCAGTAGTGTTTTGGGCGTCTGGTTCCACGACAGCGAGGCTCAGAGGCACTGAAAACGCAACTTTTAGAAATCACTCAGACTCAGTCTCCATGGAAACGGATTCAAACTCCTTTAGAAATGTTCCATCACCATGGAAACGGGTTAAAACGCAATGTTCTGAAACCGCTCCGCTTCTACATGCTAACTGCAGCGTTTTCAGCATTCCTGCCGTTTCCATGGAAACCAACATCGTGCAAACGCGGGAGGAAAACACACACAAAAAAACACGATGCGTTTTCACTTGAGACGTCGCGGAATCGGGGCTTTAACCGTGACCTGGAAAAAAGAATCCAGGCCTAAGTTTGGGAACTTTCCCGTCGATTAAACAAGTCGTCACAGATCTGATCCCTCTGATCATGTGATCAGGAGATTCTGAAGCTCCAGAAAAAGAGTGAAAATGAAAGCGGTCGTCTGGTTGAAGCGTGCGGTGGTGATGAACACGGCTCTGTACCATCGCTCCTCTCAGACACAGCGTGAAACTTTACCGCTCAGACTCTGACCTTTGATATCTGATTCTCCGCTGACTGGTGGGCTTGCGAGTCGCGGCGGCGGCGGCACAGCCGACCGCGCAGCAGAGGCAGGCGGCGACCAGCTTCGCCGTGTCCAGCCCGTTCGTTCCGGTAGGCAGGACGCCGTCGGCCAGGTGGAGGCACAGGACCAGGAACCAGAGGACGGAGGAGACGGCGTCGATCCGCCGCAGCCTGGAAGAGAAGCCGTTCGAATGAGACGAGGAAAAGATGGAACCTTTGAATCGAGGACAGGGCGGATGTTTACCTGGCGGCCCCGGCCAGGAAGATGGCCGTGAGACAAGTCAGTAGGCCGACGGAGACGACGGCCAGCTGGTGGTCGCGGCCGTGCCGCCACGCCAGCCGGCTGTAGTCTTTGGCTGCGTCGGGGAGCAGCTGCAGCAGATCCTGCCACACGGGCAGGAAGCCGCCGCCGCCGCCGGTGGATTCATTCTGGGGCTTCGGGGGAACAACCCCCCCACTCAGCGTCTGAGGGCCGCCAGGCGCCGCCGGCTGCTCCGGAAAGTCAAGACACAACATGGCGACGAGGAAAGCACAGATGAGGAAAGCGAGGAGCCGCAGCAGGACGACGCTCAGCGGGGAGGACGCCGGGTGGGAGCTCTGCAGGCGACACGAGGAATCGTCACCACAAACACTGGTGTACAACACAACATCACTAAAACAGAAATGACGACAGCAGGAGATTAACTCACTGCAAGTTAACAATAAAACACACAGAAAACAAGAGGAAGGACCACAGATGGATCCTGAGGATGAGACGTCTGATGAGAAACTAAAAGAAAATCTTAAAATATTGCCGATTCAGGCGGCGGAATGCTAAGGAACCACTGCGGCGTTGCACTTTGCACCGACCTTCGCCGCCGCGCTAGAATCCCGTGAGCGTCGCAGCTGGTGGTCGAGCAGCACGGTGCGAAGCTGGCGGTTTTGGTATTTGATGTAATACTCCACGGCCGTCTGACACGGCCGGCACAACTTGTAGGTCTGCTCCAGGTGATGCTTGTACACGTCGATCTCCTCGTCGTAGCTCTCCTTCAACACAAACAAACAAACATTTAGCGTCGTGGCGACACGCGCCGATACGGCGAGCCAGGACCCAGACTCACGTCCTCCCTGGGGGTGTACGACGCCAGCTGCTTGATCTTTAACGACTGGTTGTTGTTGCACTTCTTGCAGAGCAGCATCTGACAGTTGACGTATTGTAGAACTTTTGGAGTCTGAGACGAGGGAAGGTGTCCAGACACTCCGTGGTTCAGGTCTTCCATGTACTGGGCTGGGATGGGTTTGTTGTAATCTCCATTCTGAAAAGGAAAAGGAATCAATTAAACCAGTTTTATTGAGGGATTCAAATTCATCAAATACTCATTCTGGATAAAACAAATGGCAGTGCGCCAGGCTGAAAAGAAAGATGAATTCGTCAAAAATAAACAAAGAATGTACCAGGAGAGGTGCGTAGAATAAGGCTTCATAGAAGCAAAAAACAAAATCAAAGCTCGATGCATCTTTTGTGGTGGAAAACTGGAGGGAAAAAAATTTCATCTCTTAAAATCAAGAAGACTTCACGAAGCTCCACCAAGTTGGGAATCACTGGATTAAAAGAAAAACTTAAAAAAAACAACAACAAAACATAAAACCTGGATTGTTTCAGTTCTTTATCTGCTTCCTAATCTCACCACAGCGTCGTGATGGGGGCTCCAAACAAATCCCAGTCCCAATCAGAGCAGCAGGAAGAGGCCTAAAACATGCAGGACCTGGGATGAACAATTTATACAAACGGGAGAAAATGACTCCACAACTCGCCTCCTGGAAGCCGTTGTACTGGTCACAGTTGGGGCAGTCCCAGCAGTTCCTGTTCCCGTAGGGCACCACTGTGTTCTCGTTACAGAACCAGCAGTTCACGCTGGCATGGGTCGGCTTTTTCCTGCAGGTAGAACGAGAAAGGTTTAAAGATATTTCATCTCAGACGTTCGCCACTGATCAGCTTAAAGTCTCAATCTTGACATGATTACTTGTGTGCAGCAGAAGAAAACACTTTTTTTTTTTTATGAGCTTTCACTGATTTATCTCCAGTGCATGAAGCTGCAGCTCATCCAGATTCGTTGTATTGGTGCCTGAACAGACTATATACAAATAATTACAACATGGGAGTTAATTATTCAAGTAAATGCAGAGAAATTTGAATCAAATGTGATTTTTTGACATGATTACAAGCCATAGTTGAGAATAAATACTTTTTCTTAGGCGGATCTGATAAAATCTGTGTGTGTGTGTGTGTGTGTGTGTGTGTGTGTGTGTGTGTGTGTGTGTGTGTGTGTGTGTGTGTGTGTGTGTGTGTGTGTGTGTGTGTGTGTGATAAAATGCACTCAGCTGTTTGCAGGTGTCCAGTAGCATCTGAGCTGCAGTTACATTAAAAGCACCCAATAAAACCAATCCGAGCAATGCCACGCACAACTACTTAAAGAACCAAGGTACCAAACTCGACAATAAAAGATCCACCGAGACTTTAAAGTTGCAGCTTTTGTTGAGCGCATCCAATGCTAACCGCTAACATGTGCTAACAGCGGGCTAACGCCACAAGCTAACTCTCACCTGGAGGCGAGCTTATAAATCACCGCCCCGCCGGCCACGAGCGCAGTGGCTCCGACTCCGCTGTACACGAGCCGAGGATAAGCGAGCAGCAGCTCGTTAAAAGTTTCCATTTTCCCAGAGATTTTTCCACCGTCTGTGAGAATCCCCGAGCAGCGGCGGCGCGGCGTGCAGCGGTCTACCAGGCCACGCCCATCAAACGAACGGAAGTGCATCATCACCCGGCCGCGTTCCAATATGCGCCTTCTTTTTTTCTTCTTCTTTCTCCTCACCTTTATGTTAATAAACTGATTTATTTCGCCATTATTCATATATCATATCTCATTATATTATTGAAAAAGGTAGTCATTGACATTTATGTAGTAATTTATCATCTTATAGTCCCGTAAACTTTTTCATATGACAGTGTTGGAATGCGGCCCCTCCCGTCCCATCGCCCTTTTCCCGGGAAAAGTTTAGCTGTAGCGTTTAATGACTTTAAAAGTCATGATAAATATTATACTTTTAAATAAATGTATGGTTATCATCATAGTTGATTGTACGATACTATTAAAAGAAAAAATTGTAGCTCGTATGTAATGGATATTGGTGTTTGAGGCTCCATAAAATATCTCACTTTGGAAAATAAAATTTATGTTGATTCTTTAGTGTCCTGAGATTAATTTAACAGCGCCAAACAATTAGATGACTCTCTTTAAGAAGTATTTCAATCTAACATATGTAGCTACACCAATGTTCAATCCATATTAGTGTTAGTTATGATGATAACAATAAGAACAAGGCCAGTTGCAAAAATAACATTTTATTACAACAAACATGATAAAAAAAATATCTTTCAGTGCTTTCATTTAAGTGGAACAGAGCAGCCATGAATTGGACAAAACCATAAAAAATAAATAACAAATGTAGAGGCCAAAAAAAACACAAGAACTGTAGAAAAATTAAAGTTTGTAAGTTGATTTCAATATAAAAAAGGGCTTCGACATAAATCTAAACATGAACCAACATCATGTCTTTGTTAATAAGAACATTAGAAGGTAGAAAATATTTGTCTTCATAACAGTTTTAGAAAAAAGAACAGAAACAACTTAGAACAACTTCTGAAATATCTTCTGAACAGCTACAGTGAACAATGCTTTTCCTGTGTGTGTGTGTGTGTGTGTGTGTGTGTGTGTGTGTGTGTGTGTGTGTGTGTGTGTGTGTGTGTGTGTGTGTGTGTTCACTGTTCATACAGAAGCCTCCCCGGGGCCTCCGGGTGTCTCTCGGTGTGTGTGACCGGTTGGTAGTTGAAGGCCAGGGACACGGTTCCTCCCTCCGGGCTCAGCGGCTGGCTCACCCCGCCGTACGGACACCCGTTGTGGGGCACCAGCACCGGCGGGTGTCGGTGGTAGGCGGCGTAGGGCGGGTGGTGGAAGGGCGCGGGGCGGCAGTACGAGGCCACCGGTCCCACGGGGGAAACGCCGTGGGGCTGTGCGCTGAGGGCCGGGGGATGTCCGGTCAGGGCTCCCGGGTGTCCGGTCAGGGCTGCGGTGAACCCCCCCGGCTGGTGCAGCCCCCAGGAGCCGCTGACATACGGCTGCAGGTACACCGGGTCCGGGTACTCCAGGTACGGGCCGCCCGCGGGTTTCCACGGTCTCCTCACGCGCCTCCTCCGCCGGTAGTTCCCCTGCTCGAACATGTCCTGGAACGCGGGGTCGAGCGTCCAGTAGTGACCCTTCCGCTCGCCGCCGCTCTCCCGGGGCATCTTGACGAAGCACTCGTTGAGGGACAGGTTGTGGCGGATGCTGTTCTGCCAGCCCTTCTTGTTCCGCTCGTAAAACGGGAACCGGGAGACGATGTAGTCGTAGATCCCGCTGAGGGTCTGCCTCCTCTCCCTGCTGTCCTTGATGGCCATGGCGATCAGAGCCACGTACGAGTACGGCGGCTTCACGGCGGCTCCTCCGGGCTCCTTCGCTGCAGGAGGCGGGTCGGAGCTGATGTCCATGAGCTGCGCGCCCTGCTCGGCCTTCTCCTCCTCATCCATCGCGGCTTTGTGGCGGGTCGTGCGGGGGAAGCGGCGGCTCTGCGCCTCCTCCAGGTGCGCGCAGGGCGCACGGCGCACGGCGCACTGGGCACTCCTCCCACAGGTGCGGAGCGCAGATGGCTCGGCCCGCTTTCATCTCGCCGGGTTTCTCACGCCGTTGGTGGGAAAAGCGTCCAGGAAGAAGCAGGAATCTGCGTGAAGCGGCTCCGTCAAAGAGCAGAAGCTTCTTCATGTGTTGGATGAGAGAGTTTGGAAAAGTTTTGAGACGCAGCAGCACAGATCACATGATTCCATAAAAAAAATACAAACCGCAGAGACACACACACTCACACACACACACCCTCTACTCTACATTACATTTTCATATAATGGTATATAATTAACAGATAACCTGGTTAGTCCCAACAAGTCTAAGGAGAATCTGGAGTCATGACACTCTGGAGGAAACATGGTTCTTATTGTTCATCTACTGGGGAATCTCTCACTGCATCAGATGGCTAATAGTCCGTGTCAATATGTAATTATGAATGTAAGCCTATGAAAATCACTAGTGGGGTTCCTCAAGGCTCGATCCTTGGGCCTCTTATATTTATCATCTACACCGGGAGTCATACTGATTGTAGTTCAGTTGCCACATGCAGCCCAATGTTAAGTGGGTTGAAACGATTAAAAAATAAAAATAAAGTGCCATAATAACCTTTAAAATTAGAATTTAAAGGTTTTCTTTGTTGTGGAACAGAATATAATGAAAATATCTACACTTCCACAAAAAAGGAAACTACTACAATCTCAACATGAAGCCAATTTAAATAAAACCTTGTGGTACAAAATACAGTGAAACGTCAACAAAGAAAACTTGCATTATGGGTGTTTTTACAAACTGGCCCAGGCAGAATGTCTTTGAGACTAATGTTAGTTTGAGAGCAACGACCTCAGGGTCTCAGGGATTGTGTCTGCTCCTCCGAATAAACCTGTTTTTTTTTTAAAAAGAGTGTTTTCTTTGACATTTTTACCATTTTCTTGGTGGTTTGGTCGGATTGGAGCCTCTTGCAGGCTTGTTTTGGTCCACGAGCTTAATGTCTGACACCCCTGATCCACACACTCTCTCTGGCTCAGATCACGGAACATTCCAACATGTCCGGTCAGAACTCTGCAGAATGACTATAATGAAGTGCATAAGTAACAATATGGACTCCAACACGCGTCTATTTGTACTGATGTTCGGGCTTCGCAGTGGCGCTCGGGGCTTTCCAGCCCTCAGAGAAGCACGAGCTCGTGCAGGTATCAGCGCCCGGCGAACCACCCACATCCAGCCAGGCGTGAACAGCAGCAGGCCTGTCTGTCCGCTGAGGACAGTAGATAATGATCACCTGCTCTCGGCAGACAGTCTGTCTCCCCGAAACGGATCTCGAAAGGCGAGCGACCGCTGGAAAAACAAGTTCCACTCTGGAAAGGATTAGAAATGGCGAGTTGTTATCACTGTCAGACTGTGAGACGGGTTTGTGTACCGGAAAGTGAAGGCCGGAGACGTCAAACACATTTTAGTTCAGGGATTGATCGTGAGTAAAATAGAGTCATAATGACCTTAAATTGAAACTTTGACGATTTGTTTATTGGTGGTTGAGTATATGTGATTAAAATGTCTATATTTTCACAAATTGCTACTGACAATTACTACAATTTTGACAAAAGTCAATTTTAATAAAAAAATTCTCGAGCAAAATACAGTGAAATGCCCCCCCGATCCGATTTTTCAGAATTGAGTATCGGCCGATACCGATACTTTCCCGATCCGATACTCACATTGCTATTGCAAATATACTCAATAGTCTATTTTTGGAGCAACTAAGATGTCTGAAGCTAAAAGCACTATTGGCAGAAGCTTTGTTTACCTAGAAATTATTGTAAAACTCACTTATTGAATCAAAATTCTTCTCTTTCTCTTTAGTTGTTGTTGTAAACTGAGGAACATCCACACGACGAAAAAACGATCTTTGTCCTCCCTGGCCTTCTCCCAAAAAACGTCCGTCCACACCTCACTATGAGCTCAACACGAGGCTTCAGGGCGTGTAGTACACATGCCAGGCCTTTAGGGGCGCTGTGACTCACCAAACACAATAAAAAAATCAGACAGACAGACCACATAGAAATTTAGAAGTAGGATTCTGCACATAAACACACAAACCACTCTATATAACTCTAGTTTTATAGGTCTATGGCCCCGCTCCGCCTGCTTCTAGCTTCCGCAGCTCTACCGGAGCTTCTAGTCCCTGATTGTTCTGGTTATTAGGTGACGTTACGGACCGAGTTTTTTTTTTTTTTTTTAGATTGGCTGGATTTGCCGATCCCCGATCACTCACAAATCACCAATATCGGCATCCCTAATTATTAATATTATATAATATAATAAGAATGTTATTGTACTGAAGACAGTAACACCTGCAGCTCTCGACCCGCCGAAAAAGCTCATGATGCCAGTTTTAAGGTGTTTTTCTGTGGCAGTGTTACAGCGCCACCTATCAGCCTGGCATGTGTACTACACTGTTTTAAGTCGTTTTCAGGGTGCCGTGTGGACGGGAAACTTTTTAAGAACGACGGGGGAGAAAGTGAGTTTTAGCTCGTGTGGACGGAGGTTTACTGAATAACTGAGTATGTTGGTGTGGAGTGTTGATGCTCTGTTAAGGTCACAATAGACGTCCAGCGACCTGGACGGTAAAACGGTAAAACGTCCAGCGACCTGGACGGTAAAACGGTAAAACGTCCAGCGACCTGGACGGTAAAACGGTAAAACGTCCAGCGACCTGGACGGTAAAACGTCCAGCGACCGGCGGAGTGACGGTTTAAAGGTGAGAATGTTTCTGCAGCTGGACGTCACTCGTCTCACTAACAGACATCGAGGATTCAAACTCAACAGGTTTGCAACACACACACACACACACACACACACACACACACACACACACCAGGTATTCGCGTTATGACGGCGGGGAGTTTCCTGATTGTACCAAGTCAAAGACGCGATGTTTTTTTCTTCTTCTCTTTCCTGACAGCTGGTAACCTGCCAGGAAAATCTGGGATCGCAAAACAAAGTAGAAGTACTCCATCAGAAGTAAAAGTACACCGGCTCACAAACCAATCACATGCATTCTAATGAGAAAGCATTAATTAGACTCCCAGTTTGTTCACTGGTCGACTTTAAAGCACAAGTTTTAAATATATTACTTAACTTCATTGTGTGAAAACTTGATCAGTTCCTACTGGCATGAATGTTGTCGTACTTTATGATAAGATAAATACTTTTCATTGTCCCGACAATTACACACGTCTACTTATGTACGTTTTCAGGTGAGCAATAAGACACTTGTCAGAAATTGGAAATAAAATACCAGAATAATGTTGAAATAGTGGATAAATACTCATTTTTTAAACGATTCCTGTTGTTCTGATGGGAAACAAAATAATATATATTATCTCAAAGCTCAGTCTTTATGTTTGGACTCTAATGAATATGAAATTCAGAAACTGTTCCAGTCGATGTTTTAACCTCCATTTCTCTATTGGAATCTTTAATTACCTTCATCATGTGAGTAAAGAATCACTAAGAGATAAAAAAAAATAATAATCTTGAAGAAGAAACTTCAGTCCTCGTTTCTTGATCCCAAAGTACAAATGATTGAGGTTTTACTGCAGGTTGTAAAAATTTCAAAGTACAAGACATTTCAGTTTTAGTGTTACTGGATGTTAGACCCCGACGTTCTGCTTGACAGACCTGAGAAATGGATGGGAATCTCTGGCACTGCATTACATTGGTTCTGGAGAGGTTCTGTTCTGTATCAATATGATATTAGAGAATCTATAATGAAAATCAGTTCTGGGGTTCCTCAAGGCTCCATCCTTGGGCCTCTTTTGTTTAACATATACATCAGTGGTGTCAGACTCATTTTGAACGAGGGGTCACAGAGTCCAGTTTTATTTAGAGAGGGCCAGATGAGTAAAATACTGCCATAATAACCTTTAAGATAAGATATAAGATAAGATATCCCTTTATTTATCTCGCATGTGGAGAAATTTGCGGTGGTACAGCAGGATAGTACAGAGAAAGAAGCCCACATAGCAGGAACTAAAAAAAAAGCAGACAAAAATACAGTGTGGACATGTACAGAGTATGGGGGTGGATGTATTTTACATAGTAAATACGTTCTTATAGATTATTATAGTTATTGCACCACTTCTTGTCCAGTTGGAGTGGAGTGATATTGTCCAGTTGTAGTGTGCAGTGGTCTACTGGGAGCAGGCTTGGTTGAAGAGTCTGACTGCAGAAGGGAGGAAGGACAAGATTTCTCTTTGTTGTGGCACAGAGTATATATATATATATACTGTATATATGATGAAAATGTCTGTATTTTCCCCAAAAACTAATAATTACCAGCAAAAATGACAACAATCTCAACATATAACCAATTGTAATTCAACTTTATGGTGCAAAATACAAAATCTCCTCAAAAAATAGATGTTTTCTTTGAAATCTTCACCATTTTCTTGGTGTTTCGGCTCGAGATCCCTACGTTTCACTGCCTTGCTTTAGGTTAAAAGGAGTGAATTTACGTTCATGAATAAATTACAGTGACTAATTTCAATTGAAATGTTTTGTCTGACACCGGACTCCCCGCCGACGCAGCTGCGAAGCTGCTTTTTGGCGATCAGAGGAAATGACAGTACGTGTCGGGTCGTCTGTGTAAACAGAAGCACATGGCGGCCGACCGCAGCCGCCTCCTCCGCTGACAGTAGTCATTTGAGGCACCGCTCCACCCAGACCGGCCTGATCCCGGGATTACAGGGAGTCTGCCGTCTCCCTCTCACAGAAAAACAAGTCGCATGCAGCCGCGCCGTGACCTCCGACCCCCCCGGCGCCCGCAGACGTTCAGTCGAGGCCGCAGCCCGCGGCGTGTGGCGCGGGTTGACCTTCTGAACCCCCCAGAGGGGTGTGTGTTGAAATTCCCACGGCGGGTGTGTCTGTCTGCCAGGTGAGGAGTTGCTCCATTCCCCTCCTGGGTTTTCCGGCCGGCCCGCTTCTCCGCCCCGGCAGGGTTCCGCGTGACGGCCCGTCGGCCTGATCCGGTCCTGCAGTCGCCACGTCTCCAGGAAACCTCTAGAATCACCGGAGGGACTTCACGAGACGTGCAGATCGATCGCCAAGCAGCAAATCTGATCGTTTATAGACTTAAAGTTGAAGGAAAAACTCCTGCCGACCTTTTTTTTTTCTTCTTGTCAGGTCCAACCTCTGGACATTTATTAAATCTGCAAGAAAGAACACACACCGAAGTCAAGTTCTGGTCTTACTCGCGAGGAGAACGGACAGAGAGTGTTTCAGTTACAATCTCCAACCCGCTCTGAAAACTCTCTGCGTCTCCTCTCTTTTTATTATCACAGTGGGGAAACATAAGTCACACAGTACTTCCGCAATTCATTAAAAGACTGCTGGTACAGTGAATGTGATAACTTTACGTAGAATTATTCCAACACTTCTAAACTCCCGTCACGTGAACCAGGGTTTGAATCCCTCCTCAAGTCTCCACCTCGGAACCTCCTGCAGGTTTCTTCCTCCTCAGTTCAGTTTTTTTCCACCGTCTCTTCTGCTCAGCCATTTTGAATCCTTGTTTTTTTTTCTCTGTAAAAGACCAAACCTAATTGGATATCAGGAATCAGAAAACCTTATTACAAAGCGTATGAAAACAAATCTTGGATAAATAAAACAGGTACATGTAAGATAATATAGAAACAAATGGGTGTTATCAGTGTTATATTTCTGTGATAATAACTCCATCTTTTGCTTTTTTTGTTTGTTTTGTTCCCGTATTTCACTATTTTCTCTATTTTCTTTTCTTTTCCAACTGTTTTTTTTCCTCAAACCAAGTTTATTTTTACGACTATGTGGTTAATTGCGTAATGTTTGAATGAAGAATAAAGTGACTTTCGGCCCTATATAAATAAAGTTGAATTGAATTGCTATAACACAGTTGTAGTGGGTCAAAACATTTCTCTTCTTCCAATACGTTTGTCTTCCAAAAATCAATAATAATATTTTTTTTTTAAAACTTTCGACCATGAAACCTTGACATGTCACCTTCCCGTCGTCTTTCCACACCGGGTCCTTTTCGTGTGAATCGGTTGCAAAGTGTCGCTTCTTTCCACGGAGCAGCTGAGAACCGAGAAGCTGATCTGAGATACCGACTCACGTCTGACGGCCAGTTGGCACGAGGCCCGCGATCGAAGGCCGATAAGAAGATCTGTCAAGCCTGAACGATCGGTATGAACGCTCACACGTGAAAACATGTTGTGAGTGTGTGTGCGGGGGCCGTCGTGTGACAGTGGAGTGGCGGTTCGCACTAATATAACCGGATCAAGAACGTGTGTGGAGTTTGCAGCTTGTCCTTGTGCATAAATGGGAAAATCACCCGGAGGCGCTTTTACAGAGAAAAAAACAATCGACTGGTGAAAGTTGGAAGGAAAACTCCTGATAACTGGCAAGAAATGGTAAAAAAAATAAAATAAACTTTCAATTCAATTAAAGAATAAAAAATTTCCATTGTAACACAAAAGGTAATTTAATCAAAAATGATAGGAAATAACAATTTTATTCACACCCTGCTATCATGCATTATATTTTTCAGGATGATGTTTTGCCATGAATTCAGAGAGCTGTATTGTATTTATATCTATAAAAAAAAAAAACTATTTATTAGGAAAACTAGAACGAGTTTCAGTTTCAGTGAGAAAAACAAAGTCCTTCAAACCACCAGTGAACATATTCACACATCTAATAACAAGGTTATTACAGATACTCTTCCTATAGCAATATTAGATTTAAAATAGATTAAAAAGAAATGGTTATATTTTGAGGACGTGAGACCAGTAATCAGATTACAGAACTGAAGTAATGAGTCGGGTGTGCCCACGGCTCCTGCTCCAGTCTCGCTGAAGGAGGCGGAGAGCTCCCCCTTGTGGCCAAACAAGCTCATTTCCAAACACACGCGAATCAACCAACATGAGCGCGAATGACTGGGAGTCACTGTTTGATCCATGAAGGATGAAGGATCATTGATCATTGATCATTGATCATTGATCATTGATCATTGATGATAAATCATTAATCACTCTTCTTGTTTCATGACTAATCGATAAATGAATCTGCTGCTGGAATAATTTTAACCTTCAGTGATCAACATCGTGGAGGCTCGAAGATCTTCAGACCGACTCCCATTAATGATTTAATTCTTTTTAATTCAATTCAACTTTATTTATATAGTACCAAATACAACAGTCATTTCTCGGTGCTTTTTACAGAGAAAAGAGAAAAACCCAACAAATTTTTGGGATCAAAGGATCAATAAGGCCACGATTTTTATACTCGTGTAACAAAACACACAAAGATTTATGAAAATATGGAAATTTCATAGATAGATAGAATAAAAACAGCTAAAACCTTAGAAATGAAGGTATAAAACCCTTGTGCGTGGCTTCTCGCGTTGTCCACCTGGGGGCAGCGAAACCTTCCACTCTTTCACACAATGTTTTGATTGGTTCATGTGATTGTTTGTTGTTTTTTTTCATTCAGAGGATATCAGACACAAGCTGAAGAGGATCTACAGCCATCCGCACTGAGGCATCGAAGAAGTGATACAGTAATTTTGTGTGTCTAAAGTTAATATTGTCAGAATGCATGAGCCATGATTCTTGTTTGGGAAATGTTGTGTCAAATTGAGTTTTATTTTTATTTTTTTCAATTCAGGAAAGAAAAAAAATCCCCTTTTAATCTGAAGCGGAAAATTACAGCTCATCCAGGTATTTATGTCTTTAAGCTTCTAGTTTGATAAGTTGATCAGTAATATTTGGTTTTATAGATAAATACATCAGCGTGTCATCTGCATAACAATAGACGTTAATGATGAGGGCGCCAGGAAACACTGCTGGGCCTGCAATAACCGCACACAGTCACCAGGGGGCGCTTCACGTTGAACCTGTGAGCTGTACACTATGTACACTGGCAGACACATAAACAGCCAGAGGAGAGGAGACGATGTGAGGAGGAGAGAGAGAGAGAGAGAGAGAGAGAGAGAGAGAGAGATGAAGGAGAAGAAAATCTTGAATGGATGCTCTGGTTGACGCTCCTCCCAGCCAATCAGAGCCTGTTCCTCCATTCCTCCAGTGTCCGGGCTCTGTGATTGGCTGCTGGGAGCAGAGATGCAGAGAAAGAGAAAGAGAGAGAGAGAGAGAGAGAGAGAGAGAGAGAGAGAGAGGAGGAGGACACCTCCACTCCTCACCCCTTCACCTCCCTCTCTCCCTCTCTTCATCAGTGCTCCTCTGGCTCCTCTGCCTCGCTGCACACTGCGCTCTGATTCGCTGTCTGCTTCCTGAGGTTTCATGGACCTGCCGCTCACCGACCGCCGCCGCTGCTGTTGCTGCTGCTGCTGCTGCTGTTTACGCCGCGGCGCCAGGTGCATGATGGGAGCCGGAGTTCCCTGGGAGGACAGCTGATGGAGCCGAGGACCGTCGCTCAGCGGAGTTTGGAGATGTGAGCTGGTGGGCGTGCGGGCATCGCCAAACTCTCACTCTCTCTATCACGCCTTCGCTCGCTCTCCTCCTTCGCCTCTGCAGCTTCACTCCATCTGCTCTCCTTCTCACCCCCCACCTCTACCCCCCCACCTCTAACCCCCCGCACACACACACACCTTTACCCCCCAACCCCCCCCATCTCTGTCTCCCCCATCACTCACACTTCAGCTGGAAGCAGGATGGGTTGTCGTCTGACTCGGACTAAGGTGAGCGCTCCTTCAGGTGTGTCAGCGCGCATGGAGGGCGAGTGGTGGGGGGGCGGAGGTGAAGGTGGGGGGGGTGAGTGTTGGAGGTGGGAGGGTTTATGGGTGAGACGTTGGAGGAGAGAGTGAGAGGATGATGAGAGAGAAGAAGGACAGGATGAGTAAATGAGATGTGACGTTTGCTGAGATGACCTGCTCTCTCTCTCTCTCTCTCTGTTAGATCACTGTAGACATGTACACACACACACACACACACACACACACACACACACACACACAACCCAGATAGCACCAGTGACCCCGGACAATGCTGATGACTGAAGGCTAAAGGCTAGTGTGTGTGTGTGTGTGTGTGTGTGTGTGTGTGTGTGTGTGTGTGTGTGTGTGTGTGTGTGTGTGTGTGTGTCTGTGTGTGTGTGTGTGTGTGTGTGTGTGTGTGTGTGTGTGTGTGTGTGTGTGTGTGTGTAGAGAGGGAAGTCGCACTTCATTTTGTTTGAAATGTAAACAAAGCGATTAATCTTGTTTGACATCATTGTGCAAATTCTTTTAAATGTAGTCGTGTTACTTCACTAGTTACTGCAGATGAAAAGTAACTAGTTACTTGGTAAAGTTTCATGTGATAATAATGGTCACATAACATATTATTGTATTATTACTGTGACACATTAGCTAAACAATCAGAGGAGGTTATTGGAGGAAGATGCTCTATAATCTGATATTAGAGGAGGAAGAGTCTCTATAATCTGATGTTAGAGGAGGAAGATGCTCTATGATCTGTTGTTAGTGGAGGAAGAGTCTCTATAATCTGATGTTAGAGGAGGAAGTCTCTATAATCTGATGTTAGTGGAGGAAGAGTCTCTATAATCTGTTGTTAGTGGAGGAAGAGTCTCTATAATCTGATGTTAGTGGAGGAAGAGTCTCTATAATCTGATGTTAGAGGAGGAAGATGCTCTATAATCCGATGTTAGTGGAGGAAGAGTCTCTATAATCTGATGTTAGAGGAGGAAGATGCTCTATAATCCGATGTTAGTGGAGGAAGAGTCTCTATAATCTCATGTTAGAGGAGGAAGAGTCTCTATAATCTGATGTTAGAGGAGGAAGATGCTCCATAATCTGTTAGTGGAGGAAGAGTCTCTATAATCTCATGTTAGAGGAGGAAGAGTCTCTATAATCTGATGTTAGTGGAGGAAGAGTCTCTATAATCTGTTGTTAGTGGAGGAAGAGTCTCTATAATCTGATGTTAGAGGAGGACGATGCTCCATAATCTGTGAGTGGAGGAAGAGTCTCTATAATCTGATGTTAGAGGAGGAAGATGCTCTATAATCTGATGTTAGTGGAGGAAGAGTCTCTATAATCTCATGTTAGAGGAGGAAGAGTCTCTATAATCTGATGTTAGTGGAGGAAGAATCTCTATAATCTGATGTTAGAGGAGGAAGATGCTCCATAATCTGTTAGTGGAGGAAGAGTCTCTATAATCTGATGTTAGAGGAGGAAGATGCTCTATAATCTGATGTTAGTGGAGTAAGAGTCTCTATAATCTGATGTTAGAGGAGGAAGATGCTCTATAATACGATGTTAGTGGAGGAAGAGTCTCTATAATCTCATGTTAGAGGAGGAAGAGTCTCTATAATCTGATGTTAGAGGCGGAAGAGGCTCTATAATCTGAATGTTAGCTCTAGTAAATTATTTTTGAACTAATGAGATAAACTACAAACAAGTAGACAATTTTAGTCCATCTATATTTTAGAGATGTTGATTTCTGTATTTTTAAATTTGATATATTAATTTCTATTTATTTATTTAATTATGGAGCCTTATAATGTTTGAAACAAACTCTAAAACTTGAGCTAGTTTGGAGGATTGTGTGTGTGTGTGTGTGTGTGTGTGTGTGTGTGTGTGTGTGTGTGTGTGTGTGTGTGTGTGTGTGTGTGTGTGTGTGTGCTTTCACAGTGAGAGTGCTCCTGAATGCCTCATGCAGAATAATCATAGTGCCGCTCAGTGAGGCCTTCACAGGCACAAACTGTGCCAAAACTAACAGCCTCCATCGACACAGCCTGAGGGTGGAGGCTGCGATGAGAGATGCTGCGATGAGAGATGCTGTGATGAGACAGGCTATGCTGATGAAAAGGTGCAGGCTGCGAGGATGAAGAGGAGAAGGCTCCGAGGGTGTAGGATGAAAATGTTCCCACTTCTGAACACTTTTTTATGTCCTAACGTGGGAATCAGCAGAGTCATGAGAGAATCGTGTTAGAATCAGGAGAGAGTCGTTTTGGAATCAGGAGAGAGTCTTGTTAGAATCAGGAGAGAGTCATGTTAGAATCAGGAGAGAGTCGTTTTGGAATCAGGAGAGAGTCGTTTTGGAATCAGGAGAGAGTCATGTTAGAATCAGGAGAGATTCGTTTTGGAATCAGGAGAGAGTCATGTTAGAATCAGGAGAGAGTCATTTTGGAATCAGGAGAGAGTCGTTTTGGAATCAGGAGATAGTTGTGTTAGAATCAGGAGAGAGTCATGTTAGCATCAGGAGAGAGTCATGTTAGAATCAGGAGAGAGTCATTTTAGAATCAGGAGAGAGTCATTTTGGAATCAGGAGAGAGTCGTTTTGGAATCAGGAGAGAGTCATGTTAGCATCAGGAGAGAGTCATTTTAGAATCAGGAGAGAGTCATTTTTGGAATCAGGAGAGAGTCGTTTTGGAATCAGGAGAGAGTCATGTTAGAATCAGGAGAGTCATTTTGGAATCAGGAGAGAGTCGTTTTGGAATCAGGAGAGAGTCATGTTAGAATCAGGAGAGTCATTTTGGAATCAGGAGAGAGTCGTTTTGGAATCAGGAGAGAGTCATGTTAGAATCATGAGAGAGTCATGTTAGAATCAGGAGAGAGTCGTGTTAGCATGAGGAGCGTCATGATAGAGTCATGTTAGAATATTGAGAGAGTAATGAGTCGTGTTAGAATCAGGAGAGAGTCATTTTGGAATCAGGAAAGAGTCGTTTTGGAAACAAGAGAGAGTCGTGTTAGAATCAGGAGAGAGTCCTTTTGGAATCAAGAGAGAGTCGTTTTGGAATCAGGAGAGAGTCGTTTTAGAATCAGGAGAGAGTCATTTTGGAATCAGGTGAGAGTCGTGTTAGAATCAGGAGAGAGTCATATTGGAATCAGGAGAGAGTCATTTTGGCATCAGGAGAGAGTCGTTTTGGAATCAAGAGAGAGTCATGTTAGAATCAGGAGAGAGGCGTGTTAGAATCAGGAGAGTCATTTTGGAATCAGGAGAGAGTCGTGTTAGAATCAGGAGAGAGTCGTGTTAGAATCAGGAGAGAGTCATTTTGGAATCGGGAGAGAGTCGTTTTGGAATCAAGAGAGAGTCATGTTAGAATCAGGAGAGAGTCGTGTTAGAATCAGGAGAGAGTCATTTTGGAATCAGGAGAGAGTCGTTTTAGAATCAGGAGAGAGTCATTTTGGAATCAGGAGAGAGTCGTTTTGGAATCAAGAGAGAGTCATTTGGAATGAAGAGAGAGTCATGTTAGAATCAGGAGAGAGTCGTGTTAGAATCAGGAGAGAGTCATGAGAGAGTCGTGAGAGTCATGTTAGAATGAGGAGAGTCATGAGAGTCATGAGAGAGTCATGAGAGAGTCATGAGAGAGTCATGAGAGAGTCATGAGAGAGTCATGTTAGAATGAGGAGAGTCATGAGAGTCATGAGAGAGTCATGAGAGAGTCATGTTAGAATGAGGAGAGTCATGAGAGAGTTGTGTTAGAATCGCGAGAGAGTCATGAGAGAGTCATGTTGGAATCAGGAGAGAGTCATGAGAGTCGTGTTAGAATCAGGGGAGAGTCATGAGAGCTTTATGAGAATCGCAAAACACAGAAAATCCTAAGTGAATAATGAGAAAACCATGAGTGAATCATCAAAACATCATGAGGCCAGTGGCAAAAATGTGAAAATTGTAAAAGTAAGATGAGAATCAAATCTGAATCCTGAGACAAGAATGACAAAAACAAAAAAATGAGAGAATCACAAAAGAATCACGTGCGAGACTCGATAACGAGGGAAGGTGAACTTGGGGCTCTTTCGCTGAGTCGGCATTAAACTGTAAAGCGATTCTCATGTCATGAGGTTCAGTCGCGCGCAACTCTTCAAAACTACCCGTTTGTCTTTTTTTCCGCCGACTGAGCGGAAACGAAGGCGACTGCGTGTCCTGGAATTTCACTAAATGTGACTGAGTGCGACGAGAAACTCCCAGACTTCAGCCTGCGTTACTGTCAGAGTGCAGCGGCGTGTGACACACTTCAGGCTACGCCACTCTCTCTGTGTGTGTGTGTGCGTGTGCGTGTGCGTGCATGCGCGTGTGTGTGTGACGGAGCTCTCGCACTGTACAGACCCGGGGCCTCCATCATCCTGACCTACATGACGCTGTAACGTTGAAGCAGGCTCCGTCTTCACGGCCTCGCAGCGAGGAGGTCGGCTCCGGCTCCGGCCCGCCAGCCGCCCCTCCGGCCTCAGCGCTACCAGAGGATGGCTGGCGCACGCTCACGACGTTTCATTCTTGCGTGTCGACCCACGGCGACGCGATTGCGTAAAAAAAAAAAAGCTAAAAGTCTCAGGTGTGTGACCACGCATGAGAACCTTTTCAACTCGGTAGCGTTTTAGAAATTACAGCTCGGCAAACAAATTGTGACAAAATATGGCTATAAACTGTGAAAATGTAAAATTGCGAATGCTCAGCATACAAAAGTGATATACATTTGCAATAAATGCCTACTTATAGGTTCTTTGATATGGGGAATTCATTTATTCATTTAAAGGTCAAGGTCACGCTCCAAGGTCAAGGTCAATGTTAAAACACGTGCAAAATGAAGGATATGACTTAATTTAACGTGTTCTAGATACGACCACATATATTTTATAGCTCCAAAAGTAATGTAGTGTTGAAGGCAAGGCTACGGGCCTTCAGGAAATGTGTAATACGCCCACGTACCACAGTAAATTTCCGATCTTTGCCGAGCTGTAATTTCTAAAAGCTACCAGGTTGAAAAGGTCATCATGCGTATTCAGACACCCGAGGCTGTTATCGTTCAGAAGATATATGGTCGCCTTTGCCCACCCAGATGGTTCCATATTGGCCCCTGGCCCGTGGACTTTCACCGACCCCGACGGCCGAGAACCGCGCCGTCCTCGGGAGCCTTGAGACGACCCCGACGACAGAACAAACAGGAAGCCACAAGAACGTGCTCCACCCCGTTAAGGGTCCCACATCCTCGCTTTCACAAAATAATCAAGTCACAAACTGAGTAAAGGAGATAAGAGGAGCCGAGACGCTAAAGGGCGTTAGCACCGAAGCTAGCTTTACAACAAAAGCTAGCGGACCCTCGACTAAAGCCTCGTTTCCGCCGCGCAGTACGTGTTTAGGTACGGTTCAGGTTTTGAGAAAAGTCATGGATGGTACCGAGAGAAACCGTACCCAACCGTTAATATTTTTCGTCACCCCTCCGCTGGTGTTCCTAGGACATTGGTACGGGTTCCATAAGGAGGAGCTACGACGCAGCCGTCTCCTGATTGGTCAGTGACGATTGTCACTCTCGATAAGCCGCAATATTTAAAATACTCATCGGCCATATAAACCTTCCCGTTGGTGTTCATATAGTCCACTGGTTATTTTGTTAATTGGCTTCATTGAAATGTCGGTGCGACACTGCCCCCTGGCGTTCCGATGAGGTACGGAATGAGAAAGTTTTCCGTGTGACGGCGTCGTTACGCGGCCGTTCACAACCCTCCTACATTTTGAGCGTACTCTTGGTGGTGGAACCACACAACAGAGTTGGGATCTGGGCTTGCTTTGCCTTACCGTACGGCGCCGTGGAAACGAGGCTTAGAACTGTGTGTGCATTGGGTACAGTTGTGTGTGCGTGTGACGGGCGTGTGTCGTTTCCTCCCACCAGACTCACGAACAGGCTCACCGCCGCCGCCGGGAGGAGGTGCGCTACGTGGACGAGTACGGCCAGCCAATCACCGTGCAGGTGGATGCGAAGAGGGGGCGGGGCCATAGGAGGAGGCGTTCCCGCTGTGCCATCGAATGCAACATCCCGACGGAGCGACACTGGGAGGCCCTGAGAGCCATGGGGCTGATGGAAGGGGAGAGCGGACAAGGGGACGGATACAGCGCAGGGTGGGTGCTCCAGGCTGCAGGGGGGTGGAGTGGGTGGAGTTTATGGGGCAGGTGAAGTAGGTGCACTGGCTGGAGCTGGTGAGGTATGCGGAGGGTGACCAGCTGGAGTCAGTGGAGTGGGTGGCGCTGGTGGGGTCGGTAGAGTGGAGTCGGGTCAGTGGATGGACGGACTTCAGGTGTCACTTCCTGTTATACTTTTCTCATTTCAAACTTCTTCTTCAGTGGTTCAGTCTTATTTTGGCCTCAATCTTGTTTTTGGCTTCTTGTTTTCTATTGATGTCTGAGTACCGACTTCCAACGATCGTCTTCTTCCCGTTAAGCTTTAATGTCTTTATTGTTTTGATGGGGTCATATTATACAACTTTTCAACACTGTCACATGGTCTTGTTGGTCCAAAAACGATGTGTTCAAAGTTTATTGCCTCAAATCCAGGTTTTCCTTGATTTTAGGGACGATTATTACTGAAAGGAAATTTTGCATAATATGACTCCTTTAACAGAATCATATGTTGTCTGTTATGTAACAAGGAACACCCCCAATCTCATAACCAAAGTCATTTATAAAAGGTCTCCAATCTGTGGCGTTCGTACACTCCTGCAGCGCCACCTCCGTGTCACTGGACGAATCCAATACGGTCCTTGTGCTGATCGCACGCAGTTCCACCAGCGGCCTATTGGAGGCGAAAAGGTGTATGACGCTGTGCTCTGAGTCACCAATTGTGTCAAAGAAGAATTATATCAATGCTCCAGGATTTTATTCCTTCTCATTGCACAGTCCATATATCGTTGCACTATTTTACTGTGTTGCACCAATCTCATCAAAACAAATTCCATGTATAGTGTAAACTATACCTGGAAATAAATCCATTTCTGATAAACATTATTAAAGTCCCAGCGGGTCCAGATAAGAGCACTCGTGCCGATTGACTTCAGTGGTCGCCGTCATTCACAATGGCTACAACAGCTGACGGTGGAATGTTGAAAAACAACTAAAAACTGCCACGATGACGTGTGAGAAGCAGCAATAATCACCAGGAGTACAAACACAAGTCTGGATTTCCAGCACTCAGTGTCGACACAGACAGAGGCGGAGACAAAGGTCAGCGAGAAACACTGATCAGCATATTGTCCTGGAGCCAAGTCTCCGTGAAGCAAAGCAGGTGCAAGGTGAACTGTATGGAGTAGGTGTCCACGTCCATGTTGTCTACAAATGATGTCGCACATCCGGTGTCCAAATCGTGCTAATATGCTAACAGACGTTGTGTGATCTCTTCCAACCTCACAGGCCGTACTACGGTCACATGACTGTGTCGCCTGAAATGTACCCTGCCAGCACTCGCAGCATGATGCCACCCGACGTCTACCCGCCCAACGGCTACCTGCCAAGACCATCCAGTGAGCAGCACCCAGCTAACCGCTACCTGCCCAGCGTCTCCTACAGTTTAGATCACCTGGACAGGCTGGACTACCAGGTGAGACACTTTGTGGTTTTACCTGTGTGACGTCACTGCGACTCGGTGATCGTCTGTGCGACATTGTTATCCCGAGAAACACTGATGGAGTCCGATTGATCCTGCAGGGGGCAGGCATGATGCCGTACCAACCCAACTCAGAGAGCTGTCTGATTGGCTGCTACAGCGCAGAGGAGGTCGAACAGAAGAACTACCCCCGACAAGTAGATGTTCCCTTCCTACCTTTTTGGTTGAAGTTGGTTCAGAAGTGTTGAAAGATGTTGGCTTTTCCGAAGTATTGACAGACGATGGTTTTCACAAATGTTTGTATATGAGGGGTTTAAAGTTTGTCCATGCAGTGGTTTTTCTGGGTTTTCTGAATCTCCAAATGGCATTATTCATTGTCGACAATAAAATCCACAAGTTCTTCATGACCTGACATGAAAAACTTTCTTGGTGAAACACCTGTATCACGTGATGAAGTTAGGATTTTGGAGATTTTAGATTTTTAAATTTGTCTCGATTTAATTTTCTTGACCGTTCTGGTTATTCAACTCAGGTTTGATTCACCTTCAATTTTCTTCGACTCTCTTCAGCCGGACTACCGCTCTCCCTGGAGGCCTGACCCTCCCCTCGGCTACCTTCCCCTCAGTGAGCTGGACAGTGGGTTAGGCTGCGGCCCTGACAGCCCGCACAACCGGATGCCGTTCTCTGAGGCTGAGACAGACGCCATGTCGTCTCTGCCGGGCCACACCGCTTCCTCGCAGGGTTCCTCGTCCTCCTCGGAGTCTCTGATCTCCTCGGAGCCCAGCGACTCGGGTTTCCACAGTGTCAGCACTGGCGAGCACCGCCGCCTGCACAAGATTCACGTTGGCCACGTACACCGGCAGTCCCACCATCTCCGCACAGGCCACTCCCCCCGAGAGCAGAGAGGACGCTGGGATCTGGAGTCCATCCCCGAGACGACGCCAGTGACCCACAGCGGAGGCCCTCAGGCATCCCGGTGCACTGTGGGTAATAGCACTACCACCACGGTGCACTTCCACAGAGCTGAGAGGAGCCCCACCCTCCCTCGCCATCACTCACCTCCATCGCCCTCCGTCGGTCAGTGCACGAACACGTCAAAGTCCACAAACTGTCCATCAGACTGTCCATCAAACCAAGTTGGATGTTGGCAGAGTTACAATGGCATGATTTGACTTCCTCTTTTTGTCTGCAGGTTGTCGTACTGAACCCTGCCAGCGGAGGGCAGTGTGGTTGGAGCAGCAGGGAGGAGGCAGGACTATCGAGGCTCCAGGGCGTAGTCGAACAATAACTGACCTGAGTGAAGGGCAGCGGCGCCGTAGAGCGAGTCACCCGAACGTTATGGATCCGAGTGCGCCACTTCCGGGCAGCCAACAGGGCCCCGTTGGCAACACCCTGGGGCCACGCAGCAGGGCCAGTTATCCCAGCAACTGTCACCCCACCTCCCACCTGAGCATCGACCGGACCAGCCTGTCCAATCAGCAGAGCCCCTCCCGGAGTCGGGAGGAGGACTCGCTCTCCAGGAGTCCAGGCTCCGCGTCCAGCGGGGCGTCTGACTGGCGAGGCATTCAGACAATGGGGAGCCGTGTCAGCAAACCAAAAGGAGGCCCTGGAACTCCTTTCTACAGCACGCTGGAAGCCCCACAGCGGGGTCCGTGCTCCCCGCCCTCGCCCCGCTCCAGGCTGTCCAATCAGAAATCAGTCAGGAACCAGCTGCTCAGAGCCAGAGCGTACAGACTGGCCAGGGAGCGCAGCGAAGTCACCACAGACGAGGAGGTGCGAGGAGAGGGGGGCATGCGGGGGGAGGAGGAGGGGGACGATGGGCGGTGGGCAGGGCGATACTGCAGCCGCACGGAGAGGAGGCGCCACCTGGCCCTGTCCCGGCAACAGCGCGAGCGGAGGGGCGGTGGGGAGGAGGCGGGCGGGGCGGGGCAGGTGGCGCTGTCCTCCCAGACGGTGCTGGAGCTGAGCCACCTCAAGCAGAACCGGCTGAGGAACAGCAAACTGCTGGACGACTGGACCACAGTGGAGGAGCTGCTGACCCATGGCACGCGGGTGGAGAGCGACGGGCAGCTGTGTCCAAGTCCGCTGCTGTCTGTCACCACCGTCTGAGCACTGCATCCACTGTTTCAGTGCACCACCACTGCAATGCTCAACTTGACCAGTATATGAGCACCATACTGCTGCCACACTGCACCAGTGTACCACTAGATGGCTGTACCACTGCATGGCCGAACCATTGGTCCAATGCACAACCGTAACGCAAATCCACTGTGGCTTTGCTGCATCAACCCAAGCATTCTACCACTGCTCCACAACACTGCAAAACTCTGCTACACCTTACATCTTAGCACAGCACTGCCACACCACCGCACGGCCGCATTAACCACTCCACTGCAGCACTATAAAACCACTCCACCATAGCTCCACCATAAAATTATCTGAGCAGTGCCACTGCAGCGCCACACCACTGCATCACTGCTCCATGTCATCATTGCCCCACTGAAATATCACACAGTTGTACTACTGCATCACAGGTCCATCGCTGCACTCACAAGGCAAGTCCACTGCACCACAACAGTTCAGTGTGGATTTTTACCTGCAGGTCTCTGGTTGGTTCACTTTGACTTTAGTACCCTAACCTCACCAAGTCCCTGGTACTACTACAGGACTGTTTTCATCCTGTTACTACACCTTCAGCTTCACCTGCTGACTCAATCTGCACTCTGGTCCGACCCAGAACCAGGAAGTCCAGAATAGAGTGGAAATCAAGGTAGTGGATGGGGTATAGTGCTCCTTCCAGCCTGAGTCAAAATCAAGAAGGGTACAACTGAAACGTGCTGCAGGGCAACAGGGTGCCGTGGATCCTGCCGACTCTGAGCCGGAGGCTTCAGATCCTCCTGCAGGAGCTCATGAGTCCTGCTGCAGACGCAGGCTGAGAGTCCTCTGACTGTCGGTCCGAATGTTTCTGAAGACATCGTAACCACGTATGGGTCATTTTCAATTTTCAGGTTTATTTTCACACCAACAAATCCAAAACAGCTGAAACTTCTGGAGCCAGAAACTGAAAACCGACTGACCGTCACAGGGAAGGGACGGAGGTTTGCTTCCAGGCCGGAGTCTTTCTGTCCGAGATGTCCACAGGTTGCCGGTACCATTCTCCACTGTCCTCTGCACCACAGGAAATGGGGCCTCTCCCAGTGCATGAACCGCTTCCTTTCATTAGAGTCAGGTTAGAATAGCTTCGCATAAAGAATGTAAATCATAGGGAAACTCTTAGCAAGGGTCTGCTACATCGGAATTTTAGTATCTGGTAAGTCTGATTCCAGTGAAGTCTGTAGTATGTAGTATGAGCAGACAGGGTCGACCACCTGGACTGCCCAATAGGCCTTTATCAGCTAAATAAATGAACACTATTGATTTTCACTGTAACATTAAATAGGTGACGCCAGTGTCACTTTGAAAAGATAGCACTTTGAGATCACGTTAGTTGGTTGCCATGGAAACGCCTGGTTTTTTATTGGTTCAGTTCAGGAAAAGATATATATATTTTTTTTTTTAAACATTCTGAGTAGCACTAACTCCACAGGTTCACTCCTTTTGAAAATAGCTTTAAAAGACGTTTTGTTCTCTGTAGGTGCGACTCGGGAATTGAACCTTGGCCCCCCCCTGCGTTAAAATCCTGCTTTCATTCCCATCCTGCCCCTTGATACAATATCTCATCCTGTTTTCTGTGTCTGCAATCCTCTTCAAGGTGAATACAATGTTGCTGATGACAGCAAAGGCCTATTCACAGTCCAAAGGGAAGAAGAACAGCCAGCAGTAGAAGAAACATTTGGTTCAGGACATTTCATACTCCGAGAGATGCCGTGCGAACTTGGAGGCCACGCCCCCTCGCTGCAGGCACCGATTTCTTTTCCACTCATACGCTCGCTTCCATTCGCAGTTGTTTTTGAAAATGTCTCCGCAGGAATTCCCAGCAATTTTGGTGTCCTAATAAGATTTTTAGCTGGCGAATAGATTTTCATATCGCCTTACCTCCTAATTGCTCGCCAACTGCTCTTCCATGGCGTCCATTTTGTGAATACAGAAGTAAACACAAAAGATCCGACCAATCACTCAAGAGTTTGTGGACCACAACAAACTTTGCCCCGGACGAGGCTGCCAATTGGGCAAAATTTCTTCTGGCGAAACAATTACGTCACTTGTTCGATTGCACCCCCTAGTGGGAGAAGTTTTTTTTCTCGTCATTCTCCTGCAGTATGAATAGGCCTCAGCTCAGTGGGATTCCCAGTATGTGCCTCATCTGAGGGACTGGACAAAGAAAGTTGACTTAAGCTGGTTTTACCGAAGGGTTTCTGACGTCGGCGAACTGGACTAACAGTTTCCAGCTGTATTCCCGGGCTTCATGCTAAGCTAAGCTAACATGCAGTTGTCAATAACAAAGTAAACAACGCGTTTACAGACGTTCAGTCGTTTTCAGCTCCTGATCCGTGACGGCCGCACTGTGATGATGTGATACAGTGATTCACAACAGAACAGTCCGAGACCACAGGGGGGCGCCGTGTCACATATTCACGTGAACACAGGATGGCGCCGTGTCACATATTCACGTGAACACAGGAGGGCGCTGTGTCACATCTTCACGTGAACGCAGGAGGGCACTGTGTCACATCTTCACGTGACCACAGGAGGGCGCTGTGCCACTTGGCCAAGATGGCAAGCATCCAATCAAGATCAAGGAGTCACATGATTTAAAGTGTTTGATGCACTTTGCTACAAGAGAAATGTTTATTTTCGTAACGTTTGGAGAAAAACTAAAATTCTGACGAACGTTTTCAGGTCGGCCAGATTGAAGCGTGTGTGTGTGTGTGTGTGTGTGTGCTGTGATTAGCCAAAGAGAAACTGTAATTTTGTCTACGATCTCCAGTTGTGTATATCAGTGTGGTTGTGTGTTGTAAATGATTTTTCTAACCACAGTAGTTTTGATATATCCGACTCCAGAGTGCGATCTCCCAACGCACGCTCAAGTGTTACAGACGGCTCGTTGACGCAGCTCATTAGCTGCTGCTTGTTAAATCAGACAGTGGGCAAAGTGAGCGCTATAACCATCTGTCTGTGTGAGGAAATGTTCTGTCGCTCTTTCAAACATGTATTTTCTTCATTTGAGAAAAACTTCAGGCAAATCTGCAGATTTTGCCGGGAGTTTGTCTTCTTTAAATCCTCAGATCTGAAAACTTTAAAACCTCCAACCTTTATAGAACTGTCTCGCCATGATGCGAGAGCGCTAATGAAGATTGTTCCTGATGAATCAAGAAAACCAATAAAACAACATTTTAACCACGAACAGAATTGATATGGAGATGCAGAACTCTGCAATATGGAACATCTGATTTCTCAGCTTGCAGCCATCAGAACTAAATGTTCCAGTAGGGTGGTCCAAAAGAAATCCAACTCAATACGTCGTTGATTCTATTCCTTTAATCATTCAAATGAACACCCCAAAAGTTTTTGCAGTTGAATAATATTAAGAGGTGGCTTACAGGCCTTTTAATTTTCAAATTTGACCATATTTTGAGGGATTAAAAAAAATGTATTGCAAAAAACATCCAATTTAAAAGGAACAGCTCAACAATAACAGCTTATTGAGGAAATACTGTACATTGCAGAACAAGCTACCGATATGTAAACTTTTGTTGTTGAATTGCTATGAATGGGTCACACAGTGTATTTTCAATATTTACACATTTGTGTGAGTTTGTGGGCAAAATGTAAATAGATAAAACTTCATGAGTGATGAGCATCTTCTAAATCTGAAGATATTGAGAAATTTCACACAGATCATCAGAATGACAAAAGTGATCAATTTAATCATCAATATTAGCAACTTTTTTTTTTGACTGACTCAACAGCAGACTTGAGCTATTGACAATATGAGGTATGAGGTGGTACAGATAGTTTAGACGTGCAGGGAGTGAAGGAAGCACAGCGGAAACACAGACGAGCTCACGAGGGCAGAGTCAGAAGCACAAGAACGTACAAACAACTCTGGAAACCATGAGGTGGAAAAACATGAAACGCTGGATAAATAAACCATGAAGACACAACTCCAGTTGGAACAGGACTGTTCCTGCATTAACAGGTCAAAGGTTCAGGGGAAACCTGATGGTGTTCCACTACAGCCGGGACCAGAGCAAGAAGACCTCACACGATGTCAGTTGGTTAGATTAAGAATTAAAAAGAAAAAAAAGAAAAGCACAAACCGAGTATTTCACAAATCAGAAACGTTGAACTAAAAATTCAGGAACGACTTCTAATAGTTTGTTGGTTTTACAGTTTTCAGATGTGAAACTTAAAGGGTATATATAGAGTATACAACCCTTCAATACTTTTTCACTCCCAAATCCAGCTCCTCCTTGATTTTCCTCCATTTGAATATTGGATCATAGGAGCTGCATTCAGAATCTGCTGTGTCTGTGTGAGCTGGACTGGCTCCGCCCACACATGCCCATCTTGGGAAGAGGAGGAAGTACTTCCTCTCGTGGTGCCATGTGCCAGAGCAGAGCTGCCTCATTGTGGGAGGAGTCAAAGGGAGGGCCTACCTTGATTGTGATTGGCTAAACCCCCGATGACACTATATAGGGTTTGATCTCTGATTGGCTGGTCGGAGCAACACACTTTTTAAAAACTGAAACAAGCCAGGGAGAGAGAGGACAGACTGTCTTCACTTCTGTTGCGTCAGTTCATGTATGGGGACGATTAGTACTGCTGTAAAACCTTTAGAAAAAGGATTTTGCATAATATGAGTCCTTTAAGGAAAGTCGAAGGTTATTTATTTAAAGTCAGTCTGCAGGTTTTACACTGAAGGAACAAAACACGTCATTGTGGATCAAATCAGAAACAAAGGTTAACAGACTTTAGACAACAAACACACACACATACACACACAAACAGCTATGAGATGATGTAGAAGTTGTGTAAAGGAACCATGTTACCACTCTGACCGTGTGTGTGTGTGTGTGTGTGTTCCTGCATGCTCTTACCTGACAAAATGTACATGAGAGTTTGAATCATGTTTAGTCTGAAGCTCCAGAAGAAATCCAGTAAAAACCTGCTGAAACCCTGCAGCTCTCTGCGCGTCCACTTCCTGTTTGCCTCTCAGTTTGTTGCATCTCCACTTCCTGTTTACACATTGGATTGAGGCCCTGCCCACACGACAACGCCGTTACATGTAACCGCATCATTTTTGCCCGATCATCCACACGGTGCGGCGTTTTAGAAGCCCGAAACTGAAAACTGAAAACGATGATGTCATCGCCCCACCTCTCCACCCGATAACCACGTGATGTCACTTAGCAACAACAATGGCCGACTACATGCTCCAGGTGGAGCTGCAGAAGCTACTGATGCTATTTGGTTCAATAAGACAAGACGTTAGATTTCTATACGAGGATTGTTGCTTGCTCACTGTGGCAGTTACAGCGCCACCTCAAGGCCTGGCATATGTACTGCATCGTTTTGACTCGATTCTTTGGTGCTGTGGGGATGGGAACAGTTTTTAAAAATGACAGGGCGAGAAAAGTAAAAAAAAAATTTTTTTGGGACTCTTGTGGACAGGGCCGGAATCTCCTGCTTTGTTCCTTTACTTCCTGTTCGGTGTGACCTCACTTCCTGTCACTTGCTCATACAGTGAGGGGTCTTGGTAATTCTGGGTCCAGCCCCGCAGCGCTTCATGTCCAGATGATTCCGGACCGTTTGTAATGCCATCAAGTCAGAGTGGTTCTCGCTGAGCCATATAAAACATGTCATAGTGATTTGATTGAGTTCTCTGTCTCCACAACAAATCCATCACTCAATAAACTTCTGGTTCCCAACCTGCCCAGAGCTTTTACTTTGAAAGCTCCTGCTTTTGTGTTGTTGTTGAGTGGACGTGTCCACCGGGGTTCACTGTCGTGCTTTGGTAAATATCAGACTGGAGGTCCACTGTCTCTATGGGAGGACAAAGGACGGGAACATTCAAGCTGAAACAACAACCTGGGACATAACGGGAATCGAACCGCAGTATTCTGATGGTGAGGCGAGAGGACCGACCGCTGCAGCGCCGTGCAGCCCTCACTGATTACAGTAATCAGAGACTTCAGGATGGCGTGTTCATCGTCACTCTCTTTTCTGGACGTTATGACTCAAACTCTTGATAGCTGCCTCTGTGATGGGGTTACCATGACGACCGTGATTGACACCTCCCACCACTCGGTCCTGCTCCGTGACCGTTGCTGGGGTAACCGACGTTTCCACGGCAGCGGATGTCTCAGCTCGTGGCCCCCTCCCCCCGTCACCATTGCGACACTACGTAAGGGTGGCACCCTCTGCTGCTCACTGTGTTACATCACACACACAATTTTTCACCACAGGTTTTATTGTTTATGCCGTCACATACATTCTGATATAAACACACTATTTAATACACTTTTCCTTTTTCATTCCTCTATTCCACTTTATCCTGTTCTGAGTCACACACACACACACACACACACACACACACACACACACACACACACACACACACACACACACACACACACACACACACACACACACACACACACACACACACACACACACACACACACACACGGGCTATTCGGGGCCTGTTTACATGGCAACGATTTCAAGTGAAAACGCAAATCTTCCGTTGTGTTTTGGGTGTCCGTTTACACGGCACCTACTGAAAACACAACTTTTTGAAAACACTCGCCGTGTAGACTGGCGAAAACGCTGCTACTGCACACAAAGTGGTAACCAGTTCTTCTGCACATGCTCAGTAGATGGACAATAACACTTCCTCCAGAGTGTCAACGAACAACACTGCCCACTAGTGGCCCAACATGTGAACTACATATTTTTCAGCATTTTTGCCGTTTACATGCAAATGGACTTTGGTTTCAGAGCGATGCGTTTTCACTGGAAACGTCGCGTAAACGGGGCCTTAGCGTCGCCAATTAACCTCACATACATGTTTTCGGACTGCCGAAGGAAACCAGAGTATTTAACGTAAACCCACACATGCGTGGGACGAACATGCAAACTCCACAGAGAAAGTCCCGGCTGGTATTGGAACCCACAACCTTCTCGCTGTGATGCCACAGTGCAGCTCCAACATTCTTTCCAAGAATCAATAATCAGTAAAAATATGCTCTTTTGTAAAAACTATTAAAAAATAACAAAAAACTTTAAGGCACCTAAAGGCCTCAGCTCGCCCCCTGGTGGCTGCATGCAGTACACGTCTTAAGCCCTGCCACCTGTTAGCATAAATACCAACTGCAGAATACATTCTTCCTGGTGTCTCTCGTTGACGTTTGTTTGAGTCGCTCGTTTCTGATTGTAGCTACTGACCTGGTGATCGGCAGCTCCTGTTTACGAAGTGCAGCAGTCGCTAGTTAGCGTCGCAAATGCAGAGGAGTCGTGAACAGAAATGGGTCGCGCACGCAGCACAGACCCCGAGCTCCTCCGTTATATGAAGATATGAAAAGTCTTTATTTACAAGTTAATCTCCCTTTAATTTCAAAATATATCTGTTCTCTTTCTTGAAAACAACTTTTTCTCACCATGTTGGAAAACGGATACGGTAAAAGTTCAGCTTGTATTGAAAGTTCGCTCGCCTGATTGTTTGTGTCGCGGCTTCAGTCGTCGCCCTCCTGCAAATTATGTTTGACCAGAAACTCTTTGATGGTCGGGTGATTGTCTAGCCCCGCCCCCTGCCCATCCAGCTGGTGCAGAAGCTCCTCCCACTGCCGCTTGTCCTGGCCTGTCTGCCACGACAGCCGCACCACCGCCCGCAGCAGCGGCAGCAGCAGAGGGTGTGACCCGCCGTCCGACGGGAGGGGCCCGCCTTCGCCGCCGTCGGCTTGAGCGAGCGTGGGCGTGAGGGCGTGGAGGGCGTGGTCGCAGTGATCCCGTGCCTCCTCCAGCTGCTCCGCCTCCTGGAAGCAGAACGACAGCCCCACCAGAGTGAAGAACCAATGATGGGAAGAGGAGGAGGAGGGGGGCGCGGCCTGAGAGTGGTTGTCATGGTAACTGGAGGCCCATCCCAACTTGTGCTGCAGCCTCTTGGCGTTGAGCAGCGGTCCCAGGGCGTCCTGGTGACTCCCCACCCTGCAGGACGAACGACATCAGGAGGCGTTCAGGAGCTCCGCCCAGTGTAGGACGTCAGAGCGTCAAACACATTCAGGTGTTCAGTCATCGTCTACGTCTGTGTGTGGAGACGCACCGATACCACCGATTCCGAGTACTAATATGAGTACTTATTAAAGAAGTCATATCATCCAGTTTTTCAACACTTTCACATGCGTCTCGTTGGTCAAGAAAACTTGTAGTCAAAGTTTATTGCTTCTCCTTGATTGGGGTTGGCTGAACCCCTGATGACACTATATAGGGTTTGATTTCTCATCAAACACAACACACTTTTTAAAAAGTGAAACAAGCCAGGGAGAGAGAGGACAGACTTTCTTCACTTCTAGGGCGTCATTCCAGGTATGGGGACGATTAGTACATCTGGAAAACCTTCAGAAAGTTAATTTTGCATAATATGACCCCCTTAAATACCATAAAGCCGAATTTATACTCAATAACCAAACAAAACTCGAAGGCTATTCGTCACCGTGAACCACCTCTGCGTCGACTTTTGCGTCCCCTTGATATTTTGGCAGACTAAACTCGCCATCTTTCTCCGTACTCATAAACATTAACCAATCTCAAACGCTCTCTTGCGTACCTGCGGGTGACGTTGCCGACTCGGTTGCTCAAGTACTCAGGGCAGTATCGGACCCGACAGCCGGTTGTTGGTATCGGTGCGTCACTATCTGTGTGTGTACCTGATGAGCACCTGCGCCGTCTGCAGGTCGCTCAGGTAGAAGAAGTGCCGCACGCACAGCGCCCCCCGCAGGTCGGGCAGGGCACACAGGTGCGACAGGTACTGCTCGAACGCCCGACTGCGCTTCGCGATGGTCTCGGCCGTGAAGTTCCTGCGGAGCTTTTTCCCTGCGGACGTACAAACACAGCGTTGGTGCCATCTGGGGGGTTTCCCGCACGCCATCACACGCCACCGCACCTCTACTCACGTGGGAAACAGACGCGCTCCATCTGGTCTCCATGGTGACGGCGCAGCGTGGCGTGGAGCCGCTGGAAGTCCGAGTAGCGGCGGGTGATCACAGCCGGAGTCTTATCGCTGCCGCCGGACTGAATGACGTGGACGGTGTAAAGCTGCGGAGAAGCAGAGCGAAGGTACGGTTTAGTACGGTACGGTAAGGTTCAGAATGGTTTAGTACGGTACGTTAAGGTTCAGTACGGTACGGTAAGGTTCAGAATGGTTTAGTACGGTACGTTAAGGTTCAGAATGGTTTAGTACGGTACGGTAAGGTTCAGTATGGTTCAGTACGGTACGGTAAGGTTCAGCATGGTTCAGTACGGTACGTTAAGGTTCAGTACGGTACGGTAAGGTTCAGAATGGTTTAGTACGGTACGTTAAGGTTCAGTACGGTACGGTAAGGTTCAGAATGGTTTAGTACGGTACGTTAAGGTTCAGAATGGTTTAGTACGGTACGGTAAGGTTCAGTATGGTTCAGTACGGTACGGTAAGGTTCAGCATGGTTCAGTACGGTACGTTAAGGTTCAGTACGGTACGGTAAGGTTCAGAATGGTTTAGTACGGTACGTTAAGGTTCAGAATGGTTTAGTACGGTACGGTAAGGTTCAGCATGGTTCAGTACGGTACGGTAAGGTTTAGTACGGTTCAGTAAGGTAAGGTTTAGTATGGTTCAGTATGGTATGGTTCAGTAGGGTTCTGTGTCTTCAGTGTTGTGACAGGAAGTGGCGTCCTGACGGATCTCAAGCAGCTCACCACATATTTAGAGGATCCGTCCTGCACCACGTTGGCGTCCGTCACCTCAAACAGCAAGAAGTCTATCTGCCGCCGCGCAGAGGGGGCGGGGCTTACCGCTCCCAGTCCGCGCAGACTCCGCCAGCTCTCCTGGATCTGCCGAGTCAGCAGGGCGGACGGCGAGGGTCCGACGGGACTCGTGTCTGTAGACGCATGCGAAACCGTTTGTTCTCTTCGTTAAAGAAGGTGGCTTCCGTTTTACGTTTTAATATGTCAACACGACACTCGCGTCGGTTAAATCATGAACTGGTATAAACAGATTACAGACTGGCGTCAGATTACAGACTGGTGTCTCACCGGTGCTGCTCAGTCCATCCTCCATCGACTCTCCCATGAAGTCAGAGTCGCTGTCCGGCCCCGAGTCTTCGCCCTCGCCTCCATCCTCCCCTCCTCCTCCTCCTCCTCCTCCTCCGTCGAAGCACAGCGTTCCTCCGAGCCTCTCGCTCACACACTCCTCCTCCTCCTCCAGCTCCGCCTCCCAGCGCTCTTCCCTGAGCTCCGCCTGCTCGTCCTCCACCTGCTCGTCCTCCGCCTGCTCGTCCTGCTCCTCAGGCTCCGCCCCCTGACCGTCTCTGAACAGCGAGCGCTTCAGTCGGTCCAGCAGCCGAGACGCCATGACACATGGGGGAGGGGCTACAAGAGAGGGAGGAGTCACACAGGGGTTTAATCTGAACATCTGGAAATACACACACACACACACACACACACACACACACACACACACACACACACACACACACACACACACTCCTGCCTGTGTATGAGCTGCATAGACATGATGGAAATTCGTTCAGATGAATCAAACAATCATAAATCTAATCCACCTCAAAGCGCCAAAGTAATCGAGTACAAATACTGTACATCCTTTACAGAAGAGGAAGAGGAGAATGAAGGGGAGGAAGAAGAGGAGGAGAGGAAGAGCTTCTTCGGTTACAGCGCCTCCGGCTCCTCCCACTGGAAACTGTGTCACTCATTCATAATGTAGAGAGGGAACACACACACACACACACACACAGTATCATAACAATCAACATGCACTCACATACATACATGACAACCCCACACACATCATCATCATCATCATCATCTTACGCACATCATCACATAACATAAGTTGTCTCTCTCTCACTCTCACTCACATTAAACTAACTAATAATGATAAAAATAATAATGATCAATAAAACAAACTCAAAGTAGGTTAAAACTGAAAGCAGGTCACAAATAAATCCATCACACACACACACACACACACACACACACACACACACACACTCACACACACACTCACTCACACACACACACACGCGCACACGCACACACACACACACACTTAACCCTGTGAATTAAAAAGTATCCCATCAATCTCAAAAACAACTAAAAAAAGCTTGTGTAAAAATCAATATTCAGCTATAACATATCAAACTTGTTGTTGTTGTTTACAGGACTGACAGACTGAGATTAAATGAAACAATGACGTCAGAGTGAAACAACTTAACAATAGTTGATCTGAACCAGGACTAACTCTTCGGATTAACCGGCTCCTCACGAACTACCTGCCGGTCAGAGTGACGCTGCTAGCGGCTAACTAGCACGGAGCGCTGGCCGCCCTCCGCCCCCGGACTCCCGTTGAAACTCCTCCCGGGCTCTGGGACACTCACCCGGGGCTCTGCAGCCGGACTCTGCCCGGCCCCCTTCACTCCATATCTGCCCGCGGAGAGCAAAGTCTCTCCGGGGGCCGCTCCGTCCCTCCACTGACAAATAGTGCTCCACGGAGCTCCGGAACCCGACTCCTCGAACTGTCCCCCGAAGCAGGAGCAGCAGGGGGAGGCGGGCCCGGGCCCGGGCCGGGAGGAGCAGGAGGAGCTCCGGAGGTCTGGTTCGATGTTGCAGTTCTGAGTTCTGACCAGCAGAGGGAGACATGGTTCTGTCGTGGACAGGCACACGTGGACTCCATACTGCCTGCTGAGTGGTACGTCAACGGTGCCGCCATATTGGACCGGGCAGCCTGCTGGCGTTTACTGTGTTAGTATTTCAGTTACGTGTTATATTAATGACGGACTGCTAATCTGTCAATGGGTACCCCGTCTCCACTCAGTTATCCAGGACTGACTCCAGTTTATGACACACTGGACATATAAATCAGTTATATGATGGATGGATGGATGGAAGGATGGATGGGTGGATGGATGGATGGATGGATGGATGGACGATTTAGTTTATATCCACCCATCCATCCATCCATCCATCCATCCATCCATCCATCTTCTTTCTTATCTAATTCAGGGTCGCGGGGTGCTGGAGCCAATCCCAGTTTACTGTGGATGAGGGCAGGATACACCCTGGACAGGTCGCCAGTCTGTCACAGGGCAAACTAAAACTAAACTAATCATACTTTATAAGTTCCCTTGGTAAAATGATTTATTCCACATCTTCGTCCTAGACCAATGTGTTAAAGGGCTGACACCGAGCCAGAACCAAGACCAGAGCATCCCAAGACCAAGATAAGACCAAGAGTTTAAGGAGCTCAGGGGCCATCCTAAGACTTTAAGACTTTAAAGAGACAAGGTCAATTTAAGACCAGGACAAGACTTTAAGTGGCCAGGACTGATTCAAGAGCAAGACCAAAACTTTTCAAAGGGCTGGGAAGTCAAGACCGAGACCTTGAAATTGTAGTCTCCAGTACTACAAAACTACTCATTTGTAACTAAGACACATCATGAATGTAACATCAGTTTTTAGTATTTAAACAAAAGTTTTTTCTTCATTTCAGATATTTAAAGTGTTTTACAAATTTCATTTGGTGGGAAAACTTGCTCTTTTAATGGTACAGGCTGCAGACCTCCACTCAAACCAATGAAACTGGCAGCAGAAACACTAAGACGTCCTTGCAGTCCCTGAATGCAGCGCGGGTTGGAGGCGTGGCTAACCTGGGCCAGTCGGAAGGTGCGGCGTGTGGGCGGGGCTTAATCCGACTGCTGCTGCAGGAATGGTGCAACATGGTGGGCGGGGCTTAATCCGAGACCAGCGGCCGAGATTCTCCACCCGGCGGGAGGCAATCAGATCGTCCGCGGCAAAGATACAGAGACCCTCCGCTCACCTGTACAGGTACACCTGTGTGTGTGTGTGTGAATACATATATGTGTGTGTTTGTATCTGTGTGTGATCTGTACCCTGAAGTTTTGCATGTGTGTGTGTGTGTGTCCCAGACTGAGTGTGTTGGGATCATGTGAACACGCTTCCTGTTTGTCAGCAGCAGAAACTTCTGCCTGAGCTGTCAGGCGTGTCTCTGTTTGTCCATCAGAGCAGGAAACGCCTGCAGAGGTCATTTCACGACGAGCTCTGGACAGTCCAACGAAATAAACATAAAACTCTTACCTATGTTTAAAAGTTAAAAACAACTGGCTGGATCTCTCTGGTTAATTCTGCAGAAAGTAACTAGATACTTTCGTAAAATTCCATGCGTCACCAGTGATCACACAACTTTATTTTTGTAGTGGTGCTGAACTGTCGGCACAGTGTGGGACAACCTAATGAAGTCATGTCCTTTAGTGGGCAAAAAGATTCTCCATAGTCTGAACTATAGAGCAGTAAAGGATTGATGAGCTTTGGACAATATATACTGTATACAATATACGACACCATCAACTCTAAATTTAATGTGGCGTAAATGAAAGTTGGGCCGGAAGTTTGTTTTTGTCTGCGTGAATTTATTTATTTATTAGTTTGTATGTATGTATCTTACCAACTTTTTGCAAAAACTCTTCACCCAAAATGCATGAAATCTTCAGGGATTATTTGTCATCATCCAGGGACAACTCCATTAGGTTTTGGGATGTTAACGGCGAACCATTTCCGAATATATCCCGAGAAAACGTCCCATACAAAGCGGATGGGAGAGGCACCTAATGGAGGAGATCAGCGTCTGTTGCCATGGAGACGCTCCCTGCTCAGCGTTCAAGGCAGTGATGTTGCTACCTGACCTACCTAGTTAGCATCGATATGAGCTAACAGCTATCATGCTAGCGATGCTAACCCAGTTCCGCCAACTGATGGGGTTGGTGAAGGTCTGCGCTCTACCGAGTGTAGCTCTAGTTTTCTTGATGTGCGTGTTGGGGTGAGTGCGCTTTAAAGACTGAAAACTATAAGTAGGTTGTTTTTTTTCGCACAGTTAAAAGGTGTTTTTTGTTGATTGCTGCAACATCAGAGAAATCTAGTAACATGACAGTGACGCTCGCTGTCACCGTCTACCGCAGGGGTGTCCAACCCCGGTCCTTGAGGACCCCTGTCCTGCATGTTTCAGTTCTCTCCCTGCGTCAGCATACCTGAATCTAGTGATGATGTCATCACCAAGGCTGTGGAAAAAGCCCAATAACGAGCCTCTCATTGCGATCAGGTGTGTTGCAACTGGGAGGAGCTGAACCCTGCAGGACAGGGGCCCTGCAGGACAGGGGCCCTGCCGTCTCCGTGAAGACGACGGAAACCCTGCTACTTGTTCTGCACATGCTCAGTAGCTGGACAATGAGAAGAACGCTTCCTCCCTGGTGTCATGACGCCCAGTCCTTATTCTCCTGGGTAGTTTTATTTTGACAGTCACGATGTGTCCTGTCTTAATAATCTGACATGTAGCTGTTTTCATTGTGACGTTCCTGTGACAGATAGATTATTTAAAACCATCTGTTATTGCTAATGTGGACTTGGCGAGCAGGACAGAGTGACGTGTGTGTGTGTGTGTGTGTGTGTGTGTGTGTGTGTGTGTGTGTGTGTGTGTGTGTGTGTGTGTGTGTGTGTGTGTGTGTGTGTGTGTGTGTGTGTGTGTGTGTGTGTGTGTGTGTGTGTGTGTGTGTGTGTGTGTGTGTGTGTGTGTGTGTGTGTGTGTGTGTGTGTGTGGCAGCGACAATTTTAAAGAGAAGTCAGGAAGCCGTTTGGGTTTCAGCCTCCAGCGCTTCACGTCTCAACACGTTCACCGTCTTCCCGTTGTCGGACCAGTTCAACCAGACCGCTGCCGCCGCCTTTCACTTCCCTCCCAGGCCTGGATTAACTCCAATCCACTGCTCAGATTATTCACCTTTTAACTCATAAGAACCCACGGTGACATGAGCGTCACACACACTTTAAATATCACAGAATCTTCCTGACAAAGCTTTCTGCTTGCCCTGAATTCATTAGTGTAAACTTTAATTAAACATTAATTTAAACTTAACTCTTTAATTTAAACTTAACTCTTTAATTTAAACTTAACTCTTTATTTTAAACTTAACTTTTTATTTTAAAATTAACTCTATTTTAAAATGTACTCATTAGTTTAAATTGAACTCATTTCTTTTAAACTTAACTATTTTTTTTTAATTTAACTCATTAATTTAAACTCATTTAATTTAACTCATTGGTTTTAATTGGTTTACTGATTTTGTGACTTAGAACAAACTTGGAAAAATAATTTGTTGTTCAACCAAATGATCAAAGTCCTAATTTTGACATATGCAGTGAAAATGAAAATAAAGAGGTAGATCTGTGTTGTTCTTTCCAAATGAGGAATAAATTTACGATAAATGACTTCACGTGACATCACAGATCTTTGACATTTCGGGGTTTTATTGAAACAAGAACATCAGAAAGGTTCTATGTCGTCCAGTTGGGCTGTGTAGTTTTTCCTTGAAGGAACAATACTGTAGGTCTGGGTTCTTCTCGGTTATAAGAATACTGTCTCTGTACTATGACTGATCCAAAACCCGACTGGAATTCATCAAAAACACATTTTTCATTTCAGGTTTAACTAATCTCGATGAAAGGTGCTGTTTTGAAAATCCTCCCAGTAGATTATATTTCGGTTAAAAATGTTTCAGAACCCGGTGAGTTTGGATCGTTTCTCTAAAAGTTGCACAACTACCGCGGGAGCCTCTGCTCCCTCTCCGAGCAATAACGTGACTCATTGTGTAACAGCAGTTTAATAAGTGTCGTGGTTACCATGGTAACCTGCATTGGACGTTTCCACAGTGTTTAGAGGAAGTTCTCACTGTGTGTGTTTCACTTTATTGACACTGTGTGTGTTTCATGTTTGTCTATCAAGTGGCAGCGAGTATACAGGGGAGGTAGAAGACGGCCTAATACTGAGCCCTGTGTAACACCGTTTATCACAGCAATCTGTGAGATGTGAATAAAACCACCTTAAAACATCTTCAGAAAGTTTTCAAACTGTCTTTTGTACATTTTTCTTTTTCTTCCTTCGGGCGGAGCTGCTGACCTCCAGGGCTTCAGCTCTAATATCACAGATTCGGTTAAAGGAAACTCAAAAGATTCACGTTCTAACGTTGACGTCAGGCAGCCAGAGGTTGCTGGATGTTTAGTATTTTTCCTGCGGGTCGTGTCTTTCGCAGAGGTTTCCACTCCACTGCCAGCCGCTGAGGCCGAGCCGGTGCAGCTCTGACATCTGTGTTTCATTCCTCTGTTTTTCTTTTCCCACAGCTTCTCCGTCGGGAGATTCTACTGACGTGTCGACTCGTCTTCTGGGCCTCGGTTATTTATTAGAGTCAGCGAATTTTTCAGTTTAAAAGTTTAACCTTTTCATTAATATTAATGTGATTAGAATTAGAATTAGAATTTTAAAAGTTTTATTCTTTTTTTCCAAGGATCGTTCCTCTAAAGCAGTTTTGCAATTATTTCTTTTTTTCCTGTTTTTTGTTTTAAATTTTTTATCCATTTTTCCTTTCTCTTCTCTTTTCTTTCCCTTTTTCTTTATTTTTTTTTTCCTTCTTTTAGTTTTTTTCTTTATTTTTCCCTTTTTCTTTTTTCTTTTCCTTTCTTCTTTGTTTCTCCTTTTTCATTTTCTCTTCCCTTTTTTTCTTCTCCTCAAAAAAACTTTAGAGTATATTTCCTGTTTTTTTTTTTATTATTTATTTTTATATCCTCTTTTTTGCTATTTTATCATTTAAAAAAAATCCAAGCTATTCTGGCCATTTTAACTATATTACTTTCTTTGTATGTGTTTTATTTTTTGAAAATCAGCGCAGTAAGCAACGACAATGAAAATAAAACGTTTGTTTACAGAATGTCCCTGAAAGCCTCATGGAGCTGCAGAGCTGCAGACCTCTGGACGAAGTGGGACTGTGAACGTTTCCCACTGTATTGAGACTGTTTGATTTGATTTCACCGCCAGGTTCAACCATGGGGTGGCGCTCTCCTCGTCTTCCCGCGCTCCTCTTCTCGGCGCTCGCGCTGCTGATCTGCACGGCAGCAAGTTCAGGATTCACCGTCTGCTCCTTCAACGTGCAGAGGTTCAACACGCAGAAGGCCACCAGCTTCAGAGTCATACACACTCTGACACGGGTAACACACACACACACACACACACACACACACACACACACACACACACACACACACACACACACACACACACACACAATAAAACCTGTGTGTGTGTGTGTGTGTGTAGGTGCTGTCCCGCTGCGACGTCTCTCTCCTGCAGCACGTCGTGGATCCCGACGGTAAAGCCATCACTGCTCTGCTGAAGTCGCTCAACAGGTGAGTTCATCCTGTCGTAATTTTACCTCGGATTAATTTTAGAAAAAAAACAAAACAACTCATGCAGACGCGTCGGCTTCACTCTGCTCCGACTCCCCGAAAACATTGACTCAGGCCGCGTTAACACGACGTTTTCAAGTGAAAACAGAAACATTTCGTTGGTTTTGTTTGTCCGTTTACATGACGGTGATGCTCACAGCCTCTGAAAATTTGAGTTTTTAAAAACAGCATTTTTTTCCCCCCCGACGCCATGGAAATGGGAAAAAGAAACGTTTTGAAAACACTCTGTCTGTGGAAACAGAGGAAAATGCACCTTTTAAGAAAGCGCTCCTAATCTGTCTTCATGGAAACGGTGGGAAACACAACTTTTCTCAAAAATGTTCAATCTCCGTTAAAAATGATAAAAAACAACTTTTTGAAAATGCTCCATCTTCGTGGAAATGGAAAATAAAACAACTTTTAAGAAAACGCTCTCAATCTGTCTCCTTGGAAATGGAGAAAATGCAACTTGTCAAACGTTCCACATCTGTAGAAAATAAACTTTTTGAAAATGCTCTATCTCTGTGAAAACACAGGAAAATGCAACTTTTAAGAAAATGCCCCGAACACAACTTTTTGGAAGCGCTCCTATTCCCACTGGAAACAAGGGGAAAATCTTTTCGGCGCCATGGACTTAATGATTTTGCTGCACATGCTCAGTGGAGACAATCAGAACGAAGTTTCGTCCAGAGTGTCATGACTCCCCGTCCAGATTCTCCTGGGACATGGTGCTTTTATTTTGACAGTCACCTTAACAACAATCAAACTTGGTCTTCGTCTGTCTATTCGTGTTCTCCCATTGTTAATGTTTAGAGCAGATTGTTCTCTGCTGCATATATGTGTGGTTTCCTTACAAAAACAAACGACAGCACCCACTAGTGGCCTGGCATGCTAACTACATTATTTTCAGCTGTTGCTGGACGTCATTTTCAAAATGTTGCTGTGTAAACGCGAAACATTTCTGGAAAAAAAAAACTAATATGCAACATTTTCCACTTAAAACTTTTCCGTGAAAGTGATGCGTAAACATGCAGGATGTTTTGAACACCAGGAAGTGGCGCGGTGGGAGTTCGGAGCGTGTCGAAGCAGGCGGCGCTGCGTGAGCAGGTTGTGTATCAGCAGCTGATCTTGACGGCGACTCGTTCTGCTCTCAAACGCTCACCGACGTGAAAAACAAACGTCGACGCTTCAGATATTTTGCGAAACATCCAGCGTTCCTTCTGGATGTTTCTCATTTTCACAAACTGGTTTGTTTAGAGTTTCAGTTTTTCCTTTATGAGAAGTGTCTTGACATGTAATGGTTAGCTGGTTTAGTTTGTGTGAAGATTGTGAAATAACAGTGATTGTGAGCAGCTCTGTTTGTACCGTCAAACCACAACGAGCTCCGACAAGAGCAGCCTGCTGTAAACAGAGTGTGTGTTTTGCATGCGTGTGTGGTTACACTGATGTGTGTGTGTGTGTGTGCTGTCTGCCTCTACAGGGCCACTGACAGGTACAGTGGATTTTCTCAGCATGCTTAACATCGTCCCACCTAATCAAACACTGCAATCACCTTCATTGACACTCGCTTACTAATCCTCACCTGACATCTTGGAGCCTCGTTTCCTGTCGACGCTTCAGACGTCAGTGTCACGTGACCCAAATACGACTTATTTCATTTTTTTGCTCTTATGTGGCACAGATCGGATCTGCTTTTGGAGAATTTAAGCAGGAAAAAGACGCGTGCATTCAGATATTTTCAGATCGGACACAGGCCTCATGTGGAAATAAATCAGATCAGAAAAAAATAGAAGAAAAATAATAATAAATCAGATATGTGCCAATGCGTAAAGCAGGCTGATCGGATTTTCTCAACATTGCGTTTCAACATTGAATGTATTCCACTTAGTCTTTTTTTCCCACTGATTTAAAATGTTTCCCACATTAACACACTCATTAACACACCAGTGGAGGCCGGCGCCATGCAAGGCGCTCAGTCCGTCCACTGGGAACAGTTTGGGGCTCAGTGTCTTGCTCAAGGGCACTTCAACATGTCGACGGGAGGAGATGGGGAATCGAACCTGCAACCTTCCGATTGAGAGACGACTCAGTCGCCCAAATTCAAAGCTCATTGACACACGGAGGACGTTTTCCCTGATGGTTCTGGAGCCTCCAGGCTTTGCTGCTCCGCTGCTTTCTGACTCATTCTGTCCCTTCTGCTGCATGAGTGAGTCAGTCAGTCAGTCAGTCAGTCAGTCAGTCAGTCAGTCAGTCAGTCAGTTAGTCGGTTAGTCAATCGTCAGTCAGTCAGTCAGTCAGTCAGTCAGTCAGTCGGTTAGTCAGTCAGTCGGTTAGTCGGTCGGTCGGTCGGTTAGTCAGTCAGTCAGTCGGTTAGTAAGTTAGAAAGTTAGTCAGTCAGTCAGTGAGTCAGTCAGTCAGTCAGTTAAATAGTTAGTCAGTTGGTTAGTTAGTTAGTTAGTCCGTTTCTTAGTCAGTCAGTAATTTAGTTAGTAATTTAGTCAGTCAGTCAGTTAGTTACTTGGTTAGTTAGTTTCTCAGTCAGTCAGTTAGTCAGTCGGTCGGTTAGTCAGTTTGTTATTCGGTTAGTCGGTCAGTCGGTTAGTCAGTCAGTTGGTCGGTTAGTAAGTTAGAAAGTCAGTCAGTGAGTCAGTCAGTGAGTCAGTCAGTTAGTCGGTTAGTCAGTCTGTCAGTTAAATAGTTAGTCAGTTGGTTAGTTAGTCTGTTTCTTAGTCAGTCAGTAATTTAGTTAGTAATTTAGTCAGTCAGTCAGTTAGTTACTTGATTAGTTAGTTTCTCAGTCAGTCAGCTAGTCAGTCGGTCAGTTAGTCGGTTAGTCAGTCAGTTAAATACTGGTGTGGCCTGCAGGTTTCTGCTATCAGCTACATGGAAGCACACACGCTTGGGGCTTTTCTCACCATTGATCAACGGGGTTCAGAGCATGATTATGATTATTGTTGCTGGATTACTGGATCACTGGATTACTGCCGTCGTTGTTGAGGAGATGCGGGAGCAAACGGAGCAGCTGACTTGGTTATGGAGCAGGTTTTTTTTGTTTCGGCTCCCGCTGTTTAATTCAGGAGAACAAACTTCCAGCTTGACTCTTCAGCTCAGGAATGAAAAACTTACAGCAATTCCCTGCGACCTCCAGAGTTTCTGTGTCACACGGTGGAGACGCAGACTGTTTCTGCTCTGGAGTCGCTGTGACTTCCTGTTTGAGACCTTGAGAAGTCGTGTGGTTGGAGATACTGGAGCTGGGTTCATGTTTCTGGGTTTCCTGCTTCCGCCTCCTCACGCAGACTTCAGTTTCTCCTTCCTGAGCTGGAGAGCAGCAAAGTCCCCAGAGGTCCATCCACTCATCACTTCTACTGCAAAACCGTCCCACTTCAGGCTTTTCAGGCTGAACCTGAGAGTTTCTCTTCACTTTTAGAAAGCGAGATGCTCTCCGGGAACCTGCCGAGCATTTCCATCAGCGACGTCGAGTTTGTGTGAAGCCTAAAACCATCAAACTGCTAAAATAGAGTCGGTCAAATGGCTTCAAAACGTTACTGAATCTCCTCAACTCAACGTTGAATTAACTGTCATAATAACAGGGATCTCTTCAACTTGTAAAATAGACAATCGCTATTAGTAGCAGTAACTCGGGGGGGGGGGGGGGGGGGGGCTTAGCCAGAAGTCAATTACAATCAATGTATACGCTGATGACACACCGCTGTCACTTTCTGTTTTTTGGGAAAATCTCACCTGGAATTTCTGTCACTGTCGACACACGAACCAACCAGTGTGTAAAATGTTTGTGTCTTTTTATGTTTTGGAGTAAAAAAAAAAAAAAAAGAAAGGTGGCGTCATCTGCGAAAGGAAGAGAAACCTTCCTGTTAAACTCAGAGATGGTTCCACATTGTTAGACGTCTAAAACTGAAGTAGCTGCGACACCACGTATTTCCTTTAGTGGAGCTCTGGACCAACGTCTTTAAATATAAAGAACGTCGTAGAAACGTCAGAAACTGAAGGATGGCGCCCCCTGATGGCGTTCGTGTGACTGACTGGATGGACGACCTGCAGCTGATTGGTCGAAACAGAGCGAACCTGTGACTTCCTGAGTCCTGCATCTGTGTGTGCATGTGCGCGTGTGTGTGTGTGCGTGTGTGTGTGTGCGTGTGCTGTGGTTTTACGTTCACTTCTCTCTGCTCCATTGAGGTATGACGACTTCCGCTACAAGTCAGTGTCCAGTAAGAGTCTGGGAAAGTCGACCAAGGACATGCAGAAGTACGTCTACATCTACAGGTGAGACACACACACACCCGTACACACACCTCCACACACACATACATTTAGTTGAAACACAGCAGTATGAGTAAGCTGCTGCTGTGAGACCTCATCACTCCTCCTCCTCGTCCTCCTCCTCGTCGTCCTCCTCCTCCTCCTCCTCTTCCTCCTCCTCCTCTGCAGGATTCAGACGGTCAATGTGACGGCTCAGTATCAGTACCAGGGGAAGCAGTTTGTCAGACCTCCGTTTGCGATTCAGGTGCAGAGCAATAAAACAGGTCAGTGAAGACGGAAGCTCTTCCTCATCGTTTCACCAATCAGACCTTCCTCCTCCTCCTCCTCCTGCTAATTGTTCTCCTTGCGTCTCCGTCCTGCAGCCATCAAGAGCTTCGTCCTGGTTCCTCTGCACTCGGATCCCGATCAGGCGGTGAAGGAGATCGACTCGCTGTACGATGTTTTCTTGGACGTCAGCAAGAAGTGGAACAACAAGGTGAAACTTTACACAACGACGCTCTCAAGTTAAAAAGCAGAACTTTGGTTTGCACGCCAGCGGTGGTCGGAGCTGCTGAAAATGCAATTTTTTTTTTAAAATGCTCTGTCTCCCGAGTGGGCTGAGGCCATACGAATATCCGAGTACTCGCCATTGTTAATGTTTACAACGTATTGTTCTCTGCTGCATTTGTGCGTGGCTACAAAAAAAACCAACAGCGCCAACTGGTGGCCCAACTTGAAAACTACATCGTTTCAACTGAATTGTGTTAATTTTGTCATTTCTCACTTTGAGATATTGTTGTTTTGTTTTGTTTTTATAACAACAAATTAGTAGGGAAAGAGAGTTTTTACCTGACATGTTTTATCTGCTTCTGCAGTCTTCCTCAGAGTGTCATCTAATCTGTCGCTTAAAACACTACTAGCACCCCCTAGTGGCCTGGCCCTAACCCTACCTACATAATTTTCTGCGTTTTTTGCCGTTTCCATGGAAACCAACATCATTTTCAAAATGTTGCCACGTAATCAAATTTTTCTGAAGCAAAAACAGAAAAGTTTGATTACTATAAGAAGAGGCATTCCTATAGTAAGTAATGTAAGATATTATGAACATACCAATATACTGTTTTTGAAACTACACACCTTAAAGTTTGGGGATCTGGTTGAATTTGAAACTGCAGAAATAATGTATAAAGCAATAAATAAACTGCTCCTGTAAACTTACACAAACTGTTCAAAGACAGAGTGGAGGTCTGAGTAACTAACCCAGAAAACAGTCCAGAACAAGAACAGACACTCGGTAGAGCGTAGGGATCTGTCACCATGGAAACCAATAGATACAAGGTTATTTGATCCACCACACCACCTCCATCATTTGTCATCACGGCCGCTTGAATTGCTTCATGTTGTTGCAGTGTTCAGGTTAAATGATGTTCTGTTGGTTCCTATTCTTTTGTGTTACTTGAGTGAGAGTGAGCTGGCCTCTGATTGGCTGAGAGTGGAGAAGTGGGGGCGGGGAGCGGAGTTAGCCGTGTGCTAGCAGACGGCTAACGGCAGCGTCAGCCTGGACCGGCGGCTTCAGTGTGTCGACACTGGAGGAAACTTTCCTCCCCAGGATCTGTTCAATCCTAAAATGTAATGGATGATGACAAATCGTCTCTGAAGATTTAATGTCATTCAGGTTAATAGTTTTTTGTGAAAAAAAAATACATACAAACAATAAATGAATAAATACACGCGGACAAAAATATAACCTTCGCCCCAACTTTCCTTGGTGAAGGTAAACATCATCCTCCTTGTGTAAATATATAGTGTGTGTGTGTGTGTGTGTGTGTGTGTGTGTGTGTGTGTGTGTGTGTGTGTGTGTGTGTGTGTGTGTGTGTGTGTGTGTGTGTGTGTGTGTGTGTGTGTGTGTGTGTGTGTGTGTGTGTGTGTGTGTGTGTGTTAGAATGTGATGTTTCTAGGAGATTTCCACGCCGGCTGCGCCTACGTGACCAAAACCACCAGAAAAGCTATCAGACTGTACAAGAACTCCAGTTTTTCCTGGCTGATCGGAGACAAAGTCGACACCACCGTCGGTGATGACACCAACTGTGCCTACGACAGGTCTGTCTGTCTGTCTGTCTGTCTGTCTGGTGGACTTCAGCAGCCTTCTTCAACCTCAGAGCCTTTAAGACAGTTCAACATTAAATCTAGTGCGAGTTTACTGAACACTAACTTTGAACCTTTTCGTTGTGTGTGTGTTTCAGGATCGTAGTACACGGAGAACCCTTCTTGAAGACCATCAAACCGTTTTCTGCAAGAGTCTTCGACATCAGCAAGGAGTTCAAACTCGCCAGGAAGAAGGTTTGGCTTTTTATTTTTTATTTTTTTATTTTTTCCCCCCCAGAAAAAACAAACACAAAGAAAACACTGATGTTTTAATGAGTTTACAAGATAAAGACAGACTCTGTGTGTCTGAGTTCTCAATTTACACGACAACGTCTTGAAGTGAAAACACTTTGGGACGGCGATCATAGCCCTTGCAACACAACTTTTTGAAAATGGCTCCCAAGGTGGAACTTTTCAAAAAACGCTCCTTCTCTGTGTAAACGGGTGAAAACCCAACTTTCTGAGAACGCCTCGGCTTCGTCTCCGCGTAGACGGCGGACGTAGTAAAAACATTGTTTTTTAGTGTTTCTTCTGTTTCCGTGTAAATGAACATCGTTTTTCAAAATGTTGTCGTATAAACACATAAACTATCTGAGACGAAAAAGCCAAACGATTCACCATAACCGTGGTGGTGTAAACGTTGCCTGACCCTCCCCCTCCTCCGGCAGGTGTTGGAACTGAGCGACCACCACCCCCTAAAGGTGGAACTGAAGAGCTCCGCCCTTTTCCTCCGATCCACGCCCCCGTGGCTCCTCCTCAGCCTCTGTGTGATCCTGCGCTCCTTCCTGTTCCCTCTTTGATCGTTTGCTTCTGTCTGGGACTCTCTAGGGCCTCCGGATCGCTGTCAGCTGTTTGTTTGTTTGTTTGTTTGTTTGTCTGTTTGTTTGTTTGTTCATGTCTGTCTCTGTTTAAACTTTTCAAGACTTTGTAAAATCTTTTTATTTGTTCTTGTAGAAATTTTCAAACTGAGAAATGTCTACAATGTTTTTATATGAATTTAAACATCATTAAACTTGTCTTTTTAATGTTGTTATTTAGATGTTTATACACACACACACACACACACACACACACTGTGTAATTTGAGTGTAATTTTTGAGATTCCGATGTATATACTCTTTCTTTCCACAGCTCAGGATCGTTCTTAGTTTTGCAGATTGAAGTGAAAAATGTGATTATTGAATTAAAGAAAATGTTATAAAATGTGACCAGACTGTTGTTTTATTTTATTTTAATGAAAATTTGCAGTGAATGTCGTTTTGACTGTGTACTCTATTGCGCCCTCTGCTGGGCCACCTTACGTTTGACACCAGTGAGGTGGGGGTTCTTCCGTCTTCACTCCAGGTGTCAAAGATCCAACAAGGTTCGGAAACGTTCCCTGGAGATTTTAGTCCATGTTGACATGATGACATCAGACAGTCGCTGCAGATTTATTTGCTGAATATTCACGGTGTGTTGACTTTTGACTCCAGTGAACTCGTCATGTTAAGATAAGACAATTTGATCTATTGATGTGGTGTGTTATTCTGTTGGAGGCCTCATGAAAACATGGACATGTCCTGAACACCAAAGCAGAACTGAAAACTCATCAGACCTTCCAAGGTTTTTTTTCCAATCGTCTATGGTCCAGTTTTCTTCCGCCTGTGGGAACTTTGGCCACAGTTTCCTGTTCTGAACTGACTGCAATGACGCCTGCTGTGGGGTTTTGTTAATACCTCGGTTATAACAGTTTGAGTTACTGGTGGTATTGCATCATCTCTAACCAGTCTGTCCATCTCCTGGGGTTGAAAACAACATGTCACTACAGTTAAAGGAGTTGTACCTTACAGCTGATCAACCCTTTCAGTTCAAGAGACTCAACTCCGGAGGATGTAAATGTTCTCTGTTCCTTGATGAGTATGTCACAAACAACATTGCTAAAGTGAAGAAGAGTAGAAGAAAGAGAAAATGGCAGAAGGAGTGTAAACAGGGTCAGGGTGAGCAGAGCCAGACGCTGATGAAGAAAACTCCCCTTCAGAAACGGGATGAGAGGCTGCCGGGCTATTTGTGCAGCAGGTTCGTTATGTTGGTCAATATTTACTGAGAAACCAGTTGATTTACCTTAAAGGTGATCTGGGGGAGGCCAGCCGTTCTGCATCGAGGCCCCAGGAACTGCTGCTGAAGAGTTCAGTGTTTCCTGGGAAGGCCGTTGAAGAGTCTCACAGCTTGACAACACCAACCTCATGTAAATCATTGCATCTGTGCTTCTACCTGTTTTACGTCTATGATTCCACCTATATTATATCTTTGATGCTGTCTGAATCCTACATCTAATTTTACCTGCATTAAGTCTATGATTCTACCTTCACTATATCTATGATTTACCTGTAGTGTGTATATATAATTCTACCCATTTTATGTCTATGACTCAACCTGCATTATGTCAATGTTTCTGCCTGTATTATGTCAGCTTTTGCCTCTACTATCCATCTAATTCTAAATCTAATGTACTCAAAGTCTTCTCCAAAATTATTGGAACTACTCAGAGGGACTCGAGCACAATCTGGGAGGAACAAGTAGCTGGAAAAACCAAAAGAATCCTCAGCTACCCAGACCATGCTCTGTCTCAGGAATTGTCCCTGCTGCCTACAGGAAGACGTTATTATTTTGTGCCCCAAAGGAAAACAAACCGGTACACAGTCTTTCATTCCCTCTGCCATTAAGCTCTTAAAATCAGACCACAACCACTTTAAATGAGCCTTTACTTAGAAGACATTTCATTCTTTTCTTATTTCTAAAAAACTAAACCCTGGAGTGGTAAATGTTTGTATGTGCAGAAATGGTTTTCTGCTGGATTACTGGAATTACTTTAATCAAACTATCTAAAACAGAGGGGTCAGACACATTTCAGTTCAGGGTCCACATACAGCCTAATTTGATCACAACTGGACTAATAATGAATACCAACCACTGCAATGGTTTGCCTCAGTTTTAGTGCAAAATACTATTAACGCATCCTGAAGAAGTTCCCTTTGAATGCACGTTTTTACAAAATCTGAACAGCCTAAAATTTCTGTTAAAAAAAACAAAGAGAACTGATTTGGGTATTCCTCTTACTTTTGAGTTCCTAAGAGCTCTGACAAAATGCAATGGAGGCTTCTAATGGGCTCAACCTTATGTCAAGGGTTTACTGCATTAACAATATGGTGACTGATTATCCTCAGGACTGAAATGTAAATGTGGTTACCTCATGCAGCCCAAAAATAATAAAAACTGCATTCATATATTTGATTAGTTCAAAACTCAACACAGGAAAAGTGGTGTGTACATATCTAATTCTTCCTGCACTATGTCTGATTTTGTATCTATCATTGTTCCTGTACTGTGACTCCTGGCCATAGAGGGCGGTGCAGGCACCATGTTGTCCGAACAGCTTGATCCAGCGGTGAAGAAGACATTGCTTACTGTTGTCGCAGATCGTCTATTTTGAAATGATGCATCACTCAGAGATACTGCTTGAGTTCGCTCGTGCGTGTTTGAGTGATCGCGAGACATCTGCTTGTGGAGGGAGTGGAGTGAGAGCTCTTCGCGTCGTACTATCCCTGCTCCTGCTTTAGTAAACGTGGCCTTACGGACTCCAGAACGGCTCCAGCGGCCGTAGATGAATGAGCGCCTGTCGGTTTCAGCCTCCACCTCTGCACCGCCTAATCAGTGTCCAACCCATCCACCCAACCCTATTCCGTAGAGCACCATGTCCCAGGCTGACCCGGTCCCGGTCCCGGCCCCGGAGGCCCTGAACGCCTCCGACTCCAACGGCACGGAGGCGCTGAACGCCACCGCCAAGTTCGTGGCCACTCCGGAGGGCACGGCGCTGGCGTACGGCAGCCTGGTCTTCATGGCGCTGCTGCCCATCTTCTTCGGGGCGCTGCGCTCCGTCACTTGCTCCAAGTCCAAGGTACGAGTCGGTTCTCTCTCCCCCCCTCCCTGGAGGTGGAGGGCGAGATGAAGGGGTAACGGGCCCCGGATAGCCGGCTCGGCTAACGGCGGCTAGCAGCTGTTGGTGTTTGGAAATGTGTTTTTAAAAAGTCTTAAAACATTTTTTTTGAATAAACCTTTTAAACGGGACAGTTTCGAGGGGCAGGATGTCGCCGGTTCGGCGAGCCCGTTTAACAGTTGTTATAACAGTTTATCAACCTGTTATTACAACACTTTAAAGTGCTCGTCATGTTTTATAAAATTTCATCTTAAGTCTGCTTCTTTGTTCATTTTAGAACCACATACTCGTGTATTTGAACGTTTTTTGACGTGTCACCTGTGTGTGTGTGTGTGTGTGTGTGTGTGTGTGTGTGTGTGTGTGTGTGTGTGTGTGTGTGTGTGTGTGTGTGTGTGTGTGTGTGTGTGTGTGTGTGTGTGTGTGTGTGTGTGTGTGTGTGTGTACATGTTCACTGGTCAAGGTCCCGATAGTTTAGGCCTTGATTAAGTAGTCACACATGTTATAACGAAGCCAAACAGTAACCTCGTGTGTGTGTGTGTGTGTGTGTGTGGGTGTGTGTGTGTGCGCTCGTTCGTTTAGGATGAGGTGTGAGAAAGCGGTGAGATATCACATATGTTATAGCACATGTTTACCTTGTGTGTGTGTTGATGTCTGAGACGTCACACACGTTACAGCACATGTTTTCAGAGAGTGTGTGTGTGTGTGTGTGTGTGTGTGTGTGCGTGCGCGCGCGCGCGCTTGTGTGAGGGATGTTGAGTGTAAAAAGCTGCTCTCTGATTGGCTCTTCCCTCGCCTCCCAATAACAACAATGTCATAATTAGCCGGCGGCTTTCTGATCTCTGATTGATTGTTTCAGTTTCCCCCTCTTTTGTCCTTCTCTCCGTCCGTCTGCTCATCTGTCTCTCCCTCCATCCCGTCTGTCCGTCCGTTTCTCCGTCCGTCTGTCTGTCTGTCTGTCTGTAGGAGCTCGGAGAAAATGAGTACGACTCTGTGTTCAGAGTGAGTATGAGAGCTGCTGCGGACACACACACACACACACACACACACACACACACACACACACACACACACACACACACACACTGTTTACACGTGTGTGCTTTAACAACACAGACTGAGTGCTGCTTTAGCTCTTCTGCACACACACGTTTCACAACACATCTCCTCATTTACCAAAACACACACACAGCCTTTTTACATGTTCATGCAATAATACACACCGAGTAGCTCCAGTGCAGACACAACACATTTCACAACACATTTGCACATTAGGTAACACACACACACACACACACACACACACACACACACACACAGCTGCATAAAACCACTAACACTCGGTTTCAGTCTCTTGCTTCATGGTGCATTCAAAGTCTTTGTAAAACTCAGACTTGAGTCACAAACCAGCTGCAGATCTCATCCAGCCGCCTGTCAGTGGCACCAGGATCTTCCTCTTCCTCCTCCTCTTCCTCTTCCTCTTCCTCCTTCTGCCGCTGCTCTGTCCCACTTACCCACTTACCGCCTCTGGGGGAAAGTCGGAGGAGAGAATTGGAGGTGCAGTGTGTCGGTGTGAGCGATGAAGGACGGAGTTCAGTGTGAAGGTTCCAGATGTAAAAACACGTCCGAGTCAAACCGTTTTTCTTCTGCACGCTTGTGGAAGGTTTCAGTGTTGGAGTGAGCGTGGCGCTGCGGTGTGTTTCTCAGTCAAACTGCACGTTGTTGTTGTGTGTCGTCGTTTGTTGTTGACACCTGGTTTCTTCATCCCGCATCAATGTCTGCGTTTGTTCTCCCAGAACGCAGCTGACATGCCGGAGACCATCACGAGCCGGGACGCCGCCCGCTTCCCCATCATCGCCAGCTGCACCCTGTTCGGCCTCTACCTCTTCTTCAAGGTGTGTGTGTGTGTGTGTGTGTGTGTGTGTGTGTGTGTGTGTGTGTGTGTGTGTGTGTGTGTGTGTGTGTGTGTGTGTGTGTGTGTGTGTGTGTGTGTGTGTGTGTGTGTGTGTGTGTGTGTGTGTGTGTGTGTGTGTGTGTGTGTGTGTGTGAGAGATCCTGATGTGTGTTTGTGTTTCAGATGTTTTCTCAGGAGTACATCAACCTGCTGTTGTCTGTTTACTTCTTTGCCCTGGGAGTCCTGGCTCTGTCTCACACCATGAGGTACCACACACACACACACACACACACACTCTCACACACACACACACACACACACACACACACACAATGATGTTGACGTGCGCTCCTCTTTGTGTTTCTCAGTCCTTTCATGTGCAGATTGTTTCCGGAGTCTCTCCCAAACAAACAGTATCAGCTGCTGTTCACACAAGGAGCAGGAGAGGCCAGGGAAGGTCAGACACACACTACACTACGATACACTACAATACACTACAATACACTACGATACACTACGATACATTACAATACACTACAATACACTACAATACATTACAATACACTACGATACACTACATTACACTACGATACATTACATTACACTACGATACACTACACTACAATACATTACAATACACACACTACACTACGTTATACACACTACAATACAATACACACACTAAACTATGATACACACACTACGATACACTAAGCTACAGTACACACAAAACACTACACCCATACACAATGCACGAGCACAACGGTGGAACAGACTGATCACAGGCAGGATTTCTGCTGCTGAAGCCAGTTTAAGCAGCAGCAGCTCCATTTCGCTGCAGTTTAAAGCAGCGAGCCTCCAGACGTCATTTGGATGTTCAATCTTTGAAAAAGACGGACGACAAACAGCCCACACCTCGCTGAACGCCTCGAACTTATGTGTACAGGGGACTCTCAGATGAGGGACCCGCTAAGAGCACAGAGGTTTTAACTGTTAACGCCTTAATGAGCAGACGGCCTCCAGCAGGGGGCGCTGCTGTGAAGTTTACTCCAGTCAAACATAAGGCTCGTGGACCAAAACCGGCCGCTAAAAGCTCCAATCAGCCCCAGAAACCACCAAGCAAGGTGGTTATATAAGATTTATTTTTACATTTCACTGTATTTTGCAGCAGAATGTTTCACTTTCAAGTGTAAATTTAAAGGTTATTATAGCATTATGTTACCAGTCCAGCAACTCAAGATGAAACTGGACTGTATGTGGCTTCTGAAGTTACATTTTATTTAGTATTTATTTTGTATACCTCTTTGTATATATTATATTCATGTATATATCTTGTATACATCTTTATATTGGTTCAGTTATTTGCTTTTAATTAGGTATGTTTCCTCCATAACATTGTTTGGTTTGTTCAATATCAACTGGTCCTACAATTTATCATGTCACAATGTAGTATTTAGTAGTACACAATGCATTAGAATGCACAATTTAAGCCCCTCCCCACATGTATCGTACGCTACGTACGTGTTTAGTACACTATGCACGCCTAAAACACTACTCACGCACAATATACTACAGTATGCTACCCACGTGTACAACGCGCTCTGCATGCCTACTGGTCTCTCTGTCTGTTGACCTTCTCTCTCTCTCTCTCTCTCTCTCTCTCTCTCTCTCTCTCTCTCTCTCTCTCTCTCTCTCTCGCTCTCTCTCTCTCTCCGCAGAAATCGTGAACTACGAGTTCGACACGAAGAACCTGGTGTGTCTGCTGATCAGCAGTGTGGTCGGTGTCTGGTACCTGTTCAAGAAGGTAACGCCCGTTAGTTCGCAGCCAATCAGCTGAGTCCTGTGACGTCACAGAACCGATGGCCAATAGCACGTCTGTGTTTTGTGACCTCACAGCACTGGATTGCCAATAACCTGTTCGGCTTGGCGTTCGCCCTGAACGGCGTGGAGCTGCTCCACCTCAACAACGTCAGTACCGGCTGCATCCTGCTGGGGGGGCTGTTCGTCTACGACGTCTTCTGGGTGAGAGTCTGACACATACACACACACACACACACACACACACACACACACACACACACACACACACACACACACACAGAGGTCTCAGACTGACCCCTCCCCCTCCTCTCCAGGTGTTTGGGACCAATGTCATGGTGACGGTTGCAAAGTCGTTCGAAGCACCAATCAAACGTGAGTATGAAGGCATGCTATGACATCACACAGATGTGCCCCTCGCCTGTGTGATGTCACCGCTGACCCCCCCCCCCCCCCCCCCCCAGTGGTGTTTCCTCAGGACCTGCTGGAGAAAGGTCTGGGAGCCAGTAACTTCGCCATGTTGGGTCTGGGAGACATCGTCATCCCGGGGATCTTCATCGCTCTGCTGCTGCGCTTTGACGTCAGGTAGCTCCGCCCCCGCTGCCCTCCTCCTGCTCCTCCTCCTCCTGCTGCTGCTGCGGTCTCACTCTGTCCCTCCTCTGTTTTCTGTCCGCAGCCTGAAGAAGAACAGTCGGACGTATTTCTACGCCAGCTTCCTGGCCTACATCTTCGGTTTGGGCCTCACCATCTTCGTCATGCACACCTTCAAACACGCTCAGGTAGGGGCTCACCTGTTTACCCGTGTGACGAGGCGTGACCTCTGACCCATGTGACAAGCTGTGACATGACCTCTGACCTGTGCGTCCGCAGCCCGCCCTGCTCTACCTGGTCCCGGCCTGCGTTGGATTCCCCGTCATCGTGGCGCTCATCCTCATCAAAGGAGAACTCGCCGAGATGTTCAGGTCAGTAACCACAGCAACCTCCACCAGAAGGTCCAGTTCAGTTTTAGTCTGATCAGACAGGAAGTGTCCTCCCTCCTCCCTCCTCTTCCTCCTCCTCCTTCTCCTCATAACTCCTTCCCTCCCTTGTGTCCTCCTGCTCCTTTTTTCTCAGATCAGTACAAACTTCTTCAGAAAGCTAAACTTGACTCCTCCTTTCTGTCTTTCTCCTTTCTTCTTCATCCTCCTCCTCCTCCTCCTCCTCTTCATCCTGTCTCTCCTCCCTCCCCCTCCACCGCCGGTAGCTTTGAGTCCTCAGTGGAGTTCCTCCCAGCGTCTCCCAGACTTTCCTCCTTCCCGACCGTTAGCGGTTCTCCTGCTAGCCTGGCCAGCTCCATGGAAGCAGTCTCCATGGCAACAGGCCTCTCGCCCCGTCGCCGTCGGTTACAGCTGAGCTGCTTGTAGAAGCCCCGCCCCCAACATTTCCCCACTCCCTGTTTCACCTGGGCAGGTAAAAGGCCCGAAGGGATTCAGGCCCCGTGTACGCAACGTTTTCAAGTGAAAACGCTAAACGTTTGTTGCGCTTTGGGTGTCTGTTTACACGGTAAGGGTGCTCGGAGACACAGAAGATGCAACTTTTTGAAAACGGAACTTTTCAAAAATGCTGTCTCTGTGGAAACGGGGCGAAAAGGCAATTTTTCTGAAAAGCTGCTACAGCCCATGTGCACCATGGCCGTAGTAACTAGTTGTTCTGCACATGCTCAGTAGCTGGAACAATCAGAACAATGGCCAGTCTATAGTCTCCTGGACTTGGTACTTTTATTTTGACAGTCTCCGTAATAACAATCCAACTTGATCGTCCACTAGAATATCCATGTTCTCCCATTGTGTGTGTGTGTGTGTGTGTGTGTGTGTGTGTGTGTGTGTGTGTGTGTGTGTGTGTGTGTGTGTGTGTGTGTGTGTGTGTGTGTGTGTGTGTGTGTGTGTGTGTGTGTGTGTGTGTGTGTGTGTGTGTGTGTGTGTGTGTGTGTGTGTGTGTGTGTGTGTGTGTGTGTGTGTGTGTGTGTGTGTGTGTGTGTGTGTGTGTGTGTGTGTGTGTGTGTGTGTGTGTGTGTGCCATTGCAAAAACAAACGGCACCTTCTAGTGGCCTGACATGCTCACTACATCGTCTCCTGCATTTTTGCTGTTTCTGTGTGGACGCACATCATTTTCGATTTCACTTGAAACGTTCAGCTTCAGACACACAGCCTGCCTCTGTCCTCCTCCTCCTCCTCCTCCACTAACACCTCCGAGGAGGAGGAGGAGGAGATGTGAGGGAGGAGACACCTGAATTTCCATGTCATAACAACTCATGATATAAAACATGTCATGAATCAGTTACTTCATTTGGAAAGTAATCAGTTACTCTGCTGACGGATTGTGACGTTCTCTCACTGAACTTGCTTTTCTCCTCCTGCGCCTCCTTTTCCCTTGCAGGTACGAGGAGACTTCTCCAGAGGACGCCAAGAAAGAGGAGTCGTCGGAGTCGGAGTCGGAGAAGAAGGACCAATAGCATCCCTCTTGGAGCCCCTCCCCCTCCCATCCAGCCTGCTGCCACCACATTTCACAGAAGCCCCCCCTCCCCCCCGCTCCCCCACTTATCATTGGTCACCGGGGGAAACGTCTTCATCCAGTTCGTCTGTAACTGTGGGAACACCAGTCCGTACAAGTGTATGTGTTTGTTTGTCTGCGCGTGTGTGTGTGTGTCTGAGGGAGTGTGTGTGTGTCTACAGAAACTTTGGGAATGCAGCTCGGCTCTGATTGGTCAGCGTGATATTTTTCACTTTTGCACTTTGACCTATGTAGGGGGGGGGTGTAAAGGGAGGAGGCGCAGGGGGAGACGGACTGAACCTCCTCCTCTGACGGCTCGGTGTCAATCTCACACCTGATTGGTGGAGGAGAGGAGGAGGATGTTTGTGATCCTTTAAGAGTTTTTTTTGTTTTTTTTTGTATTTCGATGTAAAAATTCATCTCGCTGCGCTCCGTGAAGCTCCTCCCACTTTAAAATGTAACCTTTGATTTCCTCTGCTTGTATCCATGGAGGCGACTATCTTATTTTTATTTGCAATAAAGTTTTTGGTGTTTGGATCAGCGTGTACAGACGCATCAGTCGGAGTCGGTCTGAGTCTGTGAAGCACGACTGCTCACAGGACGGTCCACCTTCAGCCGTCCTGTCAGACTAAAACACACAGTTAAAAACACATTTCATCAAAATCTTTTGTGTTTTTAGTCCGTGTTCAGCCTGTAGGTGGCGCCACCACAGCAGCTCTTCTACAGATAACAGGCAGAATAGAGAGCTTGCTATATAGTAAGCAAGACCTCACCTGTCAGAGTGCAAAATGACTAAAGGATCCAGATATGTCTATGTATTTTTCATTTGTATTAAATTTTGAATACTATTAACATGTCCCCAACCAGAAGTTGGTCTGGAGACGATAACGTGGACCAAATCTTGAGTCTCTTGACAAATCTTGAATCTTCATCTTGAGTGGCCCGGAAAATAGTGCCACAATAACCTTTAAATTGAAACTTTAAAGTTTTTCTTTGTTGTGGTGCTGAATATACATGATGAAAATATCAATATCTTTGTAAAACCAAACAGCAAATGAACTTTTGTGAGATTTTGTGACCTAGAGCCAAAGATGAGGAGTCAGGGTTTCGATGCTGCAAAGGAGGTTTTATTTAGGATTGTAAAAGGAAACGAACATGAGTCAGATGTCTGAGAGCGAGGCTGCGACGCCGAACAGATCTCTGACCTCGATCTCTAATTTGCTTCAGTCAACCCACTGTTTATAGACAATAGACGCCAAAATGATATCTGTTGTTATTCAGATCAGAGTCTCAACCTCATTCAATGTCAGTGCAGTGTGACCTACCAACAGTGTCCCAAGGTGATGCCATAATGAAGTCAAAATATTCCAAATCAACTACAATCTCAACATAAAGCCAATTTTAGTGAAACCTTCAGATTCAAAATACAGTCGAATGTCCCAAAAACCTGTATTTATAGGCAACTAAGAAAATTTGTGTGAAAAAATAAATAAATCAATGGTTTCTTTTTAATAGATGTTTACAATTCCCTTGGTAGTTTGGCTGGATTAGAGGATTTTGTGGGCCGGTTTAGGCCCACGAGCCTTATGTTTGACAGCCCTTGATATAAATCCTCCTTTTACTGTACAAAAAACACTTAAAAAAAAAAACAATGCAAACATAACTTTTCCCCTTAATTTGGTCAAAAAGAGGCCTTATTGATCATAAATGAAGTCAATGGAATAGAAGAGAAATACTTTATTAATTAATTCTTAATTTAATAATTAATTCTCTATATTCTTTAATCCATAATTTTCTAGAAAGAAACAGTTCAAAAAGTAAAACTCAGTAAATAAATCATATTATAATCTGACCAGAGTTCCAATATGGCGGCGCCCTGCGCGCGCTGCAGATGGGAAGTTACCGCGATCCCAGCATGCAACGCGCAGGAGTGCACACAGCTTCCGGTGTTTGTAGCGTCGGCCGGAAGTGTTGTTGTTCGTGTCCCGGCGGCTCGTGCAGACGGAGCTCCGATTGCAGCTCCGGTTGTCTCAGACCCGGACAGACATGGGAGAGGCCGACGTGACGCTGAACCAGGCCGAGGAGAAGCCCCCGGAGCCGGGGCTGGGGTCCGGGGAGGAGCCGGTGGTGTGGAGCCATGAGGTGGAGGTCTGTCTGTTTCACGCGATGATCGGACACAAACCTGTCGGTGAGAAACTGCGCGAGCCTCCCGTGACCTTTTGTTTACATGCAGCCCCCCCCCCCCCCCAACCTTAATTGACTGCACGTGATTGGTCCGTTTTATTTCCTGTCGTGACGAAACAATGAAGAACTTACAACGTAGGACGTAACATTTAACTCTGTTTGAAAAATACAGAGTCTAAAGTAGAATCTCCTAGTAGAAACACACTATTTTATACAGTCTTTCCAACGCTTCAGTGAAAATGCTTCACTTTTGCATTTTCATAGAAACGTTTTTCAAAATGACAGCTAGCATGTCAAGCTACAAGCTGGCACTGTTGGTTGTTTTTATAATGAAGCCACGCAGAAAACCATACACTCTAAACATTAACAATGGGAATACACAGGCGTTCTCTTGGACAGCTACTGAGCATGTGCAGAACTATTTACTACTGCTAAGGTGCGCATGCTCAGGAGCAGCGTTTCAGGAAAGTAGCGTTTCCTTCCTTTTACTGAGTCGGAATGTTTTTCAAAAAAGTTGAACCTCGGTAGGTTTTTTTCCATGAAGTCGCCTTTTCAATGATTTCCAGCATTGTTGTGTAAACAGACCCCTAAAACGCAATAAAAATTTTACATTGTCACGTCCTCTCACCGCTCGAAAGATCGTTTGTCGTTTGTAAACAAACCAAGACCGAGCACTGACCTAGCTTGTTAGCTCTGGTTCAGAGTTGGTGGGCGTGTTCACGTCGCCCAAACGAAACGGTTTTTCCCTGAAGAGACTCTGATCTGGATCAAACGGGAATGTGAACGCGCCCTTTGTTGCTCACTCATGAGCCCGTGCTGCACAACACTGCCCCCCCTCAGGTCATCAGTGGTATTACTGTGTTTGTGATGCATCTGCAAACTCCCTGGAGACGAGTCAAATGGATGTTTTGTTGCTTCTTCTCATCATTATTAACACCTTCCTGTGTGTGTGTGTGTGTGTGTGTGTGTGTGTGTGTGTGTGTGTGTGTGTGTGTGTGTGTGTGTGTGTGTGTGTGTGTGTGTGTGTGTGTGTGTGTGTGTGTGTGTGTGTGTGTGTGTGTGTGTGTGTGTGTGTGTGTGTGTGTGTGTAGGAGTAAACAGACACTTCCACATGATCTGCATTAGAGACAAGTTCAGTCAGAACATCGGCCGTCAGGTGTCTTCCTCCGTGATCTGGGACCATCTGGGAACCATGTACGACATGCAAGCGCTGGTCAGTACACACACACACACACACACACACACACACACACACACACACACACACACACACACACACACACGCACACACACACACATTCTGAGACGTTTGTGTGTCACAGCACGAGTCAGAGATCCTGCCGTTCCCAAACTCGGAGAAGAGCTTCAGTCTACCTGATGACATCATCCAGGAAGTGAAAGAAGGTGAAGACGAGTTCAGGAAACCTGCAAATAACACACACACACACTGATAGACTCCATAGTTATAGTGTGTGTGTGTGTGTGTGTGTGTGTGTGTGTGTGTGTGTGTGTGTGTGTGTGTGTGTGTGTGTGTGTGTGTGTGTGTGTGTGTGTGTGTGTGTGTGTGTGTGTGTGTGTGTGTGTGTGTGTGTGTGTGTGTGTGTGTGTGTGTGTGTGTAGGGAAGCTGGGCTCTGAGGAGGACTGCAAAGAGGAGTTCAAAATGGAGAGAGAACCTCCTGCTACACATGAAGAAGGTAACGTGTGTGTGTGTGTGTGTGTGTGTGTGTGTGTGTGTGTGTGTGTGTGTGTGTGTGTGTGTGTGTGTGTGTGTGTGTGTGTGTGTGTGTGTGTGTGTTGTCGTCTTTGTTTTCGTTGACCTCACTGCGCCTCCTCTCCGCAGGGAGTAACTCCTCGGTGAAGATGTCGGAGCGAACGAGCAGCAGTCGTGACAAAGAGAGGGAGCGCGACAAGGAGAAAGGAGGGAGCGAAGGCGGAGGCGCTGCTTCATCCGGAGGAGGAGGAGCAGGAGGGGGAGGGGCGAGCGGAGGAGCAGGAGGGAAGGAGGCGGAGAAGAGGAAGAGGAGCCGGGCGGCGGAGAAGCTGCTGTCCTCCTCCAACCCAGCGAGTCCTGGAGGAGTTAAGAGGAGGCGCACCTGAGGCGGGTGGAGGCCGCTGATTGGACATTGACAGACTGAGAGGAGGTGGAGCCAGTGTCACGACAGGAAGTGACGCATGTGACTGTGTTAGTGAGGTTAATGTGTGCGTAGTTTGTTGGGGTTCGGAAACCTCGGATTTGTTCTGTTTGGCTCATCTTCATCATCATCATCATCATCATCCTCCCTCGGTTCACCTGATTGGCTCTCAGCTGCTGCAGCAGGATCTCCTCCTCTGAGTGTGAGTTTAACACGCGGCAGTGAACGCCTCGCAGCCGGCAGGACACGTCCCGCAAGGCCAGGGAGAGGAAACCAGGAGCCAGAGATCAGGCACACACACACGCACACACACACACACACACACACACACACACACACACACACACACACACACACACACACAGCTTCAGATGGAGCGCTTGGTGAGTTTGACCCCTGGTGGCGGTGGAGGGTGGGTCTCGGGTAGGATCTTTCATGTGCGTTCACCCCGACTCTCTCCTCGCCGCCGCAGCAGCTGAGGTGTGTTTTTCACTTTCTCACACTTCCAGTTTGGAGCCGAATATAAAAACAAGACTGTTAAACTGCAATAAAATTGTGTTTGTGAGGCTCAGGGTTCATTTTCTCCTCCGATCCTCGAAAAAAGAAGAAACTTTGTTCTCATTGACGAAGACGATCTCTCATGAGCACACTGAACCCAGCTGAAATCTCAGACCTCGTTTACACAGAATTGGAGTGAAAATGGAAAGTTTTCGGTGCATTTTTGCCGTCTGGTCACTCGACAACGATGCTCAGAGCTGAAAGCACAACTTTTTCCAAATGCTTTAACTCCGTCTCCATGGAAACGGGGAATAACACAACTTCCTGTAAACGCTTGCGCTCCGTCCCCGAGTTGACGGCGGGAAACGCTTCTACACATGACCACCACGGCCGTAGTAAATAGCTCTTCTGCACGTGCTCAGTAGAGACAATCAGAACAAGGTTTCCTCTGTGGTGTCATGACTCCCAGTCCAGATTCTCCTGGACTTGGTACTTTTATTTTGACAGCCACAGTAATAACAATCCAACCTGGTCGTCTGACCACTAGAGTGTCCGTGTTCTCCTGTTGTTAATTGTTTGTTGCACTCGTGGCCCTACAAAAAACTGCATCGATTTCAGTGTTTCTGTCCTTTCTGTTTAAAGAGACATCGCTTTTAAAACACTAAAACAAAACATGTTCACTTGAAACATGTAATTTGGGCCAACTTACTTAGGAGCTACATTCAGAATCTGCTGTGTCTATGTGAGCTGGACTGGCTCTGCCCACACATGCTAATCTTGGGAAGACGAAGTACTTCCTCTCGTGATGCCATGTCTCTGCCAGAGCAGAGCTGCCTAATTGTGGGAGGAGTCAAAGGGAGGGCCTACCTTGATTGTGATTGGCTAAACCCCCGATGACACTATATAGGGTTTGATTTCTGATTGGCTGGTTGGAGCAACACACTTTTTAAAACCTGAAACAAGCCAGGGACAGAGAGGACAGACTGTCTTCACTTCTGGAGCGTCAGTCCAGGTATGGGGACGATTAGTACTGCTGGAAAACCTTTAGAAAGTAAATTTTGCATAATATGAGCCCTGTAAGAAATCAAACAATGAAAGCTGTGCTGCAGCAGGAACAGTGACGGTACGAGAGAGTCGCCACAGGAAAGCACCGTCTTGGACCTTAGATCCACCAGATCATCTGCATCCTCACCAGAACCGCCGCCAACCTGCCAGACTGACGGAACAAAAACCTCGTCTGCTGCCAGAGAGAGTAGAAACAAACTTAAAAGATAGGCAAAGCTTGATACGATCAGATTCTGATCTGAAGGCAGCACAGCGCCCTCTAGAGGAATGTCTTCCTGCTGCCTCAATGTTTGGTCATCATCTCCAGACGATATGAGCCTGTGTGGGGTCCTCGGAGCGTCGAGTCTGTTGCTTCAACCTGCACTCGTCCTCCCTGTTTCCCCTGCAGTGGGTAGATGTGACCACCGGGGGGCAGTATGTTCCTCCCGAACCAGCAGAAGTTCATTTTGGGTCTGAATGAAGGGAGCTCAGGTCAGCACGAAGAGACAACTCTGACTCTTTTCTTTCACCTGGAAGAATAAATGTGTGTGTTCGCTTTGGTTTTTACAACCCGGACCAGTTCATCCGGTCGGGGTGGCGGGGGTTCATCCGAGGTCACGTCCATTTGTGTGGCGTGAAAACAGGATGGATCAAAAAGCAGAGTGAAGTTCTGTGAAGCTGAAACACAAGAGTGAGGTACAGAGGAGATGACCCGAGTCTGAACTGAAACCTGAAAACCAGGTTTCAGGCTGATATAGAAATACAACACATAGATCAGCTCACATTTAGTCTGTCACTCTGTGGCACATAAAGCCTGTTTGTAATCTGATTACACTGAATGGGGGGGGGGGGGGGGGCTGTCAGCTTGATTGAGAAGAAAACAGATTGAGTGTGAGAACGACACGACTGCTGCTGCATGAATATTCAACAACTAAAGAGTTTAGTGTGTGTGTGTGTGTGTGTGTGTGTGTGTGTCTTGCCCATGTTTATTCATAAATCATCTCATGTTTATTCATATTGGATTATGTAAACAAGTAGGCGTATATACACACACACACACAGGTCTTGTGGTCAACTGTTAAACACACATCAATGTGTGTGTGTGTGTGTGTGTGTGTGTTTCTTCTGGGCTGAGTTTGTTCAGTTTCCCCTCTGTGTACGATGGAGGAGAAATAATAGAGTCACAGACAAAGTGTGTAAAAAGGTTCATGATGTAAAAACAAAAAAGTCACACACTGTTGTGGGAGATCCTGGTATCATATAATGTCTCTAATAGTATTATATAAGAGGCGTAACAGGAGGAAACTCTATAGTTGCTTAATCTTTAAGCAGTCATCCAGTTCATGTCATCCAGATGTACTGTAAGTTGGTTTAATGTCAGCGTGTCGCTCAGTTCTGTGGAGAAACGCCCTACTTTTGAATCATACTGCCAAGTGGAGGCATGTACAGTGAAAACAGTAGTGGGCGCAATACAGACTCAAGTCTCAAAATCCCAGGACAGAAACCGCATCAAGATCATCCAGCATCGCTATTTTCACAACTGCTGTGTGGATATTATCTATGTGTATTATACTGAGAGTAATTCTGAGGATTCAGGTGAAAAGCACCACCTAGTGGCCCGACATGAAAACTACATAATTTTCTGCCTTTCAATCACAAAACTTTTCTTTTAAAATTGTTTCCACTGGAAACGTTGTTTCGTAAACTGGGCCTAAGAGTTATGGTCGATGATTCAAATGACCGAGAGGCACCAAGTTATAGTATCACACAGGTAAAGAACAATAATCCAAAACTAGCCTCTCTTAGCCTCACACACAGAATCATAATAATAGCTGAAAATTCTGTTCGACAGTTTTAATCAATGAAGCGGCACCACTGGAGTAACGGCAAGTTTCTGTCATAAACATTAAATCTCGTTTTCTGTTGCAGATCACTTTTACACGACAACGTTTGAAGTGAGAACACATCGTTTTTGTGTTTGTTGTTGATTCAGAAAAGTCTCGCGTTTACAGACCAACCTTTTTGGAAATGTTATCCAGAAACACTGAAAACGGTGTAGTGATCATGCCAGGCCACTAGTTGACACTGTTTATTTTCATCATAAATCCACACATACATGCACACAGAGGACAATAAACGTTAACAATGGGACAACGTGGACAGACGACCAAGTTGGATTGTTATTTCGGTGACCGTCATCTTTTTTCACCCCATCATTCTTGGTTTTGCTCAGTGAAAATGGCTCAAAATTATGTAGGTAATACATATGCCAGGCCTATAGGGGGCACTGTAACACTGCTACGAAAATACAAAAAGAAAGAAGAAGACCATTGAAGAAATCCAACATCTGGCCTTTTTAAACCGACTTGCACCGGCAGCTTCTGCATCTTGACCTGGAGCAGGTCGTCGGCCATTGTTGTTTTTAATTGACGTTGCAGAGAGGGTCCCGGGGTCATCGGGTCGTGACGCGGGGTGATGACATCATCATTTTCGCCAAATATGTGTCTTGTCCATCCACACCGTTTTCAAATTTCTCCCACTCTGGAGCACGTTTTCAAAACAACTCAGTTTTCAGGCTCCTAAAACGCTGCGCCGCGTGGATGATGGGATCGAAACGACGCGGTGACATGAAACGTCGCTGTCATGTGGGCGGGGCCAGAAACTGCCAAGTTCTAGGAGAACCTGGACTGGGAGACACTCTGGAGGAAGCATTGCTCTGATTGTCTCTACTGAGCATGCGCAGAACAAACATTGAGTACCGGCGTGACGTGCATGCGCAGTCGCAGTGTTATAATTAAAAGTTGCGTTTCCATGGAGACGGCTTCCCCCTCAGACGCCGTTCTCAAAGAGTTTAGTTTTCATTGGCTCTGAGCACAGTTGCCAGGTAAACGCAGTCTTATTGCCGCAGGGCTCAAACGTTTCCAGGAGACATTTTGACGGATCTGATGATGTTTTGTTTTTTTACTCTCAGATGAAACTTCGTCGCTGCATCAGATCGGACGGTTCCCGTGTTTTGAAGGCCTGTTTCTTTAAATCGGTGGGATGACGGCCTTGTGTCTCTTTAATTATCTGGGCAGGAGGTCGAACTGGTGGCGCAGATGAACAGAATCCCTTGGACCATTTAAATCTTTTACAGTGCGCCTCATGCCTGAAGGTGGTGTTGGAGTCGGGAGCGGTACGAGCGCAGCGGCACATGTGTTTTCAATATTCACTCATTGGTATGCAGACACTGACTCTGTGGAAAAACTGCTAACAATCGTGAACCTGCTCGATCTGGACGCAGGCGGTCCACAAGCAGAAGAACGTTGCCAGAACAGGTTGAAATTGTCATTAAAAAAAATCCAAACGACAGCAGTGAGACTGAAGCTAAAACGAGAGACCAGGACTTCCTTCTCCAGGCGCTTTGACTGAACAGACGCAGAAAATACTCTCTGCATTCGCAGACTGCAGCTGAGGAATGTCACCACTGCCAGTGTTTCCACATGGAGGCGAAGACTCCAGAACATTCATCCACTTCAACTGGGAGTTCATCCAAACTGCATCTGGTCCAAGACGGTCTGAAGGGAAACATTCACACTGGGAATTATGGGAATGATGGCAATACATGGGAGACGGCATGCTTTCTTGCTTTTCTTGCTTTTTTTTGAGTGGTAGGAATGCCTTGTACGAGCTGCAACCAGCAGATGGCAGTAGTGCAACTTCACGGACGCCAACTGCCGTTGAACCCAAGTGAAGAAGAAGAAGAAGAAGAAGACAAAGGGAAACAGTCATCAGGGATGAAAAAGTTGTTGACGAAAAGAGAGAGGGAATCAATCATCAGGGATGGTGAGAGAATGTGCATAGATAGAAACAGCAGACGGCGGGGATGCAACTTTATGATTGCAAACTGTCGTTAAACCCAGAAGAAGAAGAAGAAGAAGACAGGACTACAAAGATGGTGGACAGTGACTCGCATGTGAAGGCCAGCAGAATGTCGGTGCAGTGGTTAGCACGCTCGCCTCACTGTGAGAAAGTCACTTGTTTGGGTCCCAGTTGATTTTTTTTCCTACAAAGGTTTGGCGACCAATGAAGTTACCTGAGAAGGTTCCGTTGTCGTCTGTGTGTATTTATTTAGTGGTTTGTATGTGTGTGCATTTTACCAATTTTCATGAAAACTACTTACCCGGATTGCATGAAATCTTCAGGGATGATTTGTCATCATCATCCAAGGACCAACCGATTAGATTTTGGTAACTTTTCAGAATAAAACCCAAACAACTGCGAAAATGTTCCCATACAAAACGGGTGGGAGAGGCACCTCATGGAGGACATCAGAGGAGATCAGCGTCTGTTGCTCAGTGGTTCACACAGTGGTTTTGCTACCTGACAGGCTAGTTAGCATTAATATGAGCTAACGGCTAACGTGCCAGCGATGCTAACTCAGTTCCATAAACAAATGTGGCGTTGACGAAGGTCCGCGCTCTACCAAGTGTTGCTCAAGTTTAAGGATGGATTAGTTTGTTCTTCCTAACTCGCCATGACACCACGGTTAGGCTCAATCTGCATGACATGAGAAGTGAGGTCATGAACGCTTCCCGCCGCCAACATGGCGGCCAATTTAGACGTTCCTGTCACACAGCGCTCATTAGCTATGTATGTGTGTGTGTGCCAGAAGTCATTTGTTTGTCTTTAAGCAGCTAAACTCTCTTTTATTCGGCTGATAATACAAAGATTAGCATGTGAAAACCACAAAGAGCGTTTTAATCAACCCCCCATGCCCCCCCCCCCCCCGCCCCAAGCACACACACACACATGCACACATACACATACACACACACACACACACACACACACACACACACACACACACACACACACACACACACACACACACACACACACACACACACATTTGTCTCTGTAGTCATCACACGCTACACAACAAGAGGCCTGGGATCCTGTGTGTGTGTGTGTGTGTGTGTGTGTGTGTGTGTGTGTGTGTGTGTGTGTGTGTGTGTGTGTGTGTGTGTGTGTGTGTGTGTGTGTGTGTGGGTGATTTGTGTGGGTGGTGAGGATGGCGTGAGGGCTGGCTGGTGGTAGTTAACATGGTAATGAGTGAAGCAGCTGATAGTGTGTGTGTGTGTGTGTGTGTGTGTGTGTGTGTGTGTGTGTGTGTGTGTGTGTGTGTGTGTGTGTGTGTGTGTGTGTGTGTGTGTGTGTGTGTGTGTGCGTGCGTGCGCGTGCGCGTGCGCATTTGTGTTTGCACAGATGCTAATGAGGGTCTGAGGACTCTGCTTCACTTTGACTCTGAACTTGTGATGAGTTCATTTTTCTCGCTCGCAGTTGATATCAGTTTATGACATGGTCGTCATGGTAACGACAAGCAAGCTCTAAACAGGTAGGTTCACAAGTCAGCCAGAACATTATGACCGCTGACTCTCCACATGACAGCTCCTGTCAGTCTGTATATATCAGGCGGCAGCGGCAACATTTGACCCTCATTCATATGGAAACGGGTTTTTGGTGTTCAGGTCCATCTACATGAAACCAGCGTTTTCACAGTGAAACCACAAATTCACAAATGGACTTCCAGGGTGGGTAAATCTGAAAAGGCGTTACAGAGCCTCTTTGTTCCCGGTTTCATGTATATGTGGAAAACCATTTGCAATGGCGAGTGTGAGGATTTGAGTTGGATCGTTTCTAAGCCTCCTTTAAGTTCCTCGTCTGCAGCATGGAGATCCTTCCACCAGTGCTGCAGGCGGGGAGTGAAGCCGGACTCTGAAAACCTTTTAAACAAGTGTTTTTGACCTGCTGGAGACCAAGTCTGGACATATCATTTCAACATTGTTTGAGAAAAGTCTTTGGCGCGTCTCCTCCAGGGCCTCGCCAACAAGGAGCTTCTTGACCATCTTGGTGAACCGGGGGAATGGATCAGGACACCCCAGAAGCCTCCGGGCCAGAGAAGCATGTCCTCATTCGGGTTCAACAACATCCTCTCTTGCCGAGCGCAGCTTGACCAGCACTGTTCCGACGCCTCTGGAGTCGGTGGCTTGTACCCCAGAACCTCTTTGGGGTGTCTCTCCATGGCGTCTCGACAACTCCTTCCGTGTCGCACATTTTGCTGCCGCAACTGATGCAGCCTGTTCAGGCTGAGGCAGGAGTCCATTGGACCAACCAGACCCTAAAGGCCTCCCGTTTCCTCTTGACGGCCCCAGACAGCTGGTGTCCATCTTGGGTTGCTGCCAAGGACAGACACCAACAGAACTCTGGTCACAGCTGTGCCAGGCCACTTCCACAATGGAACCGGATCCAGTCAGACTCCAAATCCTCGACCTTCTCTGGTGCCCGTCATTATGTGTTTAGGTCTACGAGGACTGGCCTGTGGTCTGAACCAGCTCACCACCAGACAGTGTCCAGGTGGTCACAGGTCCCAAGGACATTTATAACTTTCCAGATGACAGAAGGGGCAGAAGAAGTTGGAGCTTCAGAATGAAATTTTAAGGGTTTAATGCTTCTGTCCTGTGAAGCATTTAACTCATCTGCAACATCTGGACCAACACCACCACTGATGTACTGATCGATCTGTACATTCTGTCTTTATAGACCTGATGGTTCCTCCAAACCGTCTCTCCTGCTGATTCCTATCCTGAGCAGAGTCTCCAAGCTCCTCATCCCAGGTGTCTCCGCTCACAGTCCCAAACAGCTGCTGCTCACATGCAGGGAGGACAGATCAATTATTGACAAGCAGAAACGTTCAATCACTCTTAACCTCCAAACACACACACACACACACACACACACACACAGACACACACACACACACACACACATCGACGGGAGGCTTTATAATGCCGCAGAGGCTCTCAGGAGGAAATCGATGAATCCGTCTGCTGTGTTTAACCTGATCTCGAATGCAACACAATGTCGACGCACAAAATCAATCCGACCTGTGGATGTTTGTCTCGGCTCAGGCTGGCGCACGGCGGCTGTGGCTGAATTAACGCGAGCAGCACATTGTGAGTTCATGGCGGGCAAGAATAATGAAAATAAAATAAAACATCCTCAGGAGATCGTTACATTAAATTCGCCAGGGAAAAGCAGATGGGACAGATTCAGGTTCTGTCGAGGTCGACGGTTCAGAATAACAGGAAACTGATGGAAAACAGAGAGAGACGACAACCTGAGAACAAGTCTACACAACATGGATGACTGCGACGGTCACATGACGAGACTGGATTTATAGATGAAGATGAACCAATATAGAAGTCTGAGTAAAGATAGTGATGGCCGAATCACCAAAATAGACTAGATTTAGACTGGAATAATGGACTAGTTTTAGACTGGATTATAGACTGAATTATAGACTAGATTTAGACTGGTATATGTACTAGGTTTAGACTGGATTATAGACTAGTTTTAGACTGGTATATGTACTAGGTTTAGACTGGATTATAGACTAGTTTTAGACTGGTATATGTACTAGGTTTAGACTGGATTATAGACTAGTTTTAGACTGGATTATGGACTGAATTATAGACTAGATTTAAACTGAATTATGGACTAGGTTTAGATTGGATTATAGACTAGTTTTAGACTGGATTATGGACTAGATTTAGACTGGATTATGGACTAGATTTAGACTGGGTTATGTTTTGGATCTGATTATAGAATAGTTTCACCTGAATATGAACTAGTTTTATACCGGATAATGAATTACTTTTAATATTTATTGTGGATTATTTATAGACCTGATTCTTATTATCGACTTGTTTTTTTATTTCATTTAAAACAATTTTTTATGTAAATATGGAATACTAGATCCTGCTATGGACTCTTTAATTATTGAATTATTCAGTAGCTGATTAGACCTGATTATGGAACAGTTCTAGACTTGATTATACTCTAGTTATTGACCTGATGGACTAGTATTAGACCTAGTTATAGAATACTTATAGAAGTGATTATGTAATAGCTACAGATGTCATTATGGGATGGTTAAAGGTTTCATGATACACTAGTTTTATGGAAGGGGTTTTATTTTTTTGGTTATGGAATAGTTATATAACTGTTTTGGAATCCTCTTAATCCTGATTATAGATGAGTTTTAGACCAAATAATTGGACTACCTTTAGACAATGTTGAACTGGACTTTGAGTTGTTGGGGCAGCGCTGTTTTAAACCGATGATCTGAAGTGTTCCACATCGTGCCGACGACTCTGACGTGTATGTGCCTAAATGTGACGTTAAAGTGTCTTCATGTCTGGTATTTTTCTGCTCGGATTATCATGTTCTCATCGAGCTGTTCCTGTCCTGCTGCTAATGTTTTCTGTGTTTATATAATTTACACACACACACACACACACACACACACACACACACACACACACACACACACACACACACACACTGAAGAAGAGCGGTTTTCATAACATTGCACGTTATTACATCAACTTTTACTCGTCCAACTTTCTAATAATTCCTTTTACTGCTCAGCCGTGCTTTTGTGTTAATCTGTTAATCCTGCAGTATTGCGCTGTCCTGCTGAAGTTTTGGCGATGTGTTGTTTGTGGTTCCCGTCTGAACATTAGGTTCCCGTCTCATCGTGGAGTTCCTGTTTTTAGTTCCGTCTTCAGCTCTGGTCCGCCTGCGGGGTCGTTGGGGTCTCTGGGGTTACCGTGGAGCAACGCTCTGGCAGATGTGTAATCTGTAATCCTTAGAGTTGGTTTAATGTGTTTCTGAGGTCAGAAGTCATCGCACACAAACACACACTCACACACACTCACACACACAGCAGAGTGACAGGTGGTGTTTGTGCTGCAGTGTGATGGCCCCGATCCACATTAACACCCGCCCACCAAACACCCGTCTCTCCTCCATTTCCTCCGTCCTCGCTGCTTCTGCTGCGGCGTGAAAAACGTCCAGAGTCCAGATGTGATCCGTCAGAGAGACAACGCTCGTCAAGACCGCCGCCGCTGCTGGAAACACAGGAAAATGATGGCCTGCTTCTGTGAAGCTCAGCAAAAAGATCACTGAAGAGACAAAGAGACAAAGAGTCACAAAGACAAAACGTCAAATCAGTGAAGCCTTCAAGAGACAAAGAGTCTAAGTTTTATTTTTTTCTTCACAGTGACGTGAAACAGAAATTGTGTGTGTGTGTGTGTGTGTGTGTGTGTGTGTGTGTGTGTGTGTGTGTGTGTGTGTGTGTGTGTGTGTGTGTGTAGGGTGAGGTCTAATCAACACTCGCTATGAATTAGTTTGAACACAAATTGGACCCCTCTTGTTTCCATGGTTACCAACATACATCTCTTCAAACACTGCTGTTTGTCCTAGCACGCACACACACACACACACACACACACACACACACACACACACACACACACACACACACACACACACACACACACACACACACACACACACACACACACAGAGGTCCTGAGCCTGTTAGCTGTTGCTTAGTAACCGCTGATTCGTATCGAGCTGATGTCGACCTTTTTGTTTTCACGAATTGAAGCCGCTTCGGGCGACTTCACAAAGCGAAGTTTAAAGGGTACACACAAGTACAGTAAACACACACACACACACACACACACACACACACACACACACACACACACACACACACACACACACACACACACACACACACACACACAATAATGAATCCTGATTGAATCTGCAAAACTAATGTTGAAGTTTTGATGTTATTTATTTTCTCCAACAGGCTCCTTGTTTAAAGACTTATCTTTACCCAGAGAAGCAATTTCATTGTGAGAAGATCCTGTAACCTGAAAGAACTGAATGTAGAAAATGTAGGAATGTTATTATCCAAAGAATTAGAGGACATGATGCAACCAATAAACAAAACAACCCACCGACCAGCCAACCAACCAACCAACCAACCAACCAACCAACCAACCAACCAGCCAGCCAGCTAACCAACCAACCAACCAACCAACCAACCAACCAACCAACCAACCAACCACCAACCAGCCAGCTAACCAACCAACCAGCCAGCTTGCCATCCATCCAACTAAACTACACCTTTAGTCTCATTTTAAGCTGACATTGAAGGACTTTCAGTGGCATTGCATTGGTCTTGACCTCACTCATGAACTAGTTCTGAACTGGTTTAAGATCCGGTTTAAGGTAGTTTCTGATCAGTCTGGATCTGGTTTGAGACCCGCTGAAGGCTGTGCTGTTAATGGGAGTTTCCCTCCGACTACTTTGTTATACGGTCGAGGACCTGAAGCTGACGCTCTCAGGCTGACGGCTGGACCATGATGCAACAGGTGATGCGGCCTCCATCACCTGTCAATCAAATCCATGTCCATCTTCACGTCCACATACCTGCTCATCATCCATCATCCGTCCATCATCAATCATCATCCATCATCCATTAGCTGCCTCTTTACCCATCCCGCTGCCCCCTTTCTGTCCTTTTTGTGGCGTTAATGACCTCTTCTCCCCCCTCGATTCCCATGTCTGTCTAGTGTGTGTGTGTGTGTGTGTGTGTGTGTGTGTGTGTGTGTGTGTGTGTGTGTGTGTGTGTGTGGTCTGACTGATGGCTGCTCTGTGTGTCGGGGCGCGACGGGGCCTCTAAAGATGGAGGCTGAGTGAAAAGAAATGCAACGGGTTAGCCAAGACAAATGGAGAGAGAGGCCACAGAGCTGTGTGTCGCGATGTGTGAAACTCTGGGTGTGTGTGTGTGTGTGTGTGTGTGTGTGTGTGTGTGTGTGTGTGTGTGTGTGTGTGTGTGTGTGTGGCTGTGTGACTTTGTGTGTGTGTTAGCGTGGGTTGGGGGTTGTAAGAAAGGGTCAGTCTAATTTGCAGCTTATTGAATAGAAACAAGCTTCCTCTGACGGATGGGCTCAGTGTGTGTGTGGTGTGTGTGTGTGTGTGTGTGTGTGTGTGTGTGTGTGTGTGTGTGTGTGTGTGTGTGTGTGTGTGTGTGTGTTTGCTGCAGCACTTTTTTCCCTGCAGACGATCTTTCAGCAGTTCCTGTTATAAATTGCACCCATCAAAACTAATTGGTGCCTTAAACTGGAGCTAATTACAAACACACACACACACACACACACACACACACACACACACACACACACACACACACACACACACACACACACACACACACACACACACACAACTACACATATGCACACACAACTACACACAGGCATACACGCGTGCACACTCTTGGATGGATAAAAATGTCAATACATTATGCTATAAATTTGAAATGATTGTAACGAAGTACAAAGTCGGCCATCTTTGTAGTTCTGTAGCTTTGTGCTTGACTCCATGTTTGTAGTCCTGTAGCTGGACGCTGCAGTCCCAGTTCACTTGGATGAAACGTGAGTTTGGTTGCCCTTTAATAGTTTGAATTCACAGTTTTAGTGGATGAATGTTTTGAGTCTTCTCTGATAGATTTTCTCGTAGATGGCATGATAACCCCTACTTTTTGCAATATACATGTTTTTGTCGTGGTGATAGTAACATTAAGAAACACTTTTTCAACTTCCATTAGTATATCTATTTACCTACGAAACCAGATGATGCCAGCGAGCTTCTCAGACAAGTTATTATATTTGGCCCGATAGGAGGAGAAGGAGAGTGTCCCTCTGCTGTAGTTCACAAAAGGTTCTGTCCTCCTGATGTAGAACTGTCTGGCTCACTTGACTCTTTTTATTTACCTTGGGAGTCCCAGGAACTTGTTTTCCCCTGTTACACTCATTTATATTCACCCTGGAGCCAACACACCTCCGCCGCTGCTCAGCTGATGGTGAAGCTGGACTCATTCTGTCTGGAGGCTGCAGAGTTCATCCTTGGAGATTTTAGTCTCTGCACCTAAAACAAGAGCAGCAGTGAAGAACCCTACTCTGGATCTGTTATGGGTCCGAATAAATCCTTTCCCACGTCTTCCAGAGGAGCATCATACGCGCCTATCAAAACTGTCTTTCCTCATCTTCATACACGCTGTTTAATCTAAACAGCTCCTGGATTTAATGGTAATTTTGTCAATCGTGGAGTTTTAAACAAGCGACGGAATGTTGTTAAAAAGATTTGTTTTCTGTGATCCCCGAGCAGCGTTCTGTAAATATATAGCCAAAACACAACGAAGGTTTGCTGTCATGTAAACAAGGGCTGGAAAATCTAAATATAGTCGTCAAGAAAGATGGAAATATTGAACATAATTCCTTGTTCCTCATTTACTCGTCTTATTTCTAGGATGTGGTCGGCAGCTATGGTGTTCTGATGGGGGTTAAGGGTCTTGCTCAGGGAAGATCTGAACCTGCAAACTTCTGGCACCAAGTCCACTTCTCTAGCCACCAGGCTCCTCTAGCCCCCAGGCTCCTCTAGCCCCCAGGCTCCTCTAGCCTCCAGGCTCCTCTAGCCTCCAGGCTCCTCTAGCCCCCAGGCTCCTCTAGCCCCCAGGCTCCTCTAGCCTCCAGGCTCCTCTAGCCCCCAGGCTCCTCTAGCCCCCAGGTTTCTCTAGCCTCCAGGCTCCTCTAGCCCCCAGGTTTCTCTAGCCTCCAGGCTCCTCTAGCCCCCAGGCTCCTCTAGCCCCCAGGCTCCTCTAGCCTCCAGGCTCCTCTAGCCTCCAGGCTCCTCTAGCCCCCAGGCTCCTCTAGCCCCCAGGTTTCTCTAGCCTCCAGGCTCCTCTAGCCTCCAGGCTCCTCTAGCCTCCAGGTTTCTCTAGCCCCCAGGCTCCTCTAGCCCCCAGGTTTCTCTAGCCTCCAGGCTCCTCTAGCCTCCAGGCTCCTCTAGCCTCCAGGTTTCTCTAGCCTCCAGGCTCCTCTAGCCTCCAGGCTCCTCTAGCCTCCAGGCTCCTCTAGCCTCCAGGTTTCTCTAGCCACCAGGCTCCTCTAGCCTCCAGGCTCCTCTAGCCTCCAGGCTCCTCTAGCCTCCAGGTTTCTCTAGCCTCCAGGCTCCTCTAGCCTCCAGGCTCCTCTAGCCTCCAGGTTTCTCAAGCCTCCAGGCTTATCAAGCCCCAAGCACCAGACAAAACCGCCTGAGAAAAAAAAAATTGTTTCCAGAAATTGAAAACTTAAATTCTAAAGGCCTGAACGAATCATCTAAACTATAAACTCTATCGGTCGCCAGAGCAGCCTGGCAGAATGTGAAATGATTGATCTGTAAGCATCGAGGTGAGGACAAGCAACCTGTGAACGCCTCTGGAATGACTCATGCTGGTCCGTCAACTCAATGATCCCAAATCAAATAAAAGCAGAGAACCAAATGAGTTCAGACCTGTTGCTGTTAAATAGGCAGTCATGAAAACCTTGGAAAGGATTGTAAAAGACCACGTGGTTTCCCAGGGCCGGGGCGGGGCGGGGCGGGGTGGGGCGGGGCGTGGCGTGGCGGGGCGGGGTGGGGCGGGGTGGGGCGGGGCGGGGCGGGGCGGGACAGGTTTTCACGTGACCTCACTGTAAAAGTTATGGATGGTATGGAAAAAATCGTGACCACCTGCCATGATTTTCCGTCACCACTCCGTTGATGTGCCGAGGAATGAGGAACGGGTCTGTGAGGAGGAGCGACAACGCAGCCGTCTGCTGATTGGTCAGTGAAGACTGTCACTCTCGACTTGCCTGCAGGAGGAGGAGATTCAGCAGGAGCTGGACGCTGCTGTTCACAAGGAGAAAGTTAAGCCGTGTCACAGAGAACGACTCGGACGGCCCCGGAATTGCGGCCGGCCACTGCCGACCGCCGCTGCCGGCCGCTCCGGCATTCGTTGCCTGACATGTTCCTGCGTCGTTCACATCCCCGCCTACATTTTAACCGCACTTTCTGTGGTGGGACCGCGTCACAGAGCTGCGCCTGGGAGCGCTTTGCCGTACCGTACCCCCCCCCCCACTCCGCCTCGCTCTGGCGACCAAAGTCTCCCGAGGTGAAGTCAACAGATTTGCTTGTTGAGGACTTCAAACTGTTTATTTACCTTCTTGTATTGATCGTGTTTGAACCTTTTCCTTCATTTATTTGAAAATCAGATGTCTCCCTCTAGTGGTGGCAGTAATGAAGACAGCAGCAATGTAGTGACACAATAGAGGAGGTCTGGGTCCGGCGGATACAGAAGAAGATCCATTTCCACGCCGTCTTCAGGTGAAAATGGAACATTTTCGTTGTGTTTCGAGAGTACACTGACATTACTATGGACAGATGACGACGTTGGATTGAAATTCCAGGTGACTCAATTATAAAACTACCAAGTCCCAGGAGAATCTAGACCGGGAGTCATGACACTCTGGACACTCCAACTACTGAGCATGTGCAGAAGAACTATTTACTACAGCCGAGATGCGCACGCGCAGCGTTTTCATAAAGTTGCCTTTCCTCCACCGTTTCCCCGGACACAGAGCCCGAGCGTTTTGGAAAAGTTCCACTTTGGGAAGCCATTTTCACAAAGCTGGGTTTTCAGTGGGTCCAAGCACCATTGTCATGTAAACGGATAACCAAAAGACACACACACACACACACACACACACACACACACACACACACACACACACACACACACACACACACACACACACACACAAAAATCAGTTTTCAGTTTGTTGATTGTGACAACAATCGGTACGGGGTGTGCAGTGGAAAGGCCCGTCAGACGTGTGGAAAACACATTCAGACTCTGACTCCATTGAAAGGCTGCAAATTGAGCGAGTGTGTGTGCGTGTACGTGCTTTCGCGCATGTGTGTATGCATGTGTGTGCGCGGTGGTCATTGGGAGGGACACAGACAGACTTCTTGTTCAGATCCCCCCCCCCCCCCCCCCCTCCACACACACACACACACACACACACACACACACACACACACACACACACACACACACACACACACACACACACACACGGTTTGCTCCATTTAACTGAAGCCACCAGCTACATGAATACCCATGAAGAACCAGCAGCTCTGCCAACAGCTCCATTACCAACAACCCCCCCCCCACCCCCCACCCCCACCCTCCCCACACACATACACACACACACACACCACCGCCCTCTCCTCCTCCTCCTCCTCCTTCTCGGCTTTTTACTTCAGGGCCAAAAGTATTTGGACAGCTGCAGAATGATTTCTGACGACAGCTCACAATGTCGCCGACGAGACCGATTTCAGACTCGTTCTGCAGGATTTTCAGATTAGTTCAAGACTCGTCTGAAGCTGGTCGGATTTAGTTTTAGACTAGTTTCCAACATGTTTGAGACTGGTTACCAGCTATTTTGTGGAGGAACACCACACCCAGTGAACAACACTGATTTTCTCCGTATCACAGATTCTGTTATAACCAGCTTGAACCAGTTTAAAAAAAAAAATAAGGTTGTAAACTAGTTTAAACCAGTTGGAAACACTGTACTGCTCTGTGTGAATACTGAGTCTTACTGACGCTGGCTCTCTCAGAAACACAGTCAAACACTCGTGATACTTTTTTATCCATAACTTGGTTGTTCGAGTTACACGAGTCACACGATTTACAAAACAAAAGGCAAACATTGACCTGATTGTTCACCTACACACACACGTGTAAAACACGTTTTCAAAAAGTTGCATTTTCAGTGGCTCTGGCCACCGTCGTTGTGTAAATACACACTCAAAACGCAACACAAGTTTTAGGTTTTCACTTGAAAACGTTGCCGTGTGAACGAGTCTCATAAAGAGTCATACATCAATTCACACAATGAGCTACAAAACAGTCACACTAATCACAAGACAAGTCATAGGAGTCACAAAACAAGTCACAAAACAAGTCACAAAACAAGTCACTAAACAAGTCATAGGAGTCACAAAACCATGAGTCTCATTAGTCACAAGACAAGTCATACGAGTCATAAAACAAGTCATAAAACAAGTCACTAAACAAAACAAGTCATACGAGTCACTAAACAAGTCACTAAACAAAACAAGTCATACGAGTCATGAAACAAGTCACTAAACAAAACAAGTCATACGAGTCACTAAACAAGTCACTAAACAAAACAAGTCATACGAGTCACAAAACAAGTCACAAAACAAGTCATAGGAGTCATAAAACCATGAGTCTCATTAGTCACAAGACAAGTCATACGAGTCATAAAACAAGTCATAAAACAAGTCACTAAACAAAACAAGTCATACGAGTCACTAAACAAGTCACTAAACAAAACAAGTCATACGAGTCATGAAACAAGTCACTAAACAAAACAAGTCATACGAGTCACTAAACAAGTCACTAAACAAAACAAGTCATACGAGTCACTTAACAAGTCACTAAAAAAACAAGTAATACGAGTCATAAAACAAGTCACTAAACAAAGCAAGTCATACGAGTCACTAAACAAGTCACTAAACAAAACAAGTCATACGAGTCACTAAACAAGTCACTAAACAAAACAAGTCATACGAGTCACTTAACAAGTCACTAAAAAAACAAGTAATACGAGTCATAAAACAAGTCACTAAACAAAGCAAGTCATACGAGTCACTAAACAAGTCACTAAACAAAACGAGTCATACGAGTCACTAAACAAGTCACTAAACAAAACAAGTCATACGAGTCACTAAACAAGTCACTAAACAAAACAAGTCATACGAGTCACTTAACAAGTCACTAAAAAAACAAGTAATACGAGTCATAAAACAAGTCACTAAACAAAGCAAGTCATACGAGTCACTAAACAAGTCACTAAACAAAACGAGTCATACGAGTCACTAAACAAGTCACTAAACAAAACAAGTCATACGAGTCACTAAACAAGTCACTAAACAAAACGAGTCATACGAGTCATAAAACAAGTCACTAAACAAAGCAAGTCATACGAGTCACTAAACAAGTCACTAAATAAAACGAGTCATACGAGTCACTAAACAAGTCACTAAACAAAACAAGTCATACGAGTCACTAAACAAGTCACAAAACAAAGCAAGTCATACAAGTCACTAAACAAGTCACTAAACAAAACGAGTCATACGAGTCACTAAACAAGTCACAAAAAAAGTCACTAAACAAAACAAGTCATACGAGTCTCAAAAGAAGTAATTTAACAAAACAAGTCATGAGTCTGACATCTGTCAGATCCACTGAAACACTGTTCACATACTTTTGACCACATTCTGTCTGTTTCTCAGGCTGAGCCGCCTCCGTTTGTGTGTGTGTGTGTGTGTGGGGGGGGGGGGGGGGGGGGGGGGTAGAGAGACATAGAGAGGAGTAGAGAGGTAGAGAGAGAGCGCGAGGTAGAGAGCGAGCGTCCTGATTGGCCAGCGGCTGGCAGGCTCCGCCCCCTCAGTGTTGGAGCAGCGCGAGCGGCGGCGGCAGCAGCAGCGGCAGGAGGAGGAGAGTGAAAGTGGAGAGCAGGCGGCCGGACGTGTTTCAACAGATGGCTTCTGCAGCGGCGGCGGCTGCAGCGAGGAACCGAGGGACGGAGGAGGAGGAGAGAGGAAGGGAGGGGTGTTAGGAAGTCACAGCCCGGGAGGAGAGAAGGAGAAACAACAGCCGCAGCACCTCCTCGACTCCCCCTGCTCCTTCTGTGCAGCCGCAGCGAGGCAACATGTCAGCCTGAGCTCAAGTTTGGAGGATCTGTCTCCCCACAGGAGCTGCACTTTTATGGAGGACGCTGTGTGATCTTCATCCTTCTCCTCCTCCTCCTCTTCCACCTCCTCCTCTACCTCAGAGAGGAGGACACCTGCTGACAGTGAGGAGGTGCCACAACAGCAGAAGGAGGTACAGGAGACTGCTGGCATTTCTAACATATGCAAAGTGTGTGTGTGTGTGTGTGTGTGTGTGTGTGTGTGTGTGCGCGCGCGTGCGCGTGCGTGCGAAGGTCTTCAGTTCTGCTCTACTTCACTTTGTGTCACTTTCAGAGCTGTTAGTCCAAGCAGCTTTGTTAGTGTGTGTGTGTGTGTGTGTGTGTGTGTGTGTGTGTGTGTGTGTGTGTGTGTGTGTGTGTGTGTGTGTGTGTGTGTGTGTGTTGCTCCACTTTCCTGATGTGCTCCTCACATTAGTTTTGAGGCCATGTTGTACTTACACTTGTATGTATGTATGTATGTATGTATGTATGTGTGTTTATTACTTCCTGCTTGTTGAACACGTGGGAGTTTGTTTGAGCCGTAACACTGAGGTCAGTCAGAGGAGGAGGAGGAGGAGGAGGAGGAGGAGGAGGTGTATTCCTCTCGGCTCTCGTTTCCAGTAGAATAATATTTCTGATTTGCTGCTCAGTCGGGGAAACGAGAGAACATCTCCTCCTTCACGGGTGAAGCAGGTCATCCTTCCCTCACACTGTTTTCAAGCTTCGCTGACGTTCACAAAGCGGCTCAGACCCTGACCTCTGGAGCCGTTTGGTGATTCAGAGCCACAGAGATCACGGTCTGACGCTCAGATCGTAACGCCTCGCACAGAAACACAAACAAACAAACCCGCCTGCTTTGACTCACTCAGGCTCTCACCTTGCATCAGTCCTGCGATGGACGTCTCACCTGTACAGGTGCCGCCGGGCCTCCGCTGTGAGCGGAAGCGAAACGCATTCGCTTAGTTTTTGCTTATCCACTTCACAAAAGTTTTGCGTTTACACGACAATGTTTTGAAAACGATGTTTGTTTACAAGAGAGACGGCAGAAACACGTAAAACAATGTAGTTTTCATGTCGGGCCTCTTGTGGGTGCTGCGGTTGTTGTTGTTGCAGCGGGAGAACGCAGACGTTGCAGTGGACAGACGGCCAAGTTGGATTGTTGTCACGGTGACTGTCAAAATAAAAGCACCAAGTCCCAGGAGAATATGGACCGAGAGTCATGAGGAAACACTGTTGTTGTTGTCTCTACTGAGCATGTGCAGAACTACTAGTTACTACGGCCGTGGTTAGCATGCACGGTAGCGGCGTTTTTGCCGTCTACACGGAGCCCGAGTGTTTTTCAAAAAGTTGCATTCTCAGTTGCTCTGAGCACCGTTGTCGCGTAAACAGACACTCGGTACGGTAGAAAAGTTTAGCCTTTTCACTTGTCGCGTAAACATGCGCAGGTGTAGAGGACAGGTGGCTCTGTGCTAACATGTAGCATTAGCACTGAAACATGACGTCATTCCCACACGTCGTTTGATCTGAAGTGGCACGTTCACCGCGCGAGGCTGGTGTTGGACTGACGACGCTCTCAGTCAATGGCCACATGTTTCCGTGTCAGTGCGTCTCGTCTGAATGTTCGCTGGCGGTGTGACTCCCAGCCTCTCGTGTGACCGACTGTTTCTGTTCGCCGAAACGCCCTCAACGCCTCAGACGAAACCTCGGTGAGCTCAGGCTCACAGCCTCACATTTTCGCTTCCAGTTTTCTCATTTTGTTCCGTTTTTAGTGGTTTCCCTACACGTTTCGTGTCATGCCATGTCGGGTCTTGTCATGTTGTGTTATTTTATATCATGTGATGTTTTGTGTCACGTTGTGCCGTGTCATGTAGTATTATGACCGTGTTGTATTTGGTGCCATATAAATAAAGTTGAATTGAATTATTGTGTTGTGTCTAGTCATGTCAAGGTGGTGTCATGCTCTCTGTGCGCTCTGTTGAAAGACTGCGTATATTCATGTCCCGTGCAGCCGGACTATGTGTCACGTCACGTCACGTCACGTCACGTCACGTCACGTCACGTCACGTCACGTCACGTCACGTCACGTCACGTCACGTCACGTCACGTCACGTCACGTCTCTTTTGAAAGACTGTGTGTTATGGTTGCGTCATGTCGTGCTGCCTGACTGACTTTTTGTGTTGTTTCGTGTCGTGTCACGTTCTGTCGTGTCGTTTCATCTTGTGCTGCGTACGGGCTGTGTGCAGCCCGACTGTGAATTTTTGTGTCGTGTTGTTTTATGTCATGTCATGTCATGTTTCTGGCTCTCTGTGACTTCTATCCAGTTTTACTGCATTTTTTTTTTTACATTGCGATGTCATGTTATGTTGTTTCATGTCATGTCACGGACTCAGACTGTGTTTGATCGTGTCGTGTCCACGTCGTGTCCACATCGTGTTGCGTCGTGCTTCCTACGGACTCTGTGCAGTCTGACTGTGTTGTGTCCACGTCGTGTCCACATCGTGTTGCGTCGTGCTTCCTACGGACTCTGTGCAGTCTGACTGTGTTTGATCGTGTCGTGTCCACGTCGTGTCCACATCGTGTTGCGTCGTGCTTCCTACGGACTCTGTGCAGTCTGACTGTGTTTGATCGTGTCATGTCCACGTCGTGTCCACATCGTGTTGCGTCGTGCTTCCTACGGACTCTGTGCAGTCTGACTGTGTTTGATCGTGTCATGTCCACGTCGTGTCCACATCGTGTTGCGTCGTGCTTCCTACGGACTCTGTGCAGTCTGACTGTGTTTGATCGTGTCGTGTCCACGTCGTGTCCACGTCGTGTCGCGTCGTGCTTCCTGCGGACTCTGTGCAACCTGACTTATGGTGTTTGTGTTTTGTTTAAAAGCTGATCTGTGGTCATGATTATTACTGGATTGGTAATAATCCTGATTATTAATGATTATTACCAGCTGCTTGTGACCGTATTTAATAACCTCTCTGTAAAACGAACTGTTAAATCGAAGAAGATATCAAAATGCTGGAGTAAAAGCTGCATTAGTCATCTGTATAGTAGGTGTTACTTACGTAATAGTTCTCATACGATAAACATCTCAGCGTCTGACTCCTTTGCTTCAGCTTTTATGTCAAACATAAAACAAACTGTACACAGAAAACACACATACACACACACAATACTCCAGTAAGTCATATTTGGCGTACGTTGTAAATAAAGACTGCAATCTTTAGCTGAAGCCCAGCAAGAGGATTATTAAGGAAAAAAATATAAAAATCTGTGTCATTTTTACTCATTTACACAACACTTTCCCAAAAGATGTGCTGGTAACCTTGATTGTAAAGTGAATCTCCAACATGTAGAAATGTACAAATTAGAGGTGCTTTGGGTCGTTTTCCTGGATTTTTTGTGCTTCTTGCTGTTTTTGTGAAATAATCCCCAACTAGTCCGTCGACATTTAAAATTGTCACTTTGAATCTGCAGAACCTGCTTGCATAATGCAGGGCAAAGTAATTGTATGGCCGCTCAGTCGGTCTCGTGTAATATTTATATTGGGTTCATTCGCACACGTCGGGTTTACATCGTTTTAATTCCCACACGTTGTGTGTTGTCTAAACAGTTGAGCTGATATGGGAAGCATTCCTGCTGCCCCGCTTCTGCCCGATTAAAAAAAAATCTCTCTCACAGCTGATCTTGAACATGATTCCGTCATCATTCACAGTCAGCTGATTGGGGTCAAAGTCGCTGCCATGGCAACGCAGCCGGTGACCTTTGATCCGCTTATGGCAGCACATTCATACGGCTACTTAACATTACTTATGAAATGTGTGTGTGATTAAAAAGTCTTGCGTAATCGGGTCAGAACGTATCGGAGCGTGGTGGGCAAACAGCTGCGGCTCCCCGGGAAGTTTTTAATTCATCTGCACACTTTTCTTTTTTTGAATACGTATCCTGGAGACGGAGACGCAAGTCTGACAGCGACGCTCGCTCCCAAGTCGACTCCTTCAGCTTGTCGCCCCGGGACGAAGCCGACGCAGACAGGTTACCAGCGTTTTGGGGGGGTCTGTTTACAAAACTACGGCGCTCGGCGTCACTGAAACTTCACATGCAGATGGAGAAAACACAACTTTTGTGAAGCGCCGCTACCGCGCCTGCACACCACGGCCCGGAGTAAATAGCTCTACTGCACATGCTCAGTAGACGGACAATAAGAACGTTTCCTCCGTCATGTCATGACTCCCAGTCCATGTTCTCCTGGGACTTGGCGACTTTTATTTTGACAGTCACCGTGATAACAGTCCAACTTGGTCGTCTGTCCATTCGGATGTCTGTGTTCTCCCGTTGTTAATGTTTAGAGCGTTTTGTTCTCTGCTGCATGCGTGTGTGGTTTATTTACAGAAGCAACCAACAGCGCCAACTAGTGGCCCAACATGCGAACTATGTCGTTTTTTAGTGTTTCGGCTGCTTTTTTATCGTTTTCAAAACGTTGCGATGTAAACGCGGACAACCCGTCATTCTTGAAAAGTTTCCTGTCCACGCGACACCATGAAAACTTACTTAAAATGATGTAGTACATATACCTGACCCATAGGTGGCGCTGCAACGCGGCCACAGAAATACACCAACAACGGAGAAGAAGACACGAAGTACGCAAAAATGGAGAAATCAAGAAATCCCCGGAGAGTCTCTTTCTCTTTCTCTTTCTCTTTCTCTTTTTCTTTCTCTTTTTCTTTCTGTCTCTGTCTCTGTCTCTGTCTCTGTCTCTGTCTCTGTCGTCCTCACGGCTCAGGAGGAGAACCTTCAGTAGCTCCGTCTGTTTTCTGCTCCCGCTGTCTGTCTGTTGAACAGCGGAACGTTGTCGCCGCTTGATATTTTCTAAATTAGTAAAGTAACATTTCTCTGCATCATGTGACGACAGTAATGAAAAACATCCAGTGTGTGATTAAACACAATTCAATATTTTGATCTAATCCGGACTAAACTGGAGAGTTCCTGCATGAACATACAAACACACCAACATGTACCACACAATGTTGAACGATGAAATAACTTGTGAAACTGCAAGTACAGTTATTGTTGTTGGGGTTTTTTTTACCTGCTGACCACACACAATGTGTACTTGTTATTCTCTTTGAGCGTAAATTGAAAGAGCCGCTGAGTTTTCCTGTAAATGCACGACAGAGTGGAAACCAGACTAGGAAACTCCGTGTAAGAGGCTCGAAAAACACACTTCCATCACTTTATGTCCGTGTTGATGCTTAAAAAGAGACATTATCAATTTTAAACGAACAAAACCAAATCTTGACGCTTTGCTGAAAACACCACCGTTAAAAAATGTCTTCCAGAGTGCAGCGAAACGCACCGTGAGGCAGAACATTCATCCAGTCCGACTGGGAGTTCATCCAAACTGTCAAAGTCGTCAAAACACACAGGTAGTCCAAGAAAGTCTGAAAGGACGCGTTTACACTGGGAATGCTGGGAAGGAACACATAGCTGCAGGACTACAAACATGGAGGATAGCACGTACCTGCAGGACTACAAACATGGAGGATAGCACATACCTGCAGGACTACAAACATGGAGGACAGCACGTACCTGCAGGACTACAAACATGGAGGATAGCACGTACCTGCAGGACTACAAACATGGAGGATAGCACATACCTGCAGGACTACAAACATGGAGGATAGCACGTACCTGCAGGACTACAAACATGGAGGACAGCACGTACCTGCAGGACTACAAACATGGAGGACAGCACGTACCTGCAGGACTACAAACTTCAGACTGTTTGTAGATATCCATTCAATTGCACAGGTCATTTTTTGCCTTGTTTTTAAACACTTTCAAATAAAAGGTAAGGCTGGAAAGTAGGTACGAAACTACAAACATTGAAAAGTTTTCACATTTGAATAGATGAAGTTTTTAAAAATTTTATTTAATTTTTTTTTTAATTTATAGAAAACTAGTGCAATTAAATTCCACGAAAATCAGAGCAGAGGTTTTGAAGAAGTAGACAGATGTAGTTTGTCAGTAGTATCAGTAGTTTTATAGTTGAGCCTCATCAGTTCAGGATTCGCAGGTTCCCTCCATTTTCTTCACGTTTATAGCTTGTTGTTCTCTGCACACGTCTGTGCAACAGCGCCCTCCCGTGGCCCGGCATACTAACTACATCGTTGTCTCTGTATCCGCTGCTGCAGTGTGAACACACTCCTTTTTGTTAACGGATTAGGTGTTGTCACGTGAATCGTTGCGGTGTAAACGGAGCCTAATTCATGTGAGGGACAGTGAAGGTGTTTCTCCGACTGGATCGCAGTAATTAGCAGAGTGATGAAGTGTGTGACTGATTCCATCACCGAGAGTTAAACTGTGCAGCAGTGTCGCGGCGAGGGAGAGGAAAACAGGAGCCAGAGATCAGGCCCAGGTCCTCAGCAAACACACACACACACACACACACACACACACACACACACACACACACACACACAGCCTTACAAACAGACCACCCGCCCAGCTAATTGGAGATGTTGTATCACCTCCCTCGTGTCTCTCGCTCTTTCAGTTACTTTTTCATTCACACACACACACACACACACACACACACACACACACACACACACACACACACGCACAGCCAGTGGGAATTGGCAGCTCAGAGGGAATATAGAGAGAGAGAAGGCAGAAAGTCATTACTTTGTGTGTGTGTGTGTGTGTGTGTGTGTGTGTGTGTGTGTGTGTGTGTGTAATCCCACCATCAGTATGCCGCTCATGCTTTGCAACAGAAGGGAGGAAATTGAAGGGAGAGAGATTGGAGTTGGGGGGGGGGGGGGGGGGGTTGCAGTCCAACATGGACTCCTTTTGATTACAGATGGTAAATGTGCCTTCAGTCACCTCCTCCTGCTCCTGCTCCTCCTCGCTCCCTCTGGCTCGGGGGGATTTGCGGTGGACGTGAGCTGAATGTATGACATTCAGTGTGTAGCAGCTGTGTACTTTGTGCGGGTGCAGGTGTTTATGGGTTCGACAGGTCGTCTGATCCTGCTGCTTCAAACCTTTTCTCCTTTGTTTCACCCACACTGTCAGGAACTGAGACGTCCAGCGTCTGTGGCTCAATTCTGGTGTGTTCAGGTGATTATAATGTGTGTGGAGATGTGTTCAGGTGATAGTGTGTTCAGGTGAAGATGGTGTGTTCAGGTGATGATAATGTGTGTGGAGGTGTATTCAGGTGATGAGAGTGTGTGTGGAGGATTGTTCAGGTGAAGAGAGTGTGTTCAGGTGATGAGAGTGTGTGTGGAGGATTGTTCAGGTGAAGAGAGTGTGTTCAGGTGATGAGGACTGCAGCAGGAGGCGCAGCAGGTAGATACTCTCTTTCCTGTGAGCTTCAGTGTGTCCTGACATGCCGAAGGAGCATCGGTCTGGTTGCCATGGAGATGCCTCACTGTCATTGTGAACAATATAAATTCGGGCTCAGGTGTGTGTGTGTGTGTGTGTGTGTGTGTGTGTGTGTGTGTGTGTGTGTGTGTGTGTGTGTGTTTATGAGAGTGTGTGTGCATGTGACCCATTAACTGGAACCTCACATTCCTGATTAATGACGTAGTTTCGACCCACACAATAAAAACACACACTTAGCATCTCACACACACACACACACACACACACACACACACACACACACACACACACACACACACACACACACACGGAGGACCCACAAATGATCACGTAACGTGAGGACGATGCGTTTGAGGACGTGGGACATCAGGCCTCTTGATCAGTGATGAAAGGTCACACTCATTGTGGTTGTTGTTGTGCTTTCAGTGTCGCAGCATCACACAATATGATGAAGAGAGTGTAAAAGAGAACACACACACACACACACACACACACACACACACACACACACACACACACACACACACACACACACACACACACACACACACAGAGCTGACACGTGATGATGTGAGCAGTGATGCAGAAACTAGCAGCAGCACATGTGAGCTTCGCTGAGCGTAGATCTACAGCACACAGAGGGAAAAGTCGATGGAAACTGTTGTCCATGTTATCGTAATTTATTACTTCATCATCATTACTGATACTTTGACAAGTAGGAGAGTTACTTCAGATATAAAGTAACTAGTTAACGTGGTAGCAAAAGTAACGAGTAACTTTAATCACTGTAACTATGAGTTATTCAGCACACTGTCCATAAATAAGGGACGGATATCTCCTCCTCCTCCTCCTCCTCCTCCTCCTCCTCCTCCTCCTCCTCCTCCTGTTCCTGTTCTTACTGATGTATGTAATAAATCCAGAGCTTCATGAAGCAGCAAGTAAACATCTCAAAGACAGACTGCTGCAGCACACACTCTGTGTGTGTGTGTGTGTGTGTGTGTGTGTGTGTGTGTGTGTGTGTGTGTGTGTGTGTGTGTGTGTGTGTGTGTGTGTGTGTGTGTGTGTGTGTGTGTGTGTGTGTGTTTTGTGTTCACTGGTCACCTCCCTGCAGAGCTCTCCATCAGTCTATTTCTGTCTGTGAGTGGGCAGGATGGATGGATGCACCCATGAACCGCCCGGAGGGATGAGGAGGAGGAAGAAAAGGAGGAGGAGGAGGGGTGCACCTCCTCCTCCTCCTCCTCCCGCAGTAGTGCTGGCTCAGCCTGTGTGCAGAAACTGTTTACAACTTGTAGTAAATTGGTCATGACTTCAGCAGGACAGAGTGAGGGAGGAGGAGGAGGAGGAGGAGGAGGAGGAGGAGGAGGAGGAGGAGGAGGAGGAGGAGTGCAGACAGAGAGCTGGTAGGTTTTCTCCTGCGGGGGGCGCCACAGCTCTGAGGGACTGGGTCTGGAGGTCAAAAGTCAGTGTGAAGACCCTGAGCTGCTCCCACTGCCCTGCCGAGGGCCTCCAGGGATCCACGCAGACTGAAGGGCGCCGCAACAGACGTGAATGATCATTTTCTTACACAGTTCCTAAGCCTCGTTTACATGGCAACAAGTGAAAACGCATCGTCTTTGCATCTTCGTGCCATAAAAGTTTCACGTTTACGCGGTAAAGTTTTGAAGCGTTTTGCAATTTCACTTGAAAACATCTGAACGTTCAGTTTCCTTCACAGTCTTTTGGTCATTTCATAGTGAGAGGCCAGAAAATACAAGGAGTTAGCCTTGATGCTAACAGAGTTAGCTCCCAGGTGTGTGTTCTTTTTGAGTCTTGAGGTTCAGAATCGGAGAGGCAGCGGCTGCAGCGAGAAGAGAAGCAGGAGTCTTACACAGCCTGAGGAACAAACATAAAAATATCTGGATAGGAGGAGGGTTTGATTGATGCTCCAGCCGTCAGCTGTTTGTACAGAGTAGTAAATAAATAAGACAAATGCTCCTCCTTCTGTGGAGGACAGACTTAAGTCTCGCCTGCAGCTCCACTCCTTGCTGCTCTGAAAACCAGAATCCTGCAAACAGATGTGGGATCTGCACAGTGACAGAGGCCAGGAGCACGACAGGTGGTGCGTTCACTGTCCTCTTGTTTCAGTAACCTCAGGACGGTGGTGCGTTCACTGTCCTCTTGTTTCAGTAACCTCAGGACGGTGGTGCGTTCACTGTCCTCTTGTTTCAGTAACCTCAGGACGGTGGTGCGTTCACTGTCCTCTTGTTTCAGTAACCTCAGGACGGTGGTGCGTTCACTGTCCTCTTGTTTCAGTAACCTCAGGATGGTGGTGCGTTCACTGTCCTCTTGTTTCAGTAACCTCAGGATGGTGGTGCGTTCACCGTCCTCTTGTTTCACTAACCTTAGGATGGTGGTGCGTTCACTGTCCTCTTGTTTCACTAACCTTAGGATGGTGGTGCGTTCACTGTCCTCTTGTTTCAGTAACCTTAGGATGGTGGTGCATTCACTGTCCTCTTGTTTCAGTAACCTTAGGATGGTGGTGCGTTCACTGTCCTCTTGTTTCAGTAACCTTAGGATGGTGGTCCGTTCACTGTCCTCTTGTTTCAGTAACCTCAGGATGGTGGTGCGTTCACTGTTGTTTCAGTAACCTTAGGATGGTGGTGCGTTCACTGTCCTCTTGTTTCAGTAACCTCAGGACGGTGGTGCGTTCACTGTCCACCTGTTTTCCCATCATTATAATCGGATCAGAGTAGATCAGCAGACCTTTCAGCTTGAGGTTTGTGAATCTTGTTAATGCCGATCACAGTTCAGTCGTTGGCATTAACATTTCATCACGTCAGAGACGCCAAATGCAGCCTGTCAGCCGGACACAACCGCCATCCTCCATCAGTCTCCATCATCCTCCGTCACTCTCCATCATCCTCCAGCATCTTCCATCATCCTCCAGCATCTTCCATCATCCCTCTTCATCTCCCAGACGTGTTCATTATTCAGAGAGGTCCTCTCAACACACTCAGACCCTCCGTGGTGTTTTTACCCCAGGGTGGTGGTGGTGGTGGTGGTGGTGGGGGGAGGGGGGGGGGGGGGGGTCTATCTGCCATCACAGAGATGGAAGTGACTTCACCAGTGGAGAAAACAAACTAGACGAGTGAAGGAGTGCTGCCAACTCGCGCACTGTCACTTTAAACTCACATCCATCGTAGTCTGTCTGTGGAGTTCCAAATGTCCTGTATTTTCTGAACCAAAGATCCATTTTCTGAAGGTTTAATGTGAAGTTCTGTCCCTGGAGACTGAAGCTGCATTGGAGGAGAAGACGTGGCCTTTTCCTCCGTGGTGTCATGACTCCCCGTACATGTCCTCCTGGGACTTGGTACTTTTATTTTGACAGTGACTGTGATAACAATCCCACTTGGTGGTCTGTCCATACGAGCCTGGCATGCAAACTACATCGTTTTCAGAACTTTGCCATGTAAATGCAAAACTTTTCTTCAAACAAAAACTCAAAAACGAAGCGTTTTGTCGCGCAAACGTTAGTTGGTCATCAAGTATCTGTTCAATATTTACCGTCAACAAGGCTTCATGGTGATAAAAGTTAAGTTTCCTAAAGATGTTTGGGTGGGTAAAAAAAAAAGTTGAGAATGTAACTTCTGACATGTGATCTCTGTGGAGGAGGAGGAGGAGGAGGAGGAGGAGGAGGAGGAGGAGGAGGAGGAGGAGGAATGATGATGATAAAGTATTTGACAATAGAGAACCAGCAGAGCAGCAGGAGGAGCAGCTCAGCTGTTTGTTGTTACAACAGAACGAGGGTGCGGGTGTCGACGGTGGAGAGCAGTTGCCACGGGAACGACTCCCCTGTCAGCCGCCACGACAACGGCCAAGAAGAGCCCGGCGGAGGGAGGTTGTGGGTCCGGTGCCGGCAGCCGTCGAGCAAGGCAGTGTGGTCAGCGAAGGAGGAGGAGTTTTACGGTCTGAGAGGAAGGAAAAGGAGGAAGAGAGAAGTGCGAGGGGCGTTCAGGGACCTGTTTCTGTGGTTTCCTCTGTTTGTCTGGATGAGATCTGCCCCGTCACACTGAGTGAGTCTCACTTCTCCATACCGTTCTCGTTTTACCGTCAGCTGATCCCAAGACCTGCAGCTGCTTCCTCACTGTGACGTCTGCTCGTGTGCTCCTGAGCTCTGAAGCTCCCCGAGAGGAAAGACGGGCTGAAACCTCGGAGCCTGAGGACGACGCGTCCAGAGACGCTCCGTCACTGAAACTGAGCGGGACCTCAGCTCACAGTTTGTTGGGAAGTCAGATTTCACAAGCAGAATCTGATGTATAACATACAGGATCTACTGTCGCGGCGCGATAACGTTCAAGTTGTCCAGCGTTCAGTCAGTAGAGCAGGATGTCACTCAGTCAGGGGGTCGTAGGTTTGATTTCCAATCTGTCCATATGTGGAAGTGTCCGTGAGCAAGAACCTCAAACTGCTCCGGATGGAGGAACTGAGCAGGACTTTGAGAACCATTTAATCAGTGGAGAAGAGCCAGATAATTCACATCCATTTATTAATTCATATGAAAGGTTGAGGCCTAACGTTTCCAGTGAAAAGGCATCGCTTTAACAGCAATGTTTTAAAAACTATGTCCAATTACACTGAAATGGCAGAAACGCTTAAAATGTTGTAGTTTTCATGTTGGGCCACTAGTTGGCGCTGTTGTTTGTTTTTGTAATGAAACTGCACACACATGCTACAGAGAACAATCTGCACTAAACAATAACAACGGGAGAACACGGGACATTCTAGTGGACACACGACCAAGTTAGATTGTTATTACAGTGAGTGTCAAAATAAAAGTATCAAGTCCCAGGAGAATATGGAGTCATGACACTCTGGAGGAAACTTTGTTCTGATTGGCTCTACGGAGCATGTGCAGAAGAACTCGTTACTACGGCCGTGGTGTACATACAGTGTTTTTCCCGTGTACATGGAGATGGAGTTTCATCAAAAAGGTTTTTGTTTGTTTGTTTTTTGTGGCTTCAAGCACCGTTGTCATATGAACGAACATCCAAAGCTTAACAAAAGAATTTGATTTGATTGATCAGTTTTTTTACATGCTTCATGGCTTCCTCTCCATTTTTAGTGTATTTCTGTGGCAGCGTTACAGCGCCACCTATAGACTTGTCAGATGTACTACATCGTTTTTCAGTACCGTTAATTTCCAGACTATAAGCCTCTACTTTCTTCTCTCGTTTTGAACCCTGTGGATTAAACAATGACGTGGCTCATTTATGGATTTTTACGGGTTAATGAGTGTCGTGCCGCCGATACATAGGTGATGCGTTCAGGTGCATCACATAACTCCGACCTTTCTTTTTTTGTTTTGTTTTTGTTTTTTTTTTCAATTTGGTGGGTGCGGCTTATATTCAGGTGCATTGAATAGTCCGGAAATCATGGTAGTTTTCATGGTGTCGATGGACGCAGGTGGACGAGAAACTTTTTAAGAGCAACGGTGCGAAAACCAAAGATTGTTTTGGCTCCTTTGGACAGGGCCTGGAGGAGCTGGAGTTTATCGAGAGCTGGCGGTTTGGCGGCCTGTTTGGTCGGATGGAAATGTATATAGAAACGCAGCTTTGTACAAAATCTGTCACAAAAAACTGACACATCGGCAAAATAATTCAAGTCTTCATATCACCTCAGTGCTGAACACATAGCTGCTAAGTGAAAGGTTATCTCTCCTGGAATTTAAAAAAATAAAAAATAAAACTCAAAAAAATGTGACTTTGTCAGTCTTATTGATTTATTTATCTATGGAACCCAGTCGGGAGCTCAAAGCTCGAACGAGAGCGTTCCAGTTCCCAGCTGCATGAAATCCCGCGATGAAAGAGTGATTGTGACGACCAGACTAGAGAGCGTCAATCACATTCACCTCGAAACTTTTAATCTGATCATCTCTTCCGTCGACTATTTAAAATATGGCCCCGCTAACAAGTGGAGCAGAAAATGTTCAATTAATCCACCGTCGGGAAGCTTTTAGTCAGATGTTTTTCATCAAAATGGAACGACTGTAATTACCTCCGAGGTGTTACGAGAATGCCTCCTTCCACAGGCTGGGTCTGCTCGGACGGTCCTCCTCCGCTGTGTGTTTGGTTTGACGCGCCGTGGCGCGCCGACTTCAGGATTCAAGACGGCTGCTCTCCAGCTGAACTTGTCACTCTGTTGTTCTACTTCCAGGTTGATAGTGGAGAAACTATCAGGAGAGTACAAAGTTACTCGGCAGATAGCAGGAGGACTTCGGGAACCTGGATCCTGTCCAGAGCCGGCCGTCCTTCCCAGCATTCCCAGTGTAAACGCTTCCCTGCAGACTTTCTCGGACGAAGTGTGTGTTTGGACGTCTTTGACAGTTTGGATGAACTCCCAGTTTTTGAGTGGATAAATGTTTTTGCCGTCTTTCTCTTCATAACGGGTGTGTATTGTGTTTCAGTGGAGTGATGTCACAGCCTCGGACTTTGGACTCCACAAAATTTATATTTAAAAAAAATTTATTAAAAAAATTCTTTCAAACTCCCACTTGAGGAACTTCAACAACCGGTTTTACAGTCCTTTTCGTAGTCTGTCTGCTTCACCCTCTGGGGTCGCCATAGCAACCAGGGTCAGCAGCTGATTGGCTGTTTTTCATCTGCGTTGTCGTGGTTGTCCTCGCTGAGTCTTCCTCTTCTTCATTGTTTGTTATGAAACGAGCACACAAACTGACCCACCCCACTTTATCCTCAACTTACCCCTAAATCACCCTGAGTCACTCTGAGCCACGGCTTTACACAACTCTGAGACACACACACACACACACACACACACACACACACACACACACACTCAGGTGAGTGGATTTAGAAAGAGCACTAAGGCTTTATTTTGATTACAAAATAATTTGCATGACACACCCTGCTGTGGGAACACACACATGAATAGAGACACACACACACACACACACACACACACACACATTCGTCTCTGAATTGGATTTAGACAGAAAGTCGCACCAGCAGTGTTCTTCACATGATGAAGAGCAGTTTACATTGACATCTCAAGTGCAAACGGATCATTTTTGCGTTTTTGTTTCAGAAAACTTTAGTGTTTACACGGCAGCGTTTTGAAAATGATGTAGTTTTCATGTTGGGACACTAGTGGGTGCTGTTGTTTGTTTTTGTAGTGAAACACCACACACATGCGTTCAGAGAACAGCATGCCATAAACATGAGCTAAGAGAGAACATGGACATTCTCCAAGGTGGATCGTTATTACGGTTACCATCAAAATAAAAGTACCAAGTCCCAGGAGAATATGGAGTCATGACACTCTAGAGCAGGGGTCTCAAACTCAATTGACCCGGAGGCCGCTGGGGGCAGAGTCTGGGTGAGGCTGGGCCGCACAAAAAAAGTTGTACAAAAAATCCTCAGATGTCATTATTAAGAGTTTTAATTATTTCTTCTGAACATGAACAGCTCTTCTGAAAATGGTTTCTCATGCCTACGCATTGTGGAGCGCTAACTTTCAATAAATAAAAGTCCACTTTTATTACCAATACATAGTTGGACCTGGAATGATAACTGAAAAGTACATTAGAACACATTTGTCTCTCATGATCCTAAAACCATCGAGCGATAAAATGGCATGTTCAGAGTCTGCCACGGGATACATGAAAAATAGAAAATATTACATTGCGGGTCATCGATCATCAAGAGAACCATGGCAGGACTAGACTCCACACAAAACCCTCTTCACTCCTGGTTGCCCACCCACAACTAATAAACCAAACTAAACTAGATGGATTAACTAACTACATGAACAAAGCAACAAAAACACAACACAATCATTACCAACACTACAAACCTAAAATAACCCCCAATAATTACATCTAAAACGCGACGGACAGAAACTCCCATGATGCACTGCAGCGATTGCGGAGCGGATCGCTGCAGTGCATTGTGGGAGTTTCTGTCCGTGGTGTTTGAAAGAATGGAATCATGTAGATTATCAAAAAAAAAAAGCTTCCGTGAAAAGTAAAAAAACAAAAAAAAAAAGAAAGAAAAGTATGAAAGATTAGATAAAGAATGTCTGGTGTGAATTATTTCTCTTTAGAGGTGTAACCGTGGCAACATCTAAAGCGGTCGGATAAGAATCCATTTCACTACGGTGCTTAAATGTTCGACAAAAAAGAAAACAAATCTGGAACAAGCAAGTTGCTGTTCCTTGTTTGGGAATAAGTTTACAAATCCTCTGAGGATGAATCTGCGTTTCATGATTTCTTTCTTCTCTTTCTCCTAGACTGTGGGGGGGAGGGGGGGCGGGGGACCAACTGACCGGTGACCTCTCGGGGAGGTCGGAGGCTGAAGGTCATGGCGGCCCGGCTCCTCCTCGTCCTGTTCCTGTCCGTGACGCTTAGCCACGCCCACTTCCAGTCCGGACAGCGCCTGAAGCCCCGCCTCCAGAGAGACCGCCGAAACATCCGTCCGAACATCATCCTGATCCTGACTGACGATCAGGACATGGAGCTGGGTGAGTGACCGCTCCGAGGGTCACAGGTTCGAACCCCGTGATCCCCATCTCCTCCAGCTGGTGTTTTAAAGAGACACGTGGTCGACGTCTTTTAACTGTTTACACTCCACGTACGTTTTAGCCCCGCCCACAAAGACTCTTATTGGATGAAGCGCAGGATCAAGCCAGTCACATTAAAGTTCAACATGATTTGCTAATTATTAGTGTTGTACCCGAGACCGAGTCAAGACCAAGACCTGAGCTTTTTTGTTTATCAGACTGAAGAATCAGTGAATTTATTGGATCGACGGCACCACTTGTACTGACATTCTTACATCATATTATCCACCATTTAGCACTTTATTTTGTTATATGATAATGTATTGTATGTGAATGTTGTGTTTTGCAATAAACTGGAATATCTGGTACTATAACGTAATGTATAGTAACATATGACACTATCGTAGTATAGCCTAATGTATCGTGTGTGTCGTAATATTCTGTAATGTGTTGTAAAGGTCTGGTATCATAATGTTTCGTAAATATACAATCTATATTGTACTTTTGAGCAATTGTTTGTAATCCACACCGATGTTGTGTGATGTAACATCATGTGATCATCAGTGTTGTCTGTCGGAGTCCTCTGTGGGTGGAGCGACATGTAAAACGTACTGATTCTCTCTGTCTCTGTCTCTGTCTCTGTCTCTGTCTCTGTCTCTGTCTCTGTCTCTGTCTCTGTCTCCAGGCTCCATGCAGGCCATGAATAAAACCCGCCGCATCATGGAGGAGGGCGGGACTTCCTTCTCTAACGCATTTGTAACCACGCCCATGTGCTGTCCGTCACGTTCGAGCATGCTCACCGGGAAGTAAGTCGGCGTCCTCGCCTGAAGGGTCTTAAAGGGACAGTACAACATTTTGATTTGTACCACACCAACACAGGAACAGAGAGTGGCAAGTCATACGTCATACCGTGATAAATAACTCTGTGTGTGTGTGTGTGTGTGTGTGTGTGTGTGTGTGTGTGTGTGTGTGTGTGTGTGTGTGTGTGTGTGTGTGTGTGTGTGTGTGTGTGTGTGTGTGTGTGTCTGCCAGGTACGTTCACAACCACAACACCTACACTAATAACGAGAACTGCTCCTCGCCGTCATGGCAACGACAACATGAACCCAGGACGTTTGGAGTCTACCTGAACAGCACCGGCTACAGGACAGGTAAACACGAGCGCACACACATTTTTGTGGTTTTATAGTCTTATTTCTCGTGTATTTCTTGTGTGCAGCATTCTTTGGGAAGTACTTGAATGAGTACAACGGCTCGTACGTGCCCGCTGGCTGGAGGCAGTGGCTCGGTTTGGTGAAGAACAGCCGGTTCTACAACTACACACTGAGCCGCAACGGAGCCCGAGAGAAGCACGGAGCCCAGTACCCACAGGCAAGGCGACACCGCGCCACATGGTGCCGTGCAACGCCACACAGCACCACACTGGATGCAACACAGGACACAGCGTCACAATACAATATTATACAATATGACATGACACAACACAACAAGACACGACACAATATCACATGATGTAACCCAACAACAGAACTACAAGGTGTGTGTGGTTTTAGGCAGCGAGCCGTCCAGCCGTCATTTGGACGTCAAAGCCTCTAAAATCTGTGTATAATGTCCTTCACTATTTGTCACCGTCTAATTTGACCTCAATTAATTTTTTCTGCTGAAATATATATCGGATTATCGGCTTGAGTACACAACGCACTACTGTCTTCCGGTTATGTTTTACATCCAGTAACGAGCAACGTGATTGGTCAATTGATACCATGTGGTCTATACCTTTTGAAAGGCGGCTTCTGATTGGTTCGTAATTCTCTGACTCTTCCTGGTGCCTTCAAATGCTGAAGCAGAGAGGAGGAATTTCCTTTCCAAGATGCTGAGGAAATATATCTGCAGAATTATATGGACCTATGATCTATCTAGTTTTTCATTTCCAAAATGAAATGGGAAAAGGAAAGATGTTACTCTTAACAAGCAAAATTGATGGACACCCAAAGCACCAATTTCTGCCTAAAACCACGGTGTGCTGACATGTGTCACCAGGACTACCTGACTGACCTGATCACGGCCGAGGGGATCCGCTACTTCCGCTCCTCGAAGCGAGTTTATCCTCACCGGCCGGTTCTGATGGTGCTGAGTCACGCTGCACCACATGGACCTGAAGACTCGGCTCCGCAGTACAGCACGGCCTTCCCCAACGCCTCGCAGCACATGTAAGAAACACACACACACTCATGAGAAGGACCTTATCCTGGACAAACAGGTCTCAGTCCAGACAACTTGAAAATGAAGGATATCTGTGTGTCCGACCTGGTTTAAACTAAAATCTTAGTACACAACCGTCCTAGACTCTGTGGCTCAATATGCAAACATTAAACTGAAGGTCATCTACAAACAATGGAAGGAGATGTGTTGGCTGGAAATAGAAGAGAAAGCGTGTATACTGAAAAACAACACAGGGCCCAGGATAGAGCCCTGCGGGACCCCAGATCTGAAAGTAGCCAGGAGTGGACAGAGAAACCACTTGAGAGTGTATCTCCTGAACCAACACAGCAGGATTTACCGACGTCATTGAGAATCTTTGAAAACACTCATGAATGTCATTTCATTGGGTTTATCATTTCAACCATCAGCTCCCTGGTCCGTATGAGACGGGAGGAAGGTCACATTGTCTGGATGATCTTAGTGAGGGAAGGACGAGGCAGCAAGGGAGAACATCCGACCGTATCGCAGTGATCTTTCCACTGAAGAATTCAGAAAATGACTCCCAGAGCACGACGCTCGGGGAACCAAGAGGATTAATAAGTGATTTACACATATTAAACATAAACTGAGGTTTGTGCCTGGTTGGGAAAAAATAATATGATCCTTCAGGTTCAGCGACAAAAACTTTGTTAGAACTCATTCTTCCTCTAGATCAGGAGCAACATTCAGCCCAATTTCATCTTGAGTGGGCTGGAGCCGTGAAATAGTGCCATAATAACCTTTAAATTTAATATTTAAGGGTTTTCTTTGCGTATATGTGATGAAATGTCGATATCTTCAAAAAAACTAAAACAATTATTACTGAAAATTACTACAATTTCATCATTACACCAATTTCTATGATACAAAATACAGTGAATGTCCCAAAAACCATCTCCAATAGCTGGTGTGTTATTATAAACTCCCCCTGACAGCATGGCGTTGATCAGCGAGGTAACTAACTATAATGCTGATATCTCAGTCTCAGTCTTGTGTTGTGCACGCTACTCTTCAGAAATTTGTTCAGAATATCAATGTTTTCTCTGATATTTTTACCGTTTTCTTGGTGGTTTTGTCGGATCGGAGCCTCTTGAGGGACTGGTTTCTTTCACACCGGCCTCATGTTTTAACACCCCTGCTGCAGACTCTCAACAGAGATGAAGATTAAAACGAACCACATTTCAGAGAAAACCCTGTTCAAAAGTCTGTGAGTCTATAAAATCTTTCAAGTTGTGAGTGTTTCAAAGGTACAAGATGTTTCACATTGTAAGTCTGATCGCCAACGGAATGAGCAGTTTGGTGGAAAAAGCTGAGAGAATTGCATTTTGGTGTGAAACAGTTGGAAAGGCGTATCAGCCAGTGATTTTGTGCTGAAGAGAGTTGAGTGAAGACTGATCTCCTCTCGGCTTGGAGCGGATCCATGCCTCAAAGTGTGAAGATTTGTACGATCCATCCCACGGTGAGTCAGAGAAGACCTGGGAAGGGAGAGTTTCCAATATTCGAGGGCGTTGCAGGCTCTTATATCACCAGCGTGATATAAGAGGAGAGGGAGATTTTCTCAGCAGGTTCCTGTGTGACGGTGCGTGACGGCATTAGAATACCAGATATTTCTTATAATACCAGATATTTCTTAAAATACCAGATATCTCTTATAATTGAATCGCTGACGATGGACCTGGTTGGGGGAGAGACTGATCGCCGGTCCTCTGGCGGAGGGAAAAACAACCTCTTCTTTCCAGGATGAGTCGGGGTTTGTTGTGACTCATGTGGAGAGGACAGAGGGAAGCTGTTGGATCCACCATATCCTGAAGGCTGACCGTTTGAAAGCAATTATCTTTTTTTTTTTGGACTATGAGAATGTCACAAAGCCAGACAGCATCTGGAGTTCGGTCATAAAGCCGGTCGACAATGACTCCTTTGTCTCGAGTTCGCCTGACAGCCGGGATATTTCCCTCCTTGGTTTGATGTGGTCGGCTCTCTCTTGTGAGGACGTCCAGCGCTCATGCTCGCTTCGATGCTACTTCGGTGCTCGTGAGCACCATGGCAGTTCTGCACATGCTCAGTAGAGACAATCAGAACAATGTTTCCTCCATATTCTCCTGGGACTTGGTGCTTTTATTTTGACAGTCACTTTAATAACAATCCGACTTGACTCGTGTGTGTGTGTGTGTGTGTGTGTGTGTGTGTGTGTGTGTGTGTGTGTGTGTGTGTGTGTGTGTGTGCGCGTGCGCGTGCGTGCGTGCGTGCGTGCGTGCGTGCGTGCGTGCGTGTGTGTGTGGGTGTGTGGGTGTGTGTCCCAGTACTCCCAGCTATAACTACGCTCCAAACCCAGACAAACACTGGATCATGCGTTACACTGGCGCCATGAAGCCGATCCACATGGAGTTCACCAACGTGCTGCAGAGGAAGAGGCTGCAGACTCTGCTGTCTGTGGACGACAGCGTGGAGAAGGTAACACACACACACACACACACACACACACACACACACACACACACACACACACACACACACACACACACACACACACACACACACACACACACACACACAGACATGCACACACTACCTTGAAGAGTTGCTGTACTGGCTGCAGATACATGATACTTCATAATAAAGCTGCTAATCACTGAACTCAGAGTGTGTGTGTGTGTGTGTGTGTGTGTGTGTGTGTGTGTGTGTGTGTGTGTGTGTGTGTGTGTGTGTGTGTGTGTGTGTGTGTGTGTGTGTGTGTGTGTGTGTGTGTGTGTGTGTGTGTGTGTGTGTGTGTTTCAGTTGTATAACATGTTGGTGGAGACGGGCGAGTTGGAGAACACCTACATCATCTACACGTCTGATCACGGTTATCACATCGGGCAGTTCGGCCTCGTCAAAGGTGAGAAAGAACCAGAACAATCTAAACAGGAAGCACCACATTTCAGGAAGTAATCCTGTGTGTGTGTGTGTGTGTGTGTGTGTGTGTGTGTGTGTGTGTGTGTGTGTGTGTGTGTGTGTGTGTGTGTGTGTGTGTGTGTGTGTGTGTGTGTGTGTGTGTGTGTGTACAGGTAAATCTATGCCGTATGAGTTTGACATCAGAGTGCCATTTTACATCAGAGGACCCAACGTGGAGCAAGGCAGCATGTGAGAACCATTATCACACACACACACACACACACACACTGCACATTCTTAACAATTCACCAAAAACCTTATGTCTCCCTCTGGTGGTGGCAGTAATGACGACAGCAGCAACGTTTAGAAGTTACACACGGCGGCAATGTTACAAACTCTCATCTAAAAATTATTATATAGAAACAAAATATTGGTATTTTTCTTCCCCGTTGTATTTGGAAAGTGTATTTAAAAGTTAAGCATTAAAAGTGTCTGTGCAGAGCCGTTGCAAGAACTGATCAGGAGTTTCTTTTCCTTATAGATTTATTAAAATGTCGACAGCTTGTCACTTTGAAATGTGACAAAATCTTCAAATAAGAATAACAATTGAAAATATTCTCCAATAAGTGTGAACACGTTCAGGTTCCGGTGAGAACCTGTGACGCATTAAGCTGCTGTTCACGTGTCTTCTCACGTCAACGGTCTGATTAAAACTGAGATGATATACTGTACAGAGAAAGCCCGACTTTTAACTGTGTGTGTGTGTGTGTGTGTGTGTGTGTGTGTGTGTGTGTGTGTGTGTGTGTCAGTAACCCTCACATGGTCCTGAACATTGATCTGGCTCCGACCATCCTGGACATCGCTGGCCTCGACACGCCTCCAGACATGGACGGCAAATCCATCCTGACTCTGCTGGAAACAGAAAAAACTGCCAACAGGTAAACACACGGAGACGTTTGAATATCGCGTGACGTTTGTAACCTGGCCTGAGGTATTGGGCCTGTAAAGTAAGAGGACAAGGAACTGTTGACGCTTCCTTCTTTCTCTTCCTCTTCAGGTTCCAGGTGAACAAGAAGTCGAAGATATGGAGGGACTCCTTCCTGGTGGAGAGAGGGTCAGTTCCTCTCTGTGACTATGTTGGTGTTCCTCAAGGCTCCCTCTTGGGTCTTCTGCTTATTTCTGAACGTCACATTATCTTTCTGCTGTTCAGGTTTTCGGTTAAGGGAACTGTTTTATCTGATTTTCAGAAGCAGAAAATTGAAGCTTTATGTCTTTAAGACAAACTTCTAGTTTGACAAGTTGACCAGTATCATCTGGTTTCAGAGACAAATGTGTTTCCTGATAATATTCCCTACAGGAAGCATGTATAATGCAAAAACTATAGGTCCTAAGATGGAACCCTGTGGTACTCCAATGGCTGACTTTAATCTGAGCTGAAGAGTCATTAACAAGATTGAAACCAGTGTAGTGTTGTACCTTTAACCCCGACGATGAGTTTTAATCTCTGTAAGAGTACGTTCTGATCAATAGTATCAATGCAGGACTGAGATCTAACAAGAACAGAGACCAGTGCTTTGTCTCAGGCCAGGAGAAGATCATTAGTAACTTTGTCCAGAGTGTCTCTGTGCTATGACGAATCTAAACCCAGACAGAAAAGACTGAGTACTGTTGTCCAGTATCGCGAGGATCTAATGTCACCGGTATCTAATGTCACTCGTGTCCTCAAGAAAACTTCGTCACACCAGATCGCTCTTCTTGAAAACACACACACACACACACACACACACACACACACACACACACACACACACACACACACACACACACACACACACACACACACACACACACACACACACACACACACACACACACACACACACACACACACAGATTTCCATTCCAACACTTTGTCTTACACGGAAACACAAATAACTATCAAGGAAGTACCGTTACTGAAAACTCCTCTCTGGTCCTTCAACAGGAAGCTGCTGCATCAGCGAGTGGAAGGAAAGGAAGTGTCACAGGAGGAGAACTTCCTGCCCAAACACCAACGAGTGAAAGACCTCTGCCAGAGAGACGAGTACCAGACCCCCTGCCAGCAGACCGGACAGGTAAACAACAATAATCAAACGTCTACAGACCAGACAGGTAAACAAACAAACAGACCAGGACAGGCACCCATGTTTAGTTCTTGTGTGCGTGTGCAGAAGTGGCAGTGTGTGGAGGACTCCTCCGGGAAGCTGCGACTCCACAAATGTAAGCACGAAGAGGGCGGGGCTAAAACTCCCCAGAGCGGTGTGATTGGTCGCCAGCGTCCGATCAGCATGAAGTCCCGCCTCTACGACCCAAACTCGGACGCCTGCAACTGCGACCTTCGTGGCGCTCGACCCCTGAACCTGCGGCCGTTCAACAAGAAGCCGTTTTTCTCCAAGAAGAGTGAGTGTCGACGTCACAGTCCAACATGGAGAGACGTAGAACAACAGGAACATTTATTTCACAGAACTGATCCCCTGACACTCGCTAAAGAATAGAAATGTATTTATATAGCTATACCACTGCACATACTCACAGCAGACTTTGACTTAGTACAA
>NC_137630.1:30610253-30685253 GCF_963383615.2 Lipophrys pholis
CTGAATTTAATGTCAGTCAGTCAATATAATGAGGCACAGTGCTGACCGCCCAGCTAATGTGTCACAGCGACAATAACAGTAAACAATAATAACAAGAAGTAAATAGTAAACAGTTCAAGTGGTAGTCGTAGTTTCATGATTGTTTACAGTCTTGGTTTCCTTTTCCATGAAAATCAGCCAGTTTGAACCCGCTGAAGCAGTGGTGGAGTGGAAACCGAGTCTCGTCCTGCTGCAGTGGAGCCACCGGCCGCCCACTGAGCGCGCTCAGAACTCCACAGGCCATAAACAGGAAGTGGGCACAGGAACAGGAAGTGGGCGTCTCCTCGTTGGCAGAAATGTTTCAGACACAAACTCACCGCAAAAAACAAAACGTCACACAAACAGCTGAAACACGACTCTGCAACCTGAGGAGGCCGCACGGCATCACTCCGCCAACTGTTGACACACACACACACACACACACACACACACACACACACACACACACACACACACATTGTTTAAATAAGAAGCGTCACGCACTGATAAACACACATTTTCATCAGGACACGCTCACCATGGCCGCCTTGGTGGTCTGCTCACGGGTTCGAATCCGCAGCTTGTTGACGGTCGTCTCGGCGATGTCGGCTCGCTCCTCGGCGTCGTCCAGCTCGTGCTGCACTTTGCGGAAACGTACAGTGTTGGAGGTCACCTGCTCCTCCTGGTGGACGAGGAGGAGGAGGAAGAGCATTTATTCTAATATCCAGTTAGTTCGTAATCTGTCGGTATATCTCGGTGGGAAAAAAAGTGCTGATTCAGAGTTTGTTTGTGCTGACTCAGCAGTGGCGAGGACTTACGGCGCCCTCGGCTTGTCGCTTGTAGCTCTTCAATTTGGTCTGAAGCTTGTCGATCAGCTCCTGCATCCTCAGCAGCGTCTTCCTGTCCTCCTCCGACTGCACCGCCAGGACACAGGTTAGTGTGTGTGTGTGTGTGTGTGTGTGTGTGTGTGTGTGTGTGTGTGTGTGTGTGTGTGTGTGTGGTCCCACCTGGTAGGTCAGCTCTTTCACTCTCCTTTCATATCGACGCACTCCTTTCTGATACTCCTCACTCCTCTTCTGCTCCACCATCAGCTCCGTCTGCAGCTCTCTCACCTGCACACACACACACACACACACACACACACACACACACACACACACACACACACACACACACACACACACACACACACACACACACACACACACACACACACGTTATAACAGCTCATTACAAGGAAGGTCTTGCGTCTCGCGGGACACTCGTCTCTCACTCTGGTCTCCAGCTTGCTGATGTGCTTCTTCCCTCCTTTCAGAGCCATCTGCTCCGTCTCGTCCAGTTTCACCTGCAGCTCTAAAAAATAAAAGATCATAAAATCCACATAAATTAAAAAGAATCCAGTCAACATCTGGACCTGCTGCAACATCTGTACCATCATCATCATCATCCTCATCTTGGTACCTTTCACTGTGGACTCCATGTTCTTCTTCATCCTCTCCATCATGCCGCTGCTGTCCTGCTCCTTCTTCAGCTCCTCGGCGATCAGAGCCGCCTGTTCAAACAGTCGCATGAAGAACAACATCAAGTTCAAAACTCACCAGAACGCGTCAGAACGTCTTGAAAAAACAAGTTTGAAACTTGTCAACAGTTGTCAAAACCACAACAGCGTATCTGGTTATATCGAGCGCCTGTTTGTCTCTCTTGAGAAGTCAGAGGTCAAAGGTCAGGACTCACGTCGGTGATGGCCTTCTTGGCTTTGTCTTCAGCGCTGCGGCTCTCCTGCATGGCCTCGTCCACCTCTCCGGTCAGCACCGACAGATCCGAGTCCAACTTCCTCTTCTGGCTCAACAGCGCAACGTTCTGCAACACAGCGACCGCCGCCGGTAACGTGGAGCAACATCGAGGGAAAGCACGTAACCATGACGACAGTGTGTTGGTTACCTATCCAACTCACAGGTTGAGCAGGTAACCATGGCGACAGTGTTGTGTTCTGTTGCTTCTGTATAGAACAGGTAACCATGGCAACACTGTTGTTACATGTGTTGAGCAGGTAACCATAACGACAGTGTGTTGGTTGCTTGTGTGTTGGATAGGTAACCATGGCGACTGTGTTGACTTGGACAGGTTACCATGGCGACGGCGTGTTGGCTACCTGTGTGTTGAGGAACTCGACTCTCTCCGCCACCTCCACCAGCTCGTGTTCGGCCATCCTGCGGCCGCGGTCACTCTGCTCCAGGATTACTCGGAGCTCCTCCTCCTCGGCGGTCATCAGCGAGCAGCGGCGGTCCAGCAGGGCGATCTGTTCTCGCAGCTGATTGGACAACTGGACTTTATCCTCCAGGTCCACCTGCTGCTCTTTAACCTGAAGCACAACACAACGTCTCATCGTCCGGAGGATCGGGGTGTGGGAGGGGGAGGGGGAGGGGCTATAACCGGGCCAGGTAAGGCACCTGTGTCTGCAGGTGTCTGATGACCCGTTGGCTCTCCGCCGCCTGCCTGTTGGCGTGACTCAGCTGGATCTCTATCTCGTTCAGATCTGCCTCCATCTTCTTTCTCAGGCGAACGGCTTCACTGCGACTACGAACCTCCGCCTCCAAAGTGGTCTGCATGGCCTCGAGCGAGTGCTGGTGACTCCGCCTGGTGGACAGGACCAGAATTACACAGGAGACAGGCTGGGAGTCCCAAAGCTCCCAGAAGCCATCAGAGCCATTTGCTCATCATTCTTCTCATAAGGCGACCGATGGTTACCTCAGGTTGTCGATCTCTTCGTCCTTCTCGGCGATCTTGCGCTCGATGTTGCTCCTGATCTGCGTCAGCTCCATCTGGAACCTAAGGGTCTTGCTCTCCTCGTGCTCCAGGGAGCCCTGCGCGACGGACGGTCGGTCGGTGAGGTCGCAGCGGAGAGTCAGGACTTCACGGCAGGTCGGCAGCGCTCACTCACCTCCGCATCCTCCAGAGCGGCTCGGATGTCGCTCTTCTCCACGTCCAGCAGCTTCTTCACGCGCTCCAACTCGTGGATGGTCTTCCCCTCCTGGCTGATCTGGTCGGTCAGGTCCAGGATCTCCTCTGGAGGGTCGGTCAAAACCAAACACAGTGTCTCAATCAGCTCGTTTAGAAAGTCCGGAACAATCTGATCACTGCAGTAAAATCGAAGTCAAGTAGTTTTTTTGAGAATACTAGTTTTTAAAGGGGTCATATCATCCAACACTTCTACTTTGTCCCTGTTGGTCCAGGAACCTTGTATTCAAAGTTTATTGATTTTCTTCCATTTGAATATTGGATCATAGGAGCTGCATTCAGAATCTGCTGTGTCGGTGTGAACTGGACTGGCTCCGCCCACACATGCCCATCTTGGGAAGAGGAGGAAGTACATCCTCTCGTGGTGCCATGTGCCAGAGCAGAGCTGCCTGATTGTGTTAGGAATCGAAGGGAGGACCTACCTTGATTGTGATTGGCTAAACCCCCGATGACACTATATAGGGTTTGATTTCTGATTGGCTGGTTGGAGCAACACACTTTTTAAAACCTGAAACAAGCCAGGGAGAGAGAGGACAGACTGTCTTCACTTCTGGGGCGTCAGTCCAGGTGTGGGGACGATTAGTACTGCTGGAAAACCTTTAGCAAGTGAATTAAGCATAATATGAGTCCTTTAAAGTTTTTTGGGGTATTATAGAGCATCTTCCTCCAGAGGAACCTTTCCCCAGCATGATAACGTGACGGACACAGAGCGGATGCAGAACTGATAAAGACGAGCCGATGAGCAGGAGTTGATGAAGAGGAGAAGGAGGTACCCTGCAGGTTCTTGTTCTCCCGCCGGACCGTCTCCAGGTGGTCCAGAGCTTCCTCGTAGCTGTTCTTCAGTTTGAAGAGTTCGGTGCTCAGACTGCGGGATTCTCTCTGCGACAGCTCCAGCTCCGTCTGGCTCTCTTCACACTTCAGCTTCCAGCTGCTCAGCAGCTGCAATGTACACACACACACACACACACACACACACACACACACACACACACACACACACACACACACACACACACACACACACACATATATATTTTCACCTCCTCCACCTTCTAACGTCCAGGTCAGTGTGTCAGCCGCTGCGTCTGACCTACCTGCTCCAGGCTGCGTTGCTTCTTGTCCAGCGCCAGAGCGGCGGCATTGGAGCGCTCCAGCTCCACCGCCAGGTCCTCCATCTCCGTCTGCAGCCGCACTTTGGTCTTCTCCAGGGCGGAGCATTTGGCGTGAGATGCCTCCACTGCCTCTTCCACCATCTGCAGCTTCACCACCAGCTTCTTCCTGCAGGGGGCGACGCCGAGATGCAGGCCGTGACCTCTCAGCACCGATCAGAGAGATTCCTGGCGCACACACACACACACACACACACACACACACACACACACACACACACACACACACACACACACACACACACACACACTCACTTTGCGTCCTCCAGCTCCTCGATCCTCAGCACGGCGTCTGTCTCGTACTTGGCCCTCCACTGCACCACCTGGCTGGTGGTGTTGGACAGTGCCCTCTGCAGCTCCGCTTTGGCCTCCTGCTCCTCCTCCAGCTGCTCCCGGAGGAGGCTGCAGTCGTGACGAGACGCCTGGACGGCGTGAGCCAGCGCCACACGGGCCTGAAACACAACAAGACAACATGACGGGAGGGAGGGGATGGATGGATGGATGGATGGATGGATGGATGGATGGATGGATGGAGAAGAGGAGTGACCTTGCTCTCCTCCTCCAGCTGCTTCTTCAGACCCTCCACACTCTGACACACTCCCAACTTGGAGCGCTGCAGTTGACTGATGGTGGACTCTCGTTCCTCAAGACGACGGCTGTACTCGGCTGAAAGAGAGAGAGAGAGACAGTGTGTGTGTGTTCGAGTGTGTGTGTGTGTGTGTGTGTGTGTGTGTGTGTGTGTGTGTGTGTGTGTGTGTGTGTGTGTTTTACCAGTGTCTGTGACGGCTCTGGCTTTCTGCGCGTTGACTTCATTCAGCTGTCTCTGCAGTTCTTCAGCTCGGTTCCTGTTCTCGTTCAGCTGATCCTCAAACGTCCTGCATATCTTTTCCGTGGCTCCCTACACACACACACACACACACACACACACACACACACACACACACACACACACACACACACACACACACACACACACACACCCACACACACACACAAAAACGCTTAAAACGATGTAGTTTTCCTGTTGGGCCACTAGTAGGTGCTGTTGTTTGTTTTTGTAATGAAACCACACACACACACATAGCAGAGAACAAACCGCCAAAAATAACTAACATAGAGCGTAGACTGACTTTTTGACGGCCGAGTTGGATTGTTATGATGGTGACTGTCAAAATAAAACTACCAAGAATATTGACTGGGAGTCGTGACACCACGGAGGTCGCCATGTTTGTTATTGTATATCTACTGAGCATGTGCAGAAGAATTGTTTACTCTGGCCGTGTTGTGCAGCAGCAGCATCTCAGAAAAGTCTTGTTTTCCACGGCAGCACCTTTTTGTTTTTTGCTCCAGTGACTTCCTCACTTTATGTTTTGTTCTCTTGCATTTTATTTAAAATGATCTTGTTTTAATGTTTTCTTTCACTAAAGTTACATCACCTGTCAGTTAATGCCTTTTTCAAACTATATATTTTAGTGTGTAATACTATCTTTTAAATGACTTTCTTCTGTCATGGATGAAGCATTTTTTTTTTTTATGTCTTGTTGCCATGGTAACGGCGGCGGCACCTTGGCCCGGGACAGCTGCTCCACGTTACACGCCAGGTCGTCAGCCTCCAGCCTGAACTCGGCCTTCTCCTTCTCCAGCTTCTGCTTGGCTCTGTGCAGCGCGTCGATCTGCTCGCCCAGCTCCGCCACCGTGTCCGAGTGCTTCTTCCTCAGAGACGCCGCCGTGGCCTCGTGGTGGAGCCCCGCCTCCTCCAGCTCCCGCCGCATCTTCAGGAAGTCGGCCTCTCGCTTCCTGCTCCAGATGGAGGCAGGGTGTTCAGGAAGTCCTTCCCTACGTTCAGTGACTGATCTATCAGTAACGTCCGCAGTACTCGCGCTCACCTGTTGAGGGCGATCTGAGCGGCCGACGCTCCTCCGGCCTCCTCCAGCTTCTCGCCCAGCTCCTCCAGCTCCCGGGCGATGTCGTTCCTCTGACGCTCCGTTTTGGAGCGCCACGCCCGCTCCGCCTCCAGCGCCTCCTCCAGCTCCTCGATCCTGGTCTGAGGAGCAGAAGGAGGAGCATGAGGAGGAGGAGGAGCAGGAGGAGGAGGAAGTTGATCAGGAGGGATGAAGACTCACCTGAAGCTCTTTGATCTTCTTTTGAAGTTGAGCCAACAAACTCTGTTCGTCCTCCAGTTTGGACTGAAACTGACACAACTCGAAGTCTTTCCTACACACACACACACACACACACACACACACACACACACACACACAGTGAGCGCCCCCCCTCAGTAAGCTCCTCCCTCTCTAGCTCCCCCTGCAGGAGATCTCGTACTTCTTCAGTCGGTCCTCCAGCTCGTCCTTCTGGTTCTCCAGGTCTCTCACAGAGTCCATGGAAAGCTTCAGGTCTCCCTCCAGCTTACGCTTGGCTCGTTCCATCTCCACCCGCACCTTCTTCTCCTGCTCCAGAGAGCCTTCCACCTGCAGGGGGCGCCACACAGCAGGAGGTTCGTACCGACATAACGCTTCTCTGAACAGTTCCCCTTTTGTTGTCTGTAGTTTCTTCGTTTACACGACAATGTTTCAAGTGAAACCGCATCATCTTCGCGTTTTCGTTTCAGAAAGGTTTTGTGTTTACACGGCAGAAATAATGTAGTTTTCATGTTGGTCCACTAGTGGGTGCTGTTTCTTGTTTTTGTCATGAACACATGAGCAGAGAACAAAATGCTCTAAACATTAACAACGAGAATACACGGACATTCTAGTGGACAGACGATGAAGTTGCTACAACGGGTGACCGAACTATAAAACTACCATTGTTGTTATGGTCCATCTACTGAGCATGTGCAGAAGAAATTTTAATACGGCTGTTGCGTGCATGCGCAGTAGCAACGTTTCAGAAAAGTTGTGTTTTCCCTCATTCCCACAGAAACGAAGTCAGCGTGTTTCCAAAAGCTCCACCTAGGGAACTTTTTTCAAAAAGTTCCATTTTCAGTGGCTCCAAAGCACCGTTGTCATGGAAACGGGCCGCCAAAACGCGATGAAAGTTTTGTGTCGTGTAAATGAGTAAGTTCTCCACCGAGGACGTGTAAATTTTACTATTTTTGTAGTAGATTTTACTCTACTAAAGCTTTCTGTGTAGGTCACATTTTTTTTTTGCCCTGCATGCAGACTGCCAGGCTCACAGTGCGTCGTTAGCTTTGATTCTATCAGCAGGACAGGACGTGAGCCTGCCAGTCCAAACTGAGGGCAGAGATGTCTACAGGCGCTACCTTCACCTGTCAAGCGATGTGTTTGGAGTCCGAGGAGTACTTACATCATCCACCTGCTGCTCCAGGCGGGTCTTGGCCTTGGCGAGCATGTTGACCTTGTCCTCCTGCGCCTGAAGGTCGCTGAGCGCCTGCTGATGAGCCTCCTGCAGCGCGGCTTTCTCTCGCGTCAGGGCGGCGATAGATTCGTCGAGGACACTCATCTCCCGCGTCAGATTCTTCACCTGATGGACAAAAAGACGAATAGCCTGGAAACCCCCCCACGGCTCCACCGCACGGCTCCACCCCCTGAACCATCCGGTCTACTACCCACCTTGTTCTCCACGCCATGCCGCTCCTTCTCCACCTTGGCCAGCGTGATCTCCAGGTCGTCCACGTCCTTCTTGAGCGCCACCACCTCGTCCTCCAGCTGCCGCTTCTTGGAGGTGAGTGTGGCGCTCAGGTCCTCCTCGTCCTCCAGCCGCTCCTGGGTCTCCTTCAGCTTGGACTCCAGGGAGATCTTGGACTGGATCAGCTGGTTGCAGCGATCCTCGGCATCCGCCAGGTTGTCCTGCTCCTGCAGGTCAAACGGCAGAAGTTGCTTCAGACATCCTGGACATGACGTCACACAGCCATCAGCCACAACATGAGGATAAAGCAGCAGGACTTGCTGCACTGCTCCTTTAAATGTGACTTACAGCTTGGAGCTGCAGAGCCAGGTCGTTCTTCTCCTGAACCAGAACCACCTGCCGCTCCTCGGCCTCCCGCCGCTTCACCTCAGACCTGTACACAGGAATCTCGGTGAGAATCCGACCTCGGACGTCTGTGCCGGGCGCAGACGCACCACACGCACCTGTCAAAGGCCTCCTTCAGTTTGGCGAAGTCCTCCTTGAGGGCGGCGAGCTCCTTCTCCACCTGAGCGCTCCTCAGCAGGGGGCGGAGCTTGTAGAAGAGCCTCATCCAGGGCCACGTCCGCACCGTGAAGTAGGCCCGCAGGTTGAACTGGATCAGGATCACGGCCTCCCTGTGAGGGCGACACATTCACACCTGTCTGAACTGCAGGAGGTGCAACACAAAGGTCAGGAACTCAGGGTGGAGGAGGAGCAGGGAGGAGGTTCAGAGAGGAGGTGGAAGAGGTTCAGGGAGGAGTTAAACCGAGGAGGTGGAGGAGGTTCATTGAAGAGAGACTGAGGAGGTGGAAGAGGTTCATTGAAGAGAGACTGAGGAGGTGGAAGAGGTTCAAGGTGGAGTTAAACCAAGGAGGTAGAGGAGGTTCAGGGGTGAGGTGGAGGAGGTGGAGTAAAACTGGGGAGGTTCAGGGAGGAGATGGAGGAGGTTCACAGGGGAAGTGGAGGAGGTTCAGGGAGGAGGTGAGGAGGTTCAGGGTTGAGTTAAACTGAGGAGGTTCAGGGGGGAGGTGGAGGAGGTTCTGACCTGCGAGTCAGCATCTTCTCTCTCTCCATCCTCATCAGCTTCCCGCGGCACATGGCCTGAACCGTGGTGAGAATCTGAGACAGACGCTCGTCCCTCATGTCCTCCAGGAGGCCCAGAAGCCCTGCCTTGAAGAAGACCTGCAGGAGGAGCAGGAGGAGCAGGCAGCTGTTTAATGATGATTGACAACACACATCCCGTTGTGTGTGTTTCCGTTACCTTTGTGTGTCCAAACTTGTACTGAGTGTGATCAATCTCCAGAGACCCCAGCAGCTTCTCCACGGCCTTCTTACTGTCCACGAAGGAGTCCTCTGGGATGGCGCTGGGGTTCAGGATACGGTACCTGAGGAGAGCAGGAGCAGGCACCTCCTTACAGAGCGACTGTGTAGAGTGGAGGTGCAGGGTGAGCCAGGGGGGGGGCAGAGCCAGACTCACCGCTGTTTGAACTCGGCGTAGAGGATCCGGTTGGGGAAACCTTTTCTGCAGATCCTGATTCCCTCCAGGACGCCATTACAGCGCAGCTGGTGGAGGACCAGGAACGGGTCCATGAGGCCTGCAGGAGGGACGCCGGTTTTTATTCTCAATACTGCTTTTATACAACACCAGGACGTCTTTCTGACTGCAGTAGAACCGTGACGGACAAAGTCTTCCAGCGAGTTTATCTTCAGACACTCCAAGAGTTTTCTTGCAAACCTTTTGGATCTGATCCCAAAACACTTTTTCAAGCCTCTTATTGACTCTTTATGAATCGTCGTCTTTGGACAGGAACCTTTTTCCATGGATGTCAAAGCTGCAGAAATCTCCAGAAAAAAAGTCATTTTGATCCTAAAGTCTTCGATATCGACAGACCAGTGTCCAGTTGACTAGATTTTGAGCAAAGTTTTAGAGAAACTTGTGTTTATTCATTTGAATATGAAGCAGATTACAAGGACAGCCTTGATTAAGATCATAAATAATCTCAGATACAGTTTGGACTTTTATGAAATATCAGTCCTGGTGTTTCTGGATCTATGTGCAGCCTTTAGTTCAGTAGACCTGGTAGACTTCTTGGCTCTGCCTTCAAATGGTTCAGTTTTCAATCTCTCAGAAGCCAATGAAAAACCTGCGGTGTGCCTCAAGGCTCAACCTTGGGCCCCCTGGTTTTTATTTATCTTATCAATGCTCCCGTTGGGGAATCATCAGGAGACATCGCATCAACATTCACAGTTATGCTGATGACACCTGGCTGTATATTTTCTGATGACACAGGGTCAGTTGTTCTGGTTACTGTGAGGATTTCCGATTAATACGTACATATCAATGCTGCACGCTGACGTTAGTGTCACAGAACAGTCGGTGGGTCTTACCTGGGTTCTTGGTCTCATTCGGGATGATGCAGCGGACAAAGTGAGGCTGGGTGCTGCGCAGGTTTGCCATTAGTTTGTTCAGATTTTCCTGGAATTAAATGCACACATACTGTTAGAGTGAGTGTGTAACGCAACAGGTCGCCCGTACAGAGTGGTACAGGCAACATGCATAAAAACCATAGTGAAGGTACTTTACATTTACTTTGGGTCTGTGTTTTTAGACATTTCTTCTAAAAAAAAAGTCTTGTTTTGCATCAAATAAAAATGACTGATTATTTTTTTCATTTTCCTCTTTTGACATATTTTAATTTATAAAAAAAATACCGGGTACTAAACTGACTTGATGAAATTGCGAGGATTATGTCAACATTTGTGAGAATAAATGTTTAATGTGTGTTGCAGTTAGCATGAGGTGTTCCACAGGGTTTGATTCTTGGACCACTATAGTTTTTAAAGCAGCTGTCATGGTTGATCACTCACTTTGTGAAGCTGTGACACCGTTTGAAAACAAGGGGATTTCTTCCTCCTGTGTTTGGTCTGAGACTTCGGGTCGGATGCTGAAACGGCAAAACAAAGATGGTCAGCACACACACACACACACACACACACACACACACACACACACACACACACACACACACACACACACACACACACACACACACACACACACACACACACACACACACACACACACACACGCACACACACAAACACACACCCATTTCGGAGCTGATGTAGTTGTCGAAGAGTCCAGCCATCAGCTTGTTGGAGGACTTCTGGAAGAGCGTCACCACCGTCTCGTTCAGGGGATCTCTGTTCTTGTCGAGCCAGCCGATGATGTTGTACGGCACCTGAAAGCATCGCATGATTTGTTGGCTTCAGACTCCTCCCCCACCGTCACACTATGCTGATTACTAATATTGCAGGATGGCGAGTGTGAATCTAATGGCTCAGAAGTGACGAGGGTGTTCCTCAGGGATTCCTCGTGAGACCACTGTTGTTCAGACATAACGGAAATCTTTGGATGACCGCCACAGATAATTAGATTAGTGTTGAAAATATATTTAATAAGTTGACATTAGTCGAATTGATGAGGAATTAAAGATATTTTAGAGGTCAAGATCAACAGCCTCTAGTGATAAAGTGAAGATGGATGCAGGTATAAAACATAACATGTTTCAAACATTCACAGTGTTTGTATAAGATTAATACTAGGGCTGGGCGATTTGGCCTAAAAAAAAACAAAAAACTAAGAAAAAGATTTTTTTAAAGAAAAATTTGAGTTTCGATTCGAATTTGCAAAATAGAAATGATTTTATTATTTATTGCAAATTCGACAAATCGATTAAATAAATTTTTTTTGCCCAGCCCTAGTAAATACACATCTGGACAATACTGAAAACATATATTGGTTCTTATCTGTGTATTATTTTCAATTTTTTATTTAGTCATTGGCTATACTGTACCTCCATTCAAGAGTTATAAAGCAGCTGTTACTCACCACTCCGGCGTAGTGCACCACCTCAAAGTGCGTCTCATATTTGCGCTTCTTGTCGAGCCGCGGCCGCTGGAAGTTGGGTGACTTCCCCAGGTGGTTGTCGTAGAGTTTGGTCTTGAAGCTCTGGTCTGTGGCCTTGGGAAACATGCACTCCTCCTCCATGATGGACAGGATTCCCATCGGCTGGACACACAGACACACGTCAGCGTGGGAACCCTCCTCTGCTCGCGCTCCCGCCCGACTGGACTCACCTTCTCGATGAGGTCGATGCATGCCTGCAGGTCCAGGCCGAAGTCGATGAAGGTCCACTCGATGCCCTCGGTCTTGTACTCCTCCTGCTCCAGGATGAACATGTGGTGGTTGAAGTACTGCTGCAGCTTCTCGTTGGTGAAGTTGATGCAAAGCTGCTCAAAGTTGTTAAACTGCAGGAAGAGACAAGCAGATTGTTTGTCGGGTGTGATTCACGGATTGGACGGTGGTGAGACGGAGCGTGAACCCTGAATGAGACAGATTGTCATGATTACTTCCTGACGTCTCTACGAAAAAAAAGCTGATGTTAGGTGGACGTGTCCATTCTTCCTCGTCCTTACCTCAAAGATCTCGAAACCGGCGATGTCGAGGACTCCGATGAAGTACTGCCGAGGCAGAGCGGTGTACAGCGACAGGTTGATCCGGCTCACCAGCCACTTGAACATCCGGTCGTACGTGGCTTTAGCCAGAGCCGCCACAGCAAAGTTCACCTGTACACACACACACACACACACACAGAAACACAGAAACACAACACAACCCGCAAAAATATGGTTTAAAAGGAGGTTGAAAAGACGTCTTAGCCTTCCATCTAAACTACGTCAAAATTTGGCAGAAGAGAGAAAGGTGAAAAGCCGTCTTTTTCAGGTCGTTTAAACAACGTCTCTATTAAGACGTCTGTTTACGTCCCACTGCGCAACAGCGGTCCAAATCACAAGACCTCTGGATGACATGACGCAATGAATCAACATAAACAAGAGTCTTGTTGGTCCAATGGATAAAACTCTTTATGTCATTAAAGAGGTTACGGTTCAATTCCAGGTGGGGTCACAGTTTCTATTGATTTTTCTGCGCATCACGTCATCCAGAGGTCTTCTTTGGACGTTCGTATGACGTCCAAACAGAACATCCATGAAATGTCCAGGAAAGACATACAAAAAACTTTCATTCTGGCTTGCCTTAAGACGTCTTCTGGGGGTATGGAGATGACGTCTTAAAGACGGGCTTTGGACCAAATTTAGCCCAAAAATAGTTGTTGAAATCAGATTCTTATTGGATGGTCCAATAACAATCTGATTCCAACGACTCAGAAAACAGTGTCTAAATCGGGTCGGGTATTTGGTATGAAGGGTTGGTGACGAATAAAGCGTGAGTCGTAGGTTTCTTGATTCCTTTTTTGGTTCGTCGGTTGCGTCGGTCTGCGTGTTGTTTGATCAGTTTGTTGGTTATTTATTCAAATGGTCAAGCGTTCGGCAGGTCTACCTGTTCCACTGTCTGTCCTTTGACAATGTACTCATTGCCCACTTTGACTCTGGGGTTCAGGAGTCCTTTCAGCAGGTCTGAGGAGCTGATTCCCATCAGGTACGCTGCTTTATCCACACCTGCAGACACAGACAGCCCAGACGTGTCAGTGCACAGGTCCAAGAGACGAACGAGACTCAGACGGCGATGGAGTCGTACTCTCTGTGCCGTCGGCCTCCGCCTGCTCTTCCCGCTGACGCTTCTTAAACTTCATGTTCCCAAAGTGCATGATGGCGCCCACGATCTTGTAGCAGCCGTACTTCTCCTCCGGCGTGAAGCCCAGCGTGTCCATGGCGTGCTGGAGACAGAGTGTGGATTACAGATTACAGATGACAGAGTACAAAGGGCAGGAGGGGCATGGTGGCGTGGCTCCTCACGTCGGTGAGCTTCAGCTCGTCACTGTCGTTGATGCTCTCCACCGTGGTGACGCCCTGCGAGCAGAAGTGGTAGTCGTAGGGGTTGGTGGTCACCAGCAACATGTCTGCAAAACACAGTCTGTCAGCTTGAGTCCTCCATTGACTGATCGGAGCCTTCAGCCACTCAGCAGTGGCATCATTTGGGTTTTATTCACTCAGGCGATGATCCAGATGGGCGTGGTTACCTTGCAGCTCCGGCTTGTGATTGGACAGGATCTGGTAGTAGATGTGGTAGCTTCTCTCCTCTGGCTGCTGGAACACCACTCTGGATTTTTCTAGAAGATCTGACGAAAACAGTTTCTGACTGTTTTCTTTGTAGTGTTGTGATGAGTTTCATCTCATCAAAACGCACCGACACAAACAGGCATGAACGATAAAGATCAATTTAACTCACAGATGTCAATGTCGGCCGACGCCAGCCGGCCCGTTGTCCCGAAGTGGATCCTGATGAACTTTCCCTGAAACACACACAGATTTTAGGTTGAGAGGTTTTAAAGTCGTCATATTATCCACTTTTTCACCACTTTCACATGGTATCATTGGTCCAAAAACATTGTATTTAAAGTTTATTGCTTTTCCTCGATTTTCCTCCATTTGAATTTTGGATCATAGGCGCTGCATTTAGAATCTGCTGTGTCTGTGTGAGCTGGACTGGCTCCGCCCACACATGCCCATCTTTTGAAGAGGAGGAAGTACTTCCTCTCGTGGTGCCATGTGCCAGAGCAGAGCTGCCTCATTGTGGGAGGAGTCAAACGGAGGGCCTACCTTAAACCCCCGATGACACTATATAGGGTTTGATTTCTGATTGGCTGGTTGGAGCAACACACAGAGAGGACAGACTGTCTTCATTTCTTCGGCGTCAGTCCAGGTATGGGGACGATTAGTACTGCTGGAAATCCTTTAGGAATCCTTTAGGAGAATTTTGCAAATTGTGACTTCTTAAACTATTTCATAGTATTTTTTTTGTTTCTCCTTTGTTCCTCTTTTATTCCTTGAGTATTTCATACCCCTAATCGATTGAGATTAAGATTTCTAATTGCTTGTTTTAACTTATTTCTTATGCCTTGTGTCTGAATGCTGTTCCATAAACTAATTTTTCTTGCCTTTTTATTTGGAGATCGAAATAAGTTTGAAGTTAAAGTAGACGTCGGTGAACTCACAAAGCGGGACGAGTTGTCGTTGCGGATGGTTTTGGCGTTGCCGAATGCCTCCATGGCGGGATTAGCTTCAATGATCTGATCCTCCAAAGAGCCCTGGGAGAGAGAGAGAGAGAGAGAGAGAGAGAGAGAGAGAGAGAGAGAGAGAGAGAGAGAGAGAGAGAGCGGCTGTAGATACATGACTTTATATAACACATCACTATATCCTGACGCATGGCTGTAAAATCCAACATATTTACTCCTTTCTTGATGTTTTCTCCCAGAGCGGCGACGATGGCGAAGTACTGAATCACCCGCTTGGTGTTGACGGTTTTCCCGGCGCCAGACTCACCGCTGACGGGACACAATGAAACAAACAAACAAACAAACAAACAAACGTTAATCACACAGGTGGAGAAGCAGGCGCACACACACCTGGACTGAGCGTCGCAGCAACATGATGTGTTTTACACGTTCACACGACGTTGAAAGTGCAAACGTATCGTTTTAGCGTTTCAGAATAGTTTGGCGTTTAGAACGCAACGTCCTGAAACGTCTTGAAAAGTTGTGTTTTCAGCGGCTCTAAGCACCGGTGTCGAGTGAACGGAGACCTAAAGGGCAATGACAGTTTTCCATTTTTACCTGAAAATATTAAACGGGCCTTACTGATGTGTAAGTCACTAAAAATGTGCATTTCATTAGTTATTTCTATAAAAAGTAGTTTAGTCACTTAACTGGTTATTGCAAATAAAAAGTCAGTACTAAAGTAGCTGTTGTGTTGCTTGGTGATCAGTTACAGTTACTGGAAGCTAACATTTATCAATGGAGCTCAGCTACTGTAAATATCGGCTAATGCTAATGCTAATTCATGATTGGGTTAGTTCAGTATTAATCTTCCTCAATTCTAAACAGGAGTTTAGTGACATAGAAACAGAGCTGCTTTTCAGAGCTGCTAACAGTGGGCAGGTGAGAAGGAGGCAGCAGCTCTGCAACGATCCACGCAGGTTGTGTCTCGTTGACTTACGTGATGAGCATCGACTGATTCTCTCGATCTGTGAAAGAAAAACACGTTGCAATGATAATGTCAGTGAACACACATCACAGCATCACTAGAATCTGGTTGGGTTTCGGACTTTTTGGTTTGAGACGCTCTGGCCTGAATCGGACACTCACTCTGCAGCAGGTCGGTGTACGCGTTGTCGGCGACGGCGTAGATGTGCGGTGGAGTCTCTGTACGACGCCTCCCCTTGTAGGCGGCGATGACCTCCCGGGAGTAGACCGGCAACCATTTGTAGGGGTTGACGGTGACGCAGAAGAGTCCAGAGTAGGTCTGGAAAAATAAAAGAGAGGCAGAGTGAGAGCGGCCGATGACGGCCGGGAAGCGGGCAGATCTCGAGGTCCTCACGTAGATCATCCAGATGCTGTATCTCCTCCTCATGTTGAAGAACACCGACGCCTCGTTCAGGTGGGTCAGCATGGCCATGTCCTCCATCATGTCAAACTTCGGAGGGTTCATCGGCTGCAGGTCGCTCTCCTTCACGATCAGGAACTGAAAGAGAAACACAGAGCGGAGAGGACCAAGGTGAACCCATCTGGAAGAGACTCCTGAGAGGAAGTGTCAAGTAACAGATTACCAGCCCAGGACTGAACCTTCAGGATTAACTTGGTGACTGACCCGTCCATCCTTGGTCTCCACAGTGGTTTTGTCTTCATTGAGCTCTCTGACCTCCACCTCCACGTACGCCTCCACTTCGTCGGGCATCCACACTCGTTTGGTTCCTGCAGGATTGATCTGACAGTCGACTTGTGTTTGCTGCGACACACTAACACACTCCGGTTCAGTTTCTTTACCAACACATTCTTCAACCTGAACAAATTTAAATCCTCACTGTGACGACCAAGCAATGACTAAAAACAGCAAACTTCTTTGGGCAGTGGCGGCCGAAAGCAGTGATTCCCAACAAAGAAATTGTATAGTCTATTTTATTTTTTTGACCCACTAATCTTTCTCGTTATCCTGACGTGATGCCATTTCTTTTTTCTGTCGCTGCTTTTAATCTAAAATTTTGAAATTAGTAGTTTTGTGACATAAATTAATCAAATGCTGACTCAGCTATTTTTGAAAATTCTTTCACAAAGCCAAACACTTAGTAGTAAAAATTACTACAATCTTAACATAAAACTTCAAAATGCAAGATATAGTGAAAACTCCCCAAAACTTCTTCCATTGCTGTTGCATTCTGGGTGTTTTAACAAACTCACCCTGACAGCGTGGCTTTGAGGCTAATGCTACTTTGCTATCTTTCGCGGCAGCATCACCGATATCTCAGCTGAGGTCTCAGTGTCGGGTTGTGTTGCTACTCTTCAGGAATTTGTTTTAAATAATCAATGTTTCCCTCCTTTCCTCTTTCGACTGCTCGATGGGACTGTTCAATCTGTTATCGGTCAATTCATTCAGACAAGAACTCGGTGACAGGAAGTGAAGCTGTGCTAATGTGATAGCCGCATGCTAACAAGAGCTGAGAGCATTTATTGAACCAGTCAGTTAAGGTTGAACACAGTGTTCATGAGCGTTGATACTTCCTTTCAACTAAAGTCGGAGGTATTTGACTGTGAGTTTTATCTGTGATACCAAAGAGAAAGGATTATAAATGAGACAAGTTACCGTCGAAGGCCTGAGCCTTGGCGGCGAGCTGCTCCAGGTTGGTGAGGCGCAGGAAGCGAGCAGCTTCTCCGAACTCCGCCATGTCCAGGAAACGAGACATCTGCACACACACACACACACACACACACACACAAACACACACACACATTTGGACCATAAGGTGTTTTGGAACTAACTTCAGTGTGTTTATGTTCAGTTCATGTAATTTTATGGTAATTTTTTCCATCTCTATTTATTCTCTGTGTCTCTGTTTGGATCTTTAATCTCCTCGTTTCCATGTGGAACAGAGTAATAATCCTCCAGCCTTCCAGAGAACGACACTCTGCTGCTCCGGTTTGGGTTCGAGGATTGAAGGAGAGAAAAGGATCCGACAGACAGGTTGTGGGGTCGGGATTCAAACCCTGGTTCTGGTAGTGCGGTAGGCAATAAGTTATTACTTACTGGTTCTGGTAAGGGAGGTGTGGGTTCAAACCCTGGTTCTGCAATAGGATAGGGGTTAAAACCCTGGTTCTGGTAGGGGGGTAGGGGTTAAAACCCTGGTTCCCGTATGGGGTAGGGGTTAAACATCCGGTTCTGGTAAGGGGGTATGGGTTAAAAATCTGGTTCCAGTAGGGGGGGTAGGAGTTAAAACCCTGGTTCCGGTAGGGTGGTGGGTAGGGATTCAAACCCTGGTTATGGCAGTGAGGTAGGGATTCAAACCCTGGTTCCAGTAGTGGGGTAGGGGTTACAACCCTGGTTCTGGTAGTGGGGTAGGGATTCTTTCTTCAATTCAAACAAACTGTGAACTTCTTCATCTACAGTGTCAAATTCTGGCAGCCAACTCATGTTACTCATGTGTATTTTCACCTCCTGCTGTTACAGAGTGTGAACAACACTGTTCTTCTTCTTCTTCTTCTCCCTGGTGCAGCAGACCTGAATCTAACGATGATGTCCAACCTCCTAAGAAGAAGCTGCTCATTGCAGCCAGGAAGAAGAAAGCATCCAGGACGTCGCTCCAGAGCAACATTCCTCCAACATCTGGCCTCTGCTGTGACCTCTGACCTCGTCTGACCGAGCAGCCGCCGGGCAGACGAGTCCGCCGAGTGTTTGGGATGTTTGTCAGTTGAATCTATTGGCTGTTTGCTGGCCAGTCCGTCCGTCTCTGTGAGGAAGATAAAAGTTGATCCTTCCCGCAGCGTCTCCATCCTCCGCTCAGCTCTCCGCTTCTTTATTTAGCAGCGAGTGAAGCGCCGACCCACCCGGTCGGCAGTGATGTCACCGTGGAGGCATGGCAGCCATCCCTGCAGCAGGTTCTGTTCGATCCGGAGCTTTACTCCAGCTTCCAGGGAGATCAACAGCTGCTGCAGCCGTAAATATAACCCGGCTCTTTATGGAAGTTCTCCTGATGAGATTCCGAGGGCGAATGGACCCGACCGGCGGTCCGAACGCCTCGACCAATCAGCTGCTGGCGCGGGTCAATACTCACTTCCGGGATTATAGCAAAAAAAACAACTGAAGTGACGACCAGGATCGAGGAAAATATAACGTGAGGTGTTTACTGAACCAGGATTAACGTCAGTGTTTCAACCTGATGGAGTTCAGTTCAGGTCACAGATGCTGGAGGAAGATTTAAAAAAAAAAAAAAAAGGTCCGAGATCCACAATGCCTCTGATGATGAAGGGATGAGTAACGCAGCCGTATTTGTACTTTTGTTTTAGGACATTTTTTTGAATGTCTGTTAATTTGGAAATGTCAGAAATGCTGAAATACGATGTAGTTAACATGCCACACCACCAGTTGGTGCTGTTGGCTGTTTTTGAAATGAAGCCATGCATTCATGTGAACAGAGAACAATATGCTATAGTAGCACCGTGTCAGAAAAGTTGCATTTTCCCCCGTTTACCCGTCGAACAGAAAATTTCCAAAAAGTTGCATTCCAGTGGTTCCAACCACCGTTGTCATGGAAACGGACTCACAATTAAAGTTTTCTGTTTTTTCACTTGAAAAAGTTCTAGGTTATAAAATGTGGAATATTAAAAGATTTCGTGAAATCCCAAAAAAAAACACTTTATTGACACTGTGTGATACACAGAAACACAAGAGTTCAGCTCACATGTGGAAAACAATGGAAAAACCGCTTTGATTTCCTGTCTGCAGCCCCGGAGGCTGATGGGTAATGTAGTGAAGCACAGATGGATGTTTTTCATCTGATGGTGAAGTCACATTTAAATTCACACTAAATTACAGCAGTAATAGAAATGTTGCAAAAGGCGTGAAAGTCTTCAAAGCATTGAACTGAGTGGTTGGTAGTCAGGCCACCAGAGGGCGCCGCTCTTTACTCTGGATGAAGTCAACGGTAACTACAATTGTGTCAGCAGGTTACACTGATGTTGAAAAGAGAAGGGGGACCAATGACTTGCAGTGTCGCAGGCGGCGACGACCTGCGAGGACGTTGACCGCCTCAAGCTGTCACACAGCCGCTCTTCAATTACCAACGCTGCCCCCCGTGGTTACCCGTGGTACTGCGACATTTGGCTCATAACATGAAGGTTCCAGAGAGAAATATGGATGAAATGGTTGGAGAGAAAAGACAGAAGGTGGAAGATGCCCTATAATCTGGATGTTAGGAGGAACATGCTCTATAATCTGGATGTTAGTGGAGCAAGATGCTCTATAATCTGATTTTAGAGGAGGAACATGTTCTATAATCTGGATGTTAGTGGAGCATGATATTCTAGAATCTGAATGTTAGTGGAAGAAGATGCTCCATAATCTGGATTTTACGAGGAAGAAGCTCTATAATCCGGATGTTAGGAGCAAAAGGCCCTATAATCTGGATGTTCGAGGAAGAAGATGCTCTATAATTCCGGATGTTAGTGGCCCAAGATGCTCTGTAATCTGGATGTTAGGAGGAAGATGCTCTATAATCTGGATGTTAGAGGAGGAAGACGCTCTATAATCTGGATGTTACAGGACGAAGATGCTCTATAATCTGAGATAAACTACCAACATGCAGACAGACTAATATTAACAACTGACAGTGGGACATCATTCATAATATTGTCAGGTCGACTGAATTACATAATGAGATGCTCCTCTAGGAAACAGGAGTTCAGTGAAATAGTAGCTGTCAATACAACAGCACATGGTGTGTGTGTGTGTGTGTGTGTGTGTGTGTGTGTGTGTGTGTGTGTGTGTGTGTGTGTGTGTGTGTGTGTGTGTGTGTGTGTGTGTGTGTGTGTGTGTGTGTGTGTGTGTGTGTGTGTGTTACTCACTGTGCTGCAGGGAGTGTGTCGGTGGGTCGGGGTTCAGGTAGACGAGCAGAGGACAGAATAAGTGGCGATGAGGAGCATCACCTCTCTATATAACCTCCCAGAGACGACTGGAGTGTCATGTGACCTCCTGCACTGCATCTGATTGGCCGAGAGGAGCCGGCTGGACGGTCATAAAAGGAATGCTGTGGTCGGGATGGAGGTAATGCTGAAGCGAAGGCGGGTCACTCGTCCATCTATGTTTGGAAAGTGACTCTGTGTGTGTGTGTGTGTGTGTGTGTGTGTGTGTGTGTGTGTGTGTGTGTGTGTGTGTGTGTGTGTGTGTGTGTGTGTGTGTGTGTGTGTGTGTGTGTGTGTGTGTGTGTGTGTGTGTGTGAACTTGTTTTCTTGCGTGCTCACATTCTGAGAAGCATCAGTCTGAAGAGAAAGCTCCACTTTGCGTCTCTTCCAGCACACTTTAGTCTCAGTGATCGCTGACGCTCTCTACACTGCAGCAGAGCGACTCTCTCATCCTCTCATGGTCAAACAGAAACATCGAGCGTCGGAGTTTCTGTCGTAACTCGCTCTGTTCTGCTCCGGCTGTTTGTAGAACCAGTGATGTTTCTGCTCTAAGGTCCCGACGTTTTCAAGTCGAAAATGGAAAAATTTCATCACGTTTGGGGATCCGTTACCATGGCAACGGTGCTCGGCGCCACTGCCAGCGACATGGAAACGGGGGTAAAATGGTCATGTGCACTACGGTCGTAGTAACTAGTTGTTCTGCACATGCTCAGTAGAGACAATCAGAAAAAAGTTTCCTCCGTGGGTGTCATGACTCTCAGTCCAAATTCACCTGGGACTTGGTACTTTTATTTTGACAGTCATCTTAATGACGATCCAATTTGGTACTTTTATTTTGACAGTCACTGTAATAACGATCCAACTGTGTCGCCTGTCCACGAGAATGTCCGTGTTCTCCCGTTGTTAACGTTTATAGTGAATAGTTCTCTGTTGCATGTGTGGTTTCATTAAAAAAACAAACTATCAATGCTAATTAGCCTGTCAGGTGGCTACATCACTGTCTGAAACACTGAGCAGAGAGCGTCTCCATGGTAACAGGCACTGATCTCCTTTGATATCAATGAGGTGCCTCTCTCATCAGTTTTGTATGGGATATTTGTTTTTGCAGTTTTTTGGGATTTATTCGGAAACGGTTCACCGTTAACATCCCAAAATCTAATCGATTGGTACTTGGATGATGACAAATCATCCCTGAAGATTTCATGCAATTTAGGTTAATAGTTTGATTGTGAAAAGTTGGTAAAATACATACATACAAACCAATAAATACACAACGACAAAAAGATAACTTTCCAACAACTTTAATTGGCGAAGGTAACAACAGCACCCACTAGTGGCCAAACATGCTGACTACATCATTTTCAGAGTTTCTTCCTTTTCCCATCAATTTCAAAACTTTTCTGAAACAAAAAGGCAAAATCTGTTTTCACTTGAAATGTGGAAATGGGGCCTTTCAAGTTTCGTTGACGAGCAGCCATACATTATCTATTGGCACCACCTGCAGGTCAGATTGTTGTTGGTAAATAAGAATGCAGCGGTTTGAAAGAAAGTGAGTGAAAATAGTTTATTGCTTTAGTTCCAATGACGTCTGAACGACTCCAGTCTTCCACACAGTTCTGAAGTTGTGTTTTTGTTCAGTAGGACGTCTGGATTCTGCAGCCATGAACAGTATGAATAGTCTTTCAGAATAAAGGGGTCGGTTGTTACGTGTTGGAGGATTTGGGCCTCTATGTTTGTTTAGTGGATTTAAAGCCACAGCGTTCCATCTGATCTGTTGTTTTTTTTGGTGCCGTCCTGTGATTGGCTGCTTGGCTGCAGGTCTCCCAGCTGTCAGCGCTCCATCATAAAGCCTCTGGATCAGCTCCTAAAGCCGCCGCTGTCTTCAACACGTCTGTGTGGCGGAGAAGGATGGAGGCCAGAGCCCAGTGACCACAGAGAGAGAACGTCCGTCCATCCGTCCGTCCGTCCATCCATCCATCCATCCATCCATCCATCATCCTTTTATCACTCCATTCAACCAACCAACCAACCATCCATCACTCCATTCTCTCATCACTCGATCCATACATCCATCCATCCATTCTTTTATCACTATTCCATCCACCCTTTTATCCAACCAACCAACCAACCAACCATCCAACCAACCAACCAACCATACATCCATCCTTTTATCTAACCAACCAACCATACATAATTTTATCCATCATTCATCTTTTTGACCATCCAACCATCCATCCATCCATCCATCCATCCATCCATCCATCCATCCATCCATCCATCCATCTATCCATCCATCATCTGCTGGACCTTGGACTGTACGGGATTAAGTCTTTTTACCTCGTTGTACCAAAGACCAACTGAGGATCAGATTCAGATCTGAGCTCCATCATGAGGAGTTCTCCGGCTGAGGAGATGAAATAACCGACGAGAAGAAAAATCTCTGTGAACCTTTCCTGGAACCTGACCACACATCCACCGCATGTATCACTCCTGTCATATATCTGTATAGATAGCTCATGTTAACTGCCTCCTTAATCCGGGACCATAATTCAGTTTTATAGTGTCCACAGACAATGGTATCCACCAAGTGTTCGCTGGTAATGGTTTACTGCCCAGGTGTTGTCCAGTCACATCCGTAGAAGGGGCTTTGACAGCTGATCAACAAACTGTGGAGTTTAAATGGAGTTTAAAATGAGTTTATTGGGATTAATGGCGGAGCTGCGGAGTCATTGAGCAAATATTTACTAACGTTTAGCTCAAGTTGTGTAACGCCGAAACTCACGGGCAGCACTTGTGCCTGTGTTAATGCTGACATAATACGACGTAAAGCCTCCGCACAGCAAACACTCACACACCTGTCTCACACACACACACACACACACACACACACACACACACACACACACACACACACACACACACACACACACACACACTGGGGGAGCTCAGTAAATCTCAGAACAATGAGCCAAAGTTATAAACTTATTTTAGTTGAACTACAGAGACGCCACAGGAACCCCGAGTTAGTCCGCTCAATCCCACAATCCCACAATCCCCTGCTGTCACTCAGCATGACATTACAAAACACACACACACACACACACACACACACACACACACACACACACACACACACACACACACACACACACACACACACACACACACACACACGATACACAAGCTGTACGTCGACCTCTATAAGTGACTTTGTGTGACAGTCAAAGGTAGAAAATGCAGTGCTGCAAGACGACTGCTAAAGCTAAAGCTACACTGCAGAAACAGGAGCCCAAATATAAGATGAAACACTAATTTGAAGAGGAAAATTAACTTAAAACAACAGAAATGATCTTCCCTTTCATCATTACTATTAACAACGTTGTGTGCTTTAAGTTCTCCTTCTTCTGATCTTATAATGAAAACTGTTGTTCTAAAAACAGACATTACACCGTCTGTAATTGTTTGTCTGTGACAAATAAAGGACTTGACTTTACTCACGTCTAAAAATACTTCTTGCCAAGAGCCAAATAATTTGCTGTGTACCTTAAAGGAAAGTGGCTCCTAAATTCAGAATATTACTTCAGCCGATTGAGATTATAGAGCATCTTCCTCCCAGCTCAGCTCGGGTGTCCCTCCAACAACACACCTTACTGTATGTGATTGTTTTTAACACAGGAAACGACAAGGAACTTTACCAAGTAACTAGTTACTTTTAATCTGCAGTAATGGATGAACTACAAACTAATGAAATTACATATTAGAATATATAATATTGTGTATGTTTTAAGTAGAAAACTTTGCTTTCTCTCTCTCACACACACACACACACACACACACACACACACACACACACACACACACACACACACACACACACACACACACACACACACACACACACACACACACACACACACACACACTGACAGCAGGATGAGTTGAGAACAATACCTCCTAAATATAGACCATCATGCTCTAACACACAAATTCAAAAAACACACACATGGAAATTCTACTGTGTGTGTTTGTATATGTGTGTGTGTGTTTGTATATGTGTGTGTGTGTGTGTGTGGCTTTCAGGAGGATTTTGAAGCTTTGCTGTGGAGCCTCAGAGGAATGTGGACCATAGTTACTGTCTCAAAGCACACCGTCCTCAGTGTGTGTGTGTGTGTGTGTGTGTGTGTGTGTGTGTGTCGATGCTGGTCTTGGGTATTTCTTCTGATTGGATGAAATCCTGCAGCTCTTGGACGTGCAGCTGTTCCACCACTGACCCACTGATCCACAGAGCCAGCAGCCTGCAGGGCAGCAACGTGGCAACGCGGCAACGCAGCAACCAACTGTGACAACGACATCAATGTTTGGCACTGCCGCCGAACCCAATAACGTTCAGGTTCAAGGTGACATTCCTCAAGTAGTAACAAATTCACTGTATATACAGAATACACACTGTATGTACAATATACTTTGTATATACAATTTTATCTATCTATCTATCTATCTATCTATCTATCTATCTATCTATCTATCTATCTATCTATCTATCTATCTATCTATCTATCTATCTGTACTTAGTGTGTATAAAGTATATACTGTATAAACACTATATATATATATATCATATATACACAATGTATATGTAGCATATACATATCTCTCTCTTACATACATACATACATACATACATACAGTACTATATATATATGATAATATATAGTCTTTATACAGTATATACTTTACACACACACACACACACACACACACACACACACACACACACACACACACACACACACACACACACACACACACACACATACACACAACACAATATGTATCATTGTTTAGTACTGATGACTGTTACTGTACAGCAAGACATGCATATATTGAAATTATACTTTGTAAATTCATGTAAGATTTTATTGTTTGTTTTTTTTATTTACTATTCCACAGTTCATCTACTAACTTGTGCTCAGAAGTGACTTTCTTCAGTGTGTCGCTGTTGGTTTGAGATATAAAGTGGCCGTTGCTGTACCATACCACTGTAACCTGCTGGCACGTTCAGGAAACACAGGAAAAAGCAGCGTCTCACAATCAAACCATTTTATTGAAGCTTTTACTTGGAACATTTGAGCTTCTCTCACATCCTGACCGTCTGCGGCTCCTCGTCACCTGTCGCAGGTCCGTCTGAAGGAAACTCGTCAACCTACATTTACGTTTTACACTTTTTAAACGTCAGCGTTGAACATCAAGCAAACGATCTCCGCCGGTCCTCCTCCTGCTCCTATCTTTCTTTTCCTTATATGAAACTAAAAGATATTTTCTCTCCACAAACTCCAGTGTTTCTACCAAACTGGTTTACAGTGTTTAAAATGACCGTGGTCCTTAAATACATGACTATTAAAGCATAATCATTTCTGTCTCTCACACACACACACACACACACACACACACACACACACACACACACACACACACACACACACACACACACACACACACACACACACACACACACACACTCTCTAACTCTTGTAGATCTGGTGGTTTCCCCCGGCAGCGCTGGGAGGCAGCGCGGCGCTCGCTCCCGCTTGAACGTCCACAAAACCCATCCGCTGTCTCCTCTTCCTCTGCTCCGTCATCTACACACACACACACACACACACACACACACACACACACACACACACACACACACACACACACACACACACACACACACACACACACACACACACACACACACACACACACACACACACACACACACACACACACACACGTGTTACAGGTGTAGGTGAGTGTAGGTGTGCATGTTTTACAGTGTGTGTGTGTGTGTGTGTGTGTGTGTGTGTGTGTGTGTGTGTGTGTGTGTGTGTGTGTGTGTGTGTGTGTGTGTGTGTGTGTGTGTGTGTGTGTGTGTGTGTACCTGCTCCTTCAGCTCGTTCAGCTGACAGGTGAGGGTGAGCACCACCTTCATTGTGGCTCCCAGTTTGTCCTGCAGCATCCTCATCTCGTTCTGCTCGCCGTCGCCGTCGGTAACCACCAGCGACATGGCCTGCATCCGTGGAAACCAGTCCAGGTTGTTGTTCTGAAACAGAGACGGTGTTAGCGGGGCAGAGGTGGAGGACTCGGGGTGGAGGACTCGGGGTGGGGTGGTGGAGGACTCGGGGTGGGGGACTCAGGGTCAGTACTTTGATCATGTGGGCGACGTAGCTCTCGGGCCCGGTGTAGTCCGTCTTGTTCTTCTCGCGCACCAGGACGATGAAGTACAGGTAGTTCCAGATGTTGTGCTCCAGCTTGATGTGCTCCTCAAACGACACCGTCTTGTTGTCGAACTTGTCTCTCTCCAGACCTGCGGCGACACATGCGGTGAGGTCAGAGTGGGCGGGGCCTCCACTTGCCCACAGCCGATTGGGCGGCGGGTCGGTACGCACCACAGATGAAGCAGGTGGTCTTCAGGATCTCCTCCTTCTTCTGCTTCTCACTCCTCAGGTCGGCAAACGTGTCGATGATAACGCCAAAGATCAGGTTGAGAACGATGATGATGACGATGAAGTAGAAGAGCAGGTCGTAGACGACCCGGGCCGGGAACAGCGGCTCCTGGGAACCAATCAGAGCACAGTGCTCGGCCTCATACACGCCTCACAGAGGGAACGCATGTGTAATTATTCACTATATATTCTATATGTTAGGTGTAGATGTTGGAGTTGGAAGTGTCGTTGGTGTAACTGGTGGAGTTATCCTTCAGAGCAAGATAACTATTGCAACAAAACATCATCAGGAGGGTAAAACTAACCTGTTTCAGGATGGTGTAGTTGGGGGTGTAGTTATAGGTCTAGTTGGTGTAATTGGAGGTGAAGCTGGTGTAGTTATAGATGTAGTTGGTGTAGTTATAGGTGTCATTGGGGGGGTGTAGTTATAGGTCTATTTGGTGTAGTTGTGAAGTGTAGGTTAGCTGGTGTAGTTGATGGGTGTAGTTGGTTAAGTTGGATATGTAGTTGGTGTTGCTGGTATAGTTATAAGTGTAGTTGGGGTGTAGTTGGAGGTGTAGTTGGTGTAGTTGGAGATGTAGCTTGTGTAGTTGGAGGTGTAGTTGGTGTAGTTATAAGTGTACTTGGGGTATAGCTGGTGTAGGTATAAGTATAGTTGGAGGTGTAGTTGTAGGTGTAGTTGGTGTAGCTGGGGTAGTTATAAGTGTAGTTCTCGGTGTAGTTCTCGGTGTAGTTGCGGGTGTAGTTGTAGGTCTAGCTGGTGTAGTCAGAGGTGGAGCTGGTAGAGCTGGTGGAGCTGGTGGTGCAGTTCCTCTGTTCGGCCTGCGGGGGCAGCGCGCTCTTACGTTCTTGGACGGTTTTCGCAGAACGTCTCCGACTCCGCCGCCGTTCCTCAGGCCGTGATTCAACACGGTGACGATGCACATCAGCAGAGTGTCGCACGCTCGCTCCGTGTCCACCTCTCCTGGAACCAACACACACCACTCAACTTCATCATCATCTTCATCATCATCTTCATCATCATCATCATCATCATCACTCTAAAGGACCTCTGTAGAAGAGACGTTGGTGTTTGAACCGTCTGATGGTTCCTGGACTTCTCACCTTCTTCCTCCTCGGCGGCGGCGGCGGCGCCTTGGTCGGTCTCGGCGGTGCAGCTGACGCCGTCTCCAGAACACGAGTTCAGGAAGTCCTGCGACGCTTCGCTTTGAGGAGGAGCTGTTGAGGACAGTTAAGTTCTCAGTTAGTCACACGCGAGACTCTTTCAACCTTCAGATCTCAGACGATGAGGACGATGGAGGATTCAAACTTCTCACTTTAGTTTGTGGCTTTGATGAGTTTGGAAATTTCAGGTTAAACAGCAACATACATCCAGGTGTCGTCTGCATAAAGGTGAATGTTCTGCTGACTTTCTTTACATCAGGGAACAATGTCACAAGTAACTAAATACACACTATGAGTTACTCACTGTGTATGTTATGTAAAAGATTTGTACAACAGATATATACGACTGTGTCGTCTGCATAAAGGTTGAACATTCCAGTTTATAAACTGCAATATTTTTGTCTTTTGTAAAGTCTTTGTATCTCAGAAGCTGAAGAGGGTAAAGGATTACTTTTATAAAGCCTCTATACCTCGTGAACTTGAATCTGAACCGAGATGCTGAGTTTAGAAATGTACAGTAAGTTTTTTGGTTAAACTCTCCTCTTCTATGAGAACCTGAGCTGAAGCTTTTAGCTTCAACGACGGACGGCGCGGCGTCACCTGCGGCGATCTGCGGCAGCGGGTCGACCTCCATGATGAAGTCCTCCTTCAGGCAGAGGAAGCCCACGATGGAGAAGAGGTAGACCAGGATGAGCGCCAGCAGCGCCGTCAGCAGGATGGAGCGACCGTTTCGGGTCACGCTCTTTATCACGTTGAACAGAGTCTCCTCGCGGTAGATCAGGTCGAAGAGCTGCACGGAGAACGTCACGGAAACGTTATCCACCGACCACAGCAGAGAGCGAGAGAGAGAGAGAGAGATGGTGGACCGGAGTCTTCCTCACTCACCAGGATGCTGTAGAAGAGCTCGTGGACGAAGAGTCCCAGGGTGGAGGTGAGCACGTAGGCCAGGTGGTAGAGGAACTCCACGTCCATCACCATGGCCTTGTAGCCCATGATGAAGGTCCCGTTGTTCCCCACGAAGCTCACCACAAACACAACTTTATTGATGAGCTGGAGGCGGAGCCAGGAGAGCAGAGTGTGTGGTAACCCTTCAGAAATATATGTGTGTGTGTGTGTGTGTGTGTGTGTGTGTGTGTGTGTGTGTGTGTGTGTGTGTGTGTGTGTGTGTGTGTGTGTGTGTGTGTGTGTGTGTGTGTGTGTGTGTTTACATTGAGCGAGCCCAGCAGGATGAGCGTGTTGCCGATGCCAAAGTGGTAGATGGAGCGCAGGATGAGAGCGAGGGTCAGTGGCTGGAGGCCGTAACGCTGAGAGAGCAAGGCCAAGACGGAGAGACCGATCAGGATCCAGAAGAGCATCAGCAGCATGTTGTCGTCGATGGCTCCGGCTGAGGAGGAGGAGGAGGAGGAGGAGGAAGAAAAAAACATTTCAGACCGGTTGAAGCTAGATTCAGACTGTTTTCTTACTGATTGTTTTCTCACCCGTTTAAATCCCTTTCAGATGGATTTTAAAAAAAAATTTTTTTAACCTGGTTTCAGGTTGATTTCTGACTGGTTTAAAATGGTTTCAGACTGGTTAGAATTGGTTTCAGACTGGTTTAAATGGGTTTCAGACTGGTTTAAATTGGTTTCAGACTGGTTTAAATTGGTTTCAGACTGGTTTAAATTGGTTTCTGACTGGTTTAAATTAGATTCCGATAGGTTTAAACTAGTTCCAGACAGGTTTCCAATTGGTACAAATTGCTTTCTGACTGATTAATAATCTGCTTGGTAATAGTCTGAGTCTATCTGAACGGTCCAATCAGAGTGAAACAAGGTGACTTTTGTTGATAAATCAGCTTCATTGATACAGGATGAAGGTAAAATGAGGAACACATCAAACAGTGGAAGAGAATCAAAGCGCTGGACGAGTGCCGGGGGGAGTCGGGTTACGTCTGAGAGAAGAGCGAGAGAACTCTGACTGGACGCTCCTTGTTTCTTCCTTCAGAGAAGCCGGAGGTGTTACCATCAACAGAAGGAGTTTCACTCCTGTTAATACTGTGACCACTGGAGGAGTCCAGGTGCTTTCAAGTACCACAGAGACGGTGGGAAGTCACAGCTGTGTCAGCTCTGTGGTACCTTGTCCCGAGTTGTACGGGTAGAAGAAGGCGATGATGAGGTTGATGAAGACGGCCAGATTGAAGGAGATGGTTCCCCACAGGCTCATCCTCCTGGAGAACCAGTACAACACCGGCATACCTACACACACACACACACACACACACACACACACACACACACACACACACACACACACACACACACACACACACACACACACACACACACACACACGCATCATTGAGCGTTACAGGGTAAACTATTACTCCAATCCCAATCTGAGCAGGTGCAGTTACAGAACTGCTGTCTCACTGTTACTGTTAGCATTAGCATTATTGTACGCCGCGCGGCTGTGTGCGTGCGCTCACTGCGGAGCTTCTTCTGCCACTCCATCTCTCCATGCAGGAAGGACGTCTGCTCGAAGAAGTGTGTGACCTTGGAGCCCTGCTCGTCCTGCTCCGTGGTGTTGAAGACCCGGAACTTCGAATCCTCGGTTAGAAACTCGCAGATCGGGTGAACCGGAAACACGATCTGCTCCATGCTGCGGTCGTCTCGCACAATCTGAGCGCACACAGAGGTGACATCACAACAAGCCCGTCTGATTGTAGAACGACTGTTTTCAGACGATGGCCTCACAACGAGGTGCAAGTCTTAGTAGAAGTGGCGGCCTGGAGGTTAGAGACGACAACTTTGAAGGTTTCAGGTTCAAATCTAACTGCTGGCATGAAACCACACAGTAAGAGTAGTCGAAGTAGCAGTAGTAATTGTTGAAGCAGTGGTAATTAAAATAACAGTGATAGTAGAAGTAGTAAAATAATAAGAGTGACGTGTTCTACGGACTAGTGAGGGCACCTGAATATAAGCCGCACCCACCAAATTTAAAAAGAAGAAAGAAAAAAAGTGTACATATAAAGGCGGCACTGTGAGTTACGTGATGGGCCTGAACGCATCACCCATGTATCGGTGCCATAAAACCTGTAAAAATACATAAATTTGCCGCGTCATTGTTTAATCCGCAGGGTTCAAAGTGAGTGAAAAAAGTAGAGGCTTATAGTCTGGTAATAGCAGTAGAAGTAATAGTAGTAGAAGTAGTACTAATAGTAGTAGCAGTAGTACCTCTATCTGGGAGGTGAGCTGGTCGTAGTACTCCAGCGGATCCTGTTCCACCACAGCAGCTGGAGCTGTTGACTTTAACATCTGAGACAGAGGTCGCTTGTTCAGGTTCAACTGTAGACACACACACACACACACACACACACACACACACACACACACACACACACACACACACACACACACACACACACACACACACACACACACAGAGTCAGAGAGGGCGAGAGGTAGGAGTGAAGAGCAGGGATGATGATGATGATGATGATGGTGTACCATGGAGGAGATGCCCTCCTCGCCTTCTTTGCTGTTCTTCAGAGGCTTCAGGAGGTTTTGCAGGACTTTGTTGTGTCTCGCCAACTGAAAACACACAAAAAAACCTCACGTGACTCACGTCTCCACTGAAAGCACCAATCACCGGACGCCACCAGCCGCTCAAAACCAATTAGACACCACCGGCCGCTCACAACCAATCAGACGCCAGCGCTCGGTCACCTGCAGAGCCAGGATGTAGATGTTGTGTCCGACCTCACGAGGAGAGACCTCCAAGCCCTCACACTCGCTCTCCTGATGGTAGGCCTTCTTGATCACCTCCATCTGCACACACACACACACACACACACACACACACACACACACACACACACACACACACACACACACACACACACACACACACACACACACACACACACACACACACACACACACACACACACACACACACACACTGTTAGCCCTGGTACGTATAAGACGGCGAGCAAACGCAGGTTTTTCGTGGGTCTTACGAGTTCTCGTGGTCGCAGGTTGAATAAAATCCTCTCTGCGTTCTCGTTGTCATGGCGACTCTCCATCAGAGCCAGCAGCAGCTTGGAGGCGTTGTCCTGATAACCAGGAAGAAGACGGGAACGGTCAGACATGAGGAGCGGACTCCAGGTTCACCTTCTCCATGTGAAACCTTCAGTCACCTTCAGCTCCAGAACCATCTCCATCCGGTACCGGCACAGCGGACTGATGTCGTTCAGGATCAGCGCCGTGATGATGTCGATGCCATTTGACTCGTGGGTCACGATGCACGTCTGGAAGACACACACACACACACACACACACACACACACACACACACACACACACACACACACACACACACACACACACACACACACACACACACACACACACACACACACACACACACACACACACACTCAGACTGGTATAGAACCATGCGAAGATTAAACTGCTCTAAAAAAGGCTAAAAATCTGTCTAAATGTCAGTTAAAAAAAATTTGACAACCATCATTGATGATACGCCAACATGGTTTAAAACTGGTATGAAGCCAGAACTCTAGTCTGACACTCATCTGAGATTCTGATTAAAAAAAAAAAAGGATCTACTTGGTTTGACAACCATCATTGATGATACACCAACATGGTTTAAAACTGGTATGAAGCCAGAACTCTAGTCTGACACTCATCTGAGATTCTGATAAAAAAATAAAAATAAAAAAGGATCTACTTGGTTCTACTCTGTAAAGCTCTACCTGGTTCTCCTGACAGGGGCCCTGGCAGTACTCTGTGAGGGTCTCCAGGGTCTGGGTGATGAGGTGGACGTTTGATTCGTTGATGTAGAGGCCCAGCAGGCCCAGGCCCCCGGTGGTGCTCCCACACATGATGTCCAGGAACTGCAGAGTCTCACACACCAGGTTGTAGTTGGTCTTGTTGTTCTGGCAGCGCAGGAAGTTCTAGGAAGACACGAGTCACCAGATTTAGGCTCTTTGAATCTTAAAACCTTGAACTCGGTCCAGGTCCTCGCTGCTGCTGCTGGTGGACCAACCTGCAGGTCCTGGTTGTGGTTCTCGCAGAGCAGCTGGAGGAACCTGAGGATGGGCTTCATGATGGTGACCGCCGGTCCCATCTCCGTCTCCAGCTCTCGCTGCTCTGCCGCCGGCTGAGCCGGCAGGGCGGCGGCGACCGTCACCGGGGCGATGGACTGACCCGGGACCAGTAAGGGGTGCGCTGCTGACCCGGGAAGAACCAGGGCGCCAGATCCTTCAGAGAGGGAGGGGGGGTCAGCATTCATCTCAGCTCTAAGTGGTGACCTGAAGAGGAACCTTAAGAGGAACCTGAAGAGGAACCTGGAGAAAAACCTGAACAAGAACCTGGAGAGGAACCTGAAGAAGAACTTGGAGAGGAACCTGAAGAGGAACCCGGAGAGGAACCTGAAGAGGAACCTGAAGAAGAACCTGGAGAGGAACCTGAAGAGGAACCTGGAGAGGAACCTGAAGCGAAACCTTAAGAGGAACCTGGAGAAGAACCTGAAGAAGAACCTGGAGAGGAACCTGGAGAGGAACCTGAAGCGAAACCTTAAGAGGAACCTGGAGAGGAACCTGAAGAAGAACCTGGAGAGGAACCTGAAGAGGAACCTGTAGAGAAACCTGAAGAAGAACCTGAAGAAGAACCTGGAGAGGAACCTGGAGAGGAACCTGAAGCTCACCGGAGTCCAGCTCCTTCTCGTTGGCCTTGTGGGTCATCTCGCCCACGTTCACAGAGACCGTGGCCTTGATGTCAGTCTGGGCCTCCTTCATGCGGTCGTGGAGAACTTTGAAGAACTTCTCCGACTTGTTGTCGCCCATCATCAGTTTGTAGAAGGAGTTCTGCAGGAAAACAGATCGGTTAACACCAGCCATGACTGTAGACTGGTGTGTGTGTGTGTGTGTGCGTGTGTGTGTGTGTGTGTGTGTGTGTGTGTGCGTGCGTGCGTGCGTGCGTGTGTGTGTGTGTGTGAGACCTGTATCTCCGTGTTTCCTCCCTCCAGGAGGCAGATGGCCAGCTGGATGCTCTCCTGGAAGATCTTGTCGTTCTTGGTGCTCATCACCAGGTCAGTGAACAGCTTCGTTCCTCCCTCGCGGTCCAGACGACACTGAACCGTCGCCACCGCCGCCCAGTCGCGCTCCTGCTCGACACCTGATGCGCGCACACACACACACACACACACACACACACACACACACACACACACACACACACACACACACACACACACACACACACACACACACACACACACACACACACACAGAGCAGGTGACCCGGGCTGTTATCGGCGCAGCTCGGCGAGGAGAAGCTGACGTGTACCTGCAGCTCCCAGCTCTGCCAGGTCGCTCTTCGGGGTGTTCTTCTTGTTGGGGAACAGGTAGTTCTGCAGCAACACTTTCCTCAGCGGGATTCCCTGAAAGACCAAGACAGGAAGTCAGCGGAATCTCCATCCCGCTAATCGTCACTGCTCCTGCGGCGTCCTGACAGGAAGTCGAGTGTGAAACGAAACGATCCGATTGGTGAGACAGACACGTCAATGGAGCGTAAAACAGGTTGCTGATCTAAAAAGACAAAGTTGCTTCAGTTTGAGTGACATAAATTAGATATAGTCAGGAAGGGTTGAGTCAACTGTATTAAAAAAAGGTTCAAATTCACTGCTTATGTCTATTTTTTAGTAAAGTAATTATGCGCCCTGCTTTTTTACATCAAGATACATTGATATTTATTAATATCGGTTGTCAGCAGGGATGCAGTAATACCGATACCCGTATCAGGTTCAATACTGCACAGAGTACTCGTACTCGTGAAAGATCCCCGATACAACTCCACGAGTATTACAGTGTGACGTCATGCGTCAGCAACTTCGCCCGCCGCATGTACGCGAGAGAGGACGAGTGATGTCAGCGGTTTCTTTAATATTAATGAGAACGGCAAAAGTATAACAGCTCTGCCAACATATCAAGAGGAGATAGTTCGTACGTCACCAGCAACTTAATCACCAGAGACATTCGGACCAGCAACCCGGCGTTGTTCAGTAGATTAACTGCTCCACTGAGCCGTGCTACATGCTACATGCTACATGCTAATCCGAGGAAACAGACATTCTGATGTTTCCTTTGAACAGTGAGAAGCGTGCGGACCAGCTGCTGACCTTACAGGAAGATGAGCGGCGCCTTCACAGGAGAGCATATACTGCATGTACTGTGTCCTACAGATACTAGAGTACACAGTATGTATTCACAGAGGACGAGGACACACGAGGAATATGAATATTCCATAACACACAGTGGCGATGCTACACGCTAAACATGATCAAAGTATTACTGATACACTCTTTTTTTGTGGATACGACCCGTTTATTTGTCAGGATATAATGTGTTAATATTATAATATAGAAATAATAATAATATAAAAATCAGATGTGAACTTCGTCTGCTTTGGGAACCGACCTTGTCATCGAAGTCCAGCGTCCTGATCAGCATCTCCTGCAGCATCCGCAGCACCTTGATACACAGCTTCTCATCAGACGACATCAGAGACTTGGTGTGCTGGATGAGCCTGAACACACACACACACACAGACACACAGACCCACACACACACACACACACACACACACACACACACACACACACACACACACACACACACACACACACACACACACGTTTCCCATCAGTCCTCTTCATGGGCGGGGCTCCCCGCAGTGCGTCTGGGCCTGGTGGGGGCGGAGCTTACTTGGAGATGAACCCTCCGGACTCGCAGCGCTGCCGGGCGTCGGTTCCGACCATGAAGAGCAGCTCGGGCTGATGGAGGACGTCCACCAACACGGAGAGCTCGGCGTTCACCAGCGGCTTCAGGCGCTCCTCCAGAGTGTTGATGATGTCCTGCAGACACACGACACCCGTCACGGGACGGCCAGAGCGCCGGACGACGTCTTTGTTTTGTGTTGTTTGCGCAGTACCTGCAGCTTTTCGATGATATTCTTGTAGTCCCAGGGGTTGCTGGGAGCGCTGGGTCTGGAGGGGCGACTCATGGTCTTGTAGTTGGGGTTGGAGCGAGACAGACAGTTCAGAGCCGAGATGGACAGCATGGAGTTGATCTGAGCCTCCAGGTCCAAAGGCAGCGAGATGGAGCGGTTCTTAGCTGCAGAACCACAGAGGATTGATCAGGAGGATTGATCAGGAGGATTGATGTACTTCAGGTACATAAGGTGTGTGAGGTACTTTTACTGTGTGAGGTTGTTCAGGTGTGTGAGGTACTTCAGGTGTGTGAGGTTGTTCAGGTGTGTGAGGCACTTCAGGTGTGTGAGGCACTTCAGGTGTGTGAGGTTGGTTACCTGTCACGGCGAGTGTCTTGATGCAGGCCTCCACCTGGCCGCGGTGCTGCTGCTGCAGCCAGGGACAGTCCAGCAGTCTGACGGACGACTGCAGCAGCTGAGTGACGATGGTGTGATGAGTCTGAAGGACACACGGAGAGAGAGAGATGGTTAGACGACCATGGTGACGGACGGTGTTCAACGGGGCGTGGTCGCCACGGCGATGGCACCTGTAGTGACGTGCTGTTCTCGGAGAACGGCGAGCTGAAGAAGGCGTTGATGGTGTCAAAGACCACGTTGATGATGTACTTCTCCAGGACGGGATCAGAGAGACGCTTCTCACGCTTATTACACACCTACAGAGGGAGACACATCTTCATCATCATCACTATTATCGTCAACCTCATTATCATAACCAACATCACCATCATCATTATCAATATAATGTCACCGCCATCATCTTCATCACCTCATTATCATACCGATCATCCTCATGCTTATCATGATCATTATCATCATCCTCATCACAATCATCAATATCCACATCATCATCATCATCATCATCATCATCATCATCATCATCATCATCATCATCATCAGTACCCGGGCCATGTCCACAGTGAAGTCTTCAAACAGTTTCCAGATGTGGTTTGAGGTGTAGATCTCCTTCATCTCCACCTCCGTGTCCACGTAGCAGTGATTCACAAAGTTTACGTAGGCGATTTTCACCTGGACACACACACACAGACACACACACACACACACACACACACACACACACACACACACACACACACACACACACACACACACACAGTAAATCAACATAATCCTGTCTACGATAAGAACAACAATCAGAAATAGACACACACACACACACACACACACACACACACACACACACACACACACACACACACACACACACACACACACACACACACACACACACACACACACACAGTACCTCAGTAATACAGTCTTCGTGGGTCACCACTCTGACCACGTCCTCTAGGGGCAGCAGTGAGGTGCATTTGATTTCGGTGTAGACGTTTTTTCCCTCAGCGCAGGCTGCCAGGAGCTCCACTAGAGAGATGTGGTACCTGCACAGCCAGCACACTTCCCCTCAGGAACCATTTCACTTTTTTCACCACAATCGTGAGAATTTTACACGTCAACGTTGAACCTCACTGACTAACGGCGTTTTGACGCTTACTTCAGCGGGCTGTTCTCGCCGACGCCCTCCCTGCTCTCAGCCATCAGCTCCAGCATCTTACTGAAGGAGGTTTTGTCGTTGTAGAAGACCACCACGTCCTCCCCAGCGTTAGTCAGCTGATGGAACAAGAAAACAAGTGAGGATACAGGATGAGGAGGAGGAGGAGGAGGAGGAGGAAGAGGAGGAGGAGTCAGACGGCGCTCACCTCCGTCATGATCATGTCCTGGCACTTCTTGACGTATTTGCCCTCGGCCTTGATGATGGTGTGCAGGAAGTTGAGGTAGTGGACGTGGCGTCCGTGCGTGGCCAGGCAGTGGATGAAGTGCTGTAGGACGCTCTCCGAGATCTCACTGCACAGCTGGTAGTTGTTACTGAAGATGTGCTGCACCGTCTCCGCATCCAGGAGCTGCAGGAGGAGGAGGAGGAGGAGGAGGAGGATGAGGAGGAGGAGGAGAAGCAGTTGTTTAATTTAGTCTGACATCCTGTTTCAATAGCAAAGTCTTGGAGTATGTCCGAATTGTCCCTCCTAACCCTTAACTATCGACTTTACCTTAACCCCTGGATGACGTCACGGGGTTAAGGAAAGGTGTTGGGAGGCTTCCTAAAGGAGTTAGTGAAAGGTGATCACGTTAGTGTGGCAGTCGGACGGAACTTTCACTTAGTGATGTCATAATAATGCGACGGCGGTGCAAGTGAGTGACGTCCACCATGGTGGGGAAAGAACTACAAAAAGGTCCTTTGGGTTTTATATGATTTAAAGTTGTTCGAGGCAGATTATTGCTTTGGTAACTTACATGATCTGCTCCTTTTTCAGTCATCCTGAGTTTCCCTGAACGCTCCGATGAGCGGGTTCCTTTAAATGTTGTCGCCGCGAAGAATTGTGGGGCAGCATGAGCTGTTCTCCTTTGATAAAGGATGCATCAGTGGTTCCTAGCCTAAAGGAGGTTCTAAATGAAGCATCAGTGGTTCCTAAGCTAATGGAGGTTCTAAAGGAAGCATCAGTGGTTCCTAAGCTAAAGGAGGCTCTAAAGGAAGCAACGAGCCTCCTTTCCTTTGCTTATTGAGAATTCAGACAGTCCTTATCATGGCCGCCACACAAAAGACTTCTGGGGTGAAGGTGAAGTCGATGGTTCAGGAGTTAGGAGGGACAATTCGGACGCACCTTTGGACTCCGTTTACACGACGTTTCAAGTGAAACGCATCGTTTTTGCGTTGTCGTGTCAGAAAGGTTTTGCGTTTAGACGGCAATGTTTTGAAAACAATGTCTGTTTACATGTTTGGCCACTAGTGGGTGCTGTTGTCATGAAACCACACGTGTGTGCAGAAAACAACACACGTATTGTTCTCTGTACACGTCTTTGAGATTTCATTGCAAAAAAAAAAAAAAAAGAGTCGTGAGTTGATTCTGGAGACGTCGTACCCCAGGGTTCAGAAACAGGCTCAGGTTCTTGTGCAGGAGCGTCTGGTTCTCCTGGTTTCCCGTACAGAACCTCTGCAGGAACAGGTGTGTGTACCTGATGATCTCCAGCATCTTGGTGTCGTTCTGCACACAGAAGAGAGTCAGTTCCTGACGTTTTCTTTCAACCTGACGTGGCGCTGGCGTGTCGCCGGGGTCCCACCTGGTCGTAGGAGACCTGCAGCAGGTCCAGCATGACTTTGTGAGCCCCCATGTTCTTCAGTAGCCGCTGCTGCTTCTTCCAAACACCAGTGCTGCACATCTTGTTCAGCCTCTCCAGGATCTGCACAGCACATGGAGCAGGGGCGTGCTCAGGGAGGTCGCCTACACTTTCATCTGAGCTGTTTTCAAAAACACTCACCAACATCTGTTGGAAGGACAAACTTCATTTTCTAACACGTGTGAATTTAGGTCTAAGAAGTTGAAACCCACTTACCAATGTTCTACTTGAAGGAACTCCCACTGTGATTAAGTTGTCTTCGGTTGGAGGAAAACTAGTTAGCAAATTTGACACTTTTGTTGTTCCTCAGGGCTCATATTCGGTTCCCCAATTATATATCTTTATTTATTGTAAATTTTTATTCTAAAAGGGAATCTGTACATTTCTTATATGTCCGTAAACCAACATTAATTCTACAGTACTTTCAGGACTAATACAAAAAGACAAAACAATGAAAAGATGAGTGTTTTAGTTGTTTTAGTTTAGCAATTATTATTTTTGGCGATATCTTACACTCATGTTGTTTCCTCTTTTGATGGTTGATTATAATGTGTTGTTTTTAATGTTTCAAACAAATCAATGTGAAATTCAGCATCACAGAATCATAAAACGAGAAAGTATTATTATTAATCTCATGATAAATTTCGATTGAAAATACATTTGATTTCAAAATATGAACGACAGATCAGATAAGAGAAGATTTGTAATTGGCTGAATTTTTGGGGGATTTTATCTGAGTTTCAAATCCTTGATTCTCGATTTGTTTCCAATGGATTCTCTCAATTCAGGCGATTTGTTGGGAAAATGTGATTAAACGTAATTATCAGTGAAAAAAAACCACCATTGCTAAGGAGACAGACGAGACACCATGACGACAGAGAGGAACACGACAGCCCCGCCCACATCCATTGATTGACAGGTGATTGTTGCGAAGTGTTCTGCAGAAAAACACCGCAGTGAAAACTACACAAACAAACAAACAAACAAACAAACAAACAAAAGTTGCTTCTCACCTCTTTGACTTTCTGGTAGTTCTCGTTACCCTTCTCCACTTTCTCTTTCTTAGGTGTTGCGTCCTCTGATGCCCCCTGGAGGATGTACAGGTTAAGACAGCAGAAGCAGTTCTCTCTTGGTTGTCACATTCAAATCTTCTATCTTTGTCAGCAGATGTGTTAATTCACCGTAAACAAAAAAACAAAACAAACAGATGACAGAGGAGAGCGTGAGGCCCGACATGCAACAGAAGCCCCACAAGTCACACAAACCCAGGATGCTGAAGAGCGGCGACACCAGCAAGCCCAGTACCACCAAGACCAGAACGCCATCAAGACCAGAACGCCATCAAAAGGCGTATATTAGTTCCAGGAGCAGGTTTTTAAATGAGTGGTTAAGTTTGTTATTCCTTCTGGAAAACAGTTATAGTGTTGGTTTCAAGGACTTTCAGTTAGCTGGTTAGTTAGTTGTTTAGTTAGTCGTTGTCGTGTTTCAAAATCACAAGGTAAAAGATCAACTCTGTAAAATAATGAGTCACAAAACACTTCAGGTAGCTGCTATCAAACTAAGGCCGTATGCTGATGATACTCTACACTTCACCACCAATGAAATCAATGTATTAAACTTTACTATGTGATTCAGGCTTTTCAGTCTGGGCAGATCGAGCGTCACACTTCAATTCCTAAGGTTCATCTGATCACTATTGATTATTGTGACACTTTTTTCCACGAGGAAACACAGCTGAGTAAATAAATAGTGAACAATTAAGAGTATCATCAGTGTACAGCTGAACAGAAATTGTATTATTGCATTAAGTTTAAAGAAACATTAGAGATTTTGTATTTGGACGGTGGTTCATTATAGAAATACTTCATTAATGCCTGAGGGATTATTTTACATTTTATGAACAGGCCTAAGGTTGACATGTAATATTTATGACACAACATGAACTTTAACTGCTTGTAGGACTTCTCAGATAAATTATAGCCGTACGCTGATGATACTCTACTGTTTAAAACTGACTGTGGTCACTTTCATTCTGTTAAACACAAACAGAGAATAGGGACTTCAACCACGGACCTTAAACCGACACAGTTTAGATATTTAAAGGTAAATTATAATAAATTCAACAGAAGATCATCATCAGCATATGTGTTTATTTCAGGAGAGGAGGTTCACGTTGTGTCAAAGATTTTATATTACATCTTTAATCTGTCCTTTAAGTCAAAAAATAACGTATGTAGACTGAACCTGATCTTGTATTCATTTGATAAAGAAGCTCCACTGTTCACATTCATGCAGTTATTCCTCATCAGCCCTACTGAAGGAGCAACTCTTTTCTCTAATACCTTGAAAAGTGGATTTAGAGACATCTGCTTCTGTATATATCTGGATAAAGGGGATGTGAGTGACGACCAGCTAGTTTAAGACAGTTCTCAGTTTATAACATAGACCAGGAGATATGGAGAGACTCTGATAAAGGAGATGACTCTTATTGTGATCTATTATATCTGATGACAACTTTATTCTTTGTTCTAAAGTATTTCCACAAACTCTGAGCGTGTTGTGTGGAAAGTCTGGATCTCCTCATTTGGTGTTCATGAGCCACTCACCTCTCCTTTCTCCTTCTTGTCTTTCTTGTCTTTCTTGCCGTCTCCTCCCGAGCTCTTCTTCTCCACCCACAGCTCGGACTTCTCCACCAGCGTCCGCAGGCGATCAAGATCTGCCTTGATCAGCTTGTAGTTCTCCACATCCTGGGCTGAGATCAGCAGCTGGACCTTTGGCCGGATGGGAAATGGACGTTTATTGTGAATGGAAGCCCGCCCATCTCGAAACGGACCAATCAGAGGAGGCGTCAGAAGCTCACGACAGCCGTTCTAAACTGCTGAAAGTCCACCGTAATAACCCAACATGCATCGTGTTGTGTGGGATTATTTCTTCGTCTTAGCAGACGACACCGTTGCCTCCTCTTTCTCTTCCAGCCCGCCGTTACCTGTTTGAAGGTGTGCAGCACTTCCTGCCGCTGGCTGAAGTGTCTGAAGAGCAGCTGCAGAGCTCCGGACACCAGCGGGGCGTAGTCGTGCATGGTGAGGTGAGTCAGCACGCGCAGGAACATCCGACCGCCTTCGTCGTCCACCTCCAGGATGCTATTCCCCTTCCTGCAACAGAATGTCGCCGAGTCACGCTCAACTTCTCCACGCCGATTGTCCGCGCGTTCCGGGATTACGTACCCCACTCCGAACATGGCTTCCGCCTGCTCGCCGATGTGCTGCAGGTTGATGGTCGCTGAGGACGGACAGACGGAGCAGAGCTCAAACACAACAGGAGCCATGAAAGCAGGAAAACTCTCTGGAGCTCGGTTTACCTGCGTGCTCCATGTTGGTGGTGGCGTCGGCGTCGGCCATCGGGTAAACGTCCACAAACTCCTTCTTGAAGACAGAGAGCAGGAAGGAAATGCGGTAGTCCAGACGCACGTTCAGGATGAACTGAGGACGAAAGAGGAATTCTCAGTTTTGTAACCGACAGATGCCTTTAAGGGAAGATTGCAGGGGAAACCATATGAATTCCAAGTTAGACTTGAGCAACACGAGTAATAATCACTGCTTCAAAAAGTTAGATTTTCTGTGTTGTTTTTGATGAAACAGGTAATTCCCTCTGTGCAAAGAACAAACAAACAAGCAAAACATGTAACAAGTTATATGAACATAAATAGACAATGTTAAAAATGAAAAGACTAAAAAATTCCAGAAGAACTTTTGCCTGCTTCTTGCTGCTAACGCCAGCTAACATCACTAGTTGATGCTAGTTGGCGTTAGCATCTAGCCAGCACCAACTCACGATGCTAACGAGGGATGCTAACTCGTGTTTGCATGCTAACTGACTAGCACACTAGCTCGCGTTGCTAACAAGAGATGGTAACTCACATTAGCATGCTAAAAGGCTAAATGCGCAAGCTGACGATGCCAGGTCAAAAAACGGCTGAAAACTTTATCAAACTTAAAGGCTCACAGGCTAAAATTGGTTGAAGATAGGAAAAATATGTTTTCACATGTGGATAGAGGACAAGAGCGTTTTAAAAGTTAAATGAAGTCTCTTGCTGAAAGTATGGCGACTTGAAAAGTGAGGATTTAGTTTTCAGTTTTTTTCAGGGAAAAAGCAACAGAAGAGAAAGAAGATTAAGATTAAAACTAAACGCGGCCCGAGGAATAGTAATCTGTACATATATATGTCTATGTAAATACATACACAAGTAAATCGGTACGAAAGAAAAGATTTAACCAGAGAAAGGTTAGTGAAATATTTAAAAAAAAAAAAAGTCTACTACTGTTTTCATCAAAAGTTTTAAAATCAAAAGATTGAAATAAGAGTAAAAAAAGGTATTAATAATATATGCATATATAAATAAGTGCAAATAGAGATAGCAAAAGTTAAATATTGTAATCATGTCATTTGAAAACACAACAGCGCCACAGTTTGTGAGATTTACCTGCAAGATCTCGAGTATCTTCAACTTGGTGTCCATGACCGTCAGGTCCATCTTATCAATACTGTCCTTGCTGCCTCGCTGTCCGTCGAGCCCCGCCCCTAGCCCCGCCCCTCTCTGACCCGCGGCACCAAACACGGACTGTTTCCTGTTCAGCACCATGGTGGACATCATCTGACCCATCCCGTGAATGGAGCGCTTCACGTTCTTCCCTGCAAATTGACCAAAGAGCAGAAGAAAGCAGCAGACGTTTAACCTGAATGGCCTGGTTCCGAACATATAGTTACCTTTTAAAAGCGTAGAAATAGAGGCGATCATATCATGAAGAGGAGAGTGTCATCAGCATACCGGCGACTGACACGACTTTAATGTGCAGGTGAACTGAGTTTAACTCTACGCCGATGATACTCTACTGTTCATCACATACTCGACATTCCAAAACATACATCTTTTAGCAATTAAACTAAGAATAAATTTAATTAAATTGAATTAAACTAGCTCTGAAACCTTTACAATACGAACTATTTTGGATCTTTGGACGATAATATTCTGCTCTTGTGTTCTCATGCTCCTTTATTCACTGTTGTTCTCTTGCTCGGTGTTCAAAAGTACAAAAGTCCTACCTGACGCGTCGTCGTGGAATATGGGTCCACCGTGTACGGGGTTGGGTCTGCAGTCGATGATTCCCAGCAGAGTTCTGGTGAGTCTGAGCAGCTCAAAGAAACTGTAGAAGCCAAAGTAGATGAGATGTCGAGCCAAACTCACCACCTGGAGAAGGAGCGGAAACACAGGGAGTCGTGAGAGAAGCTCAAACAGACGGTCGGGAACATGGTGAGGGAACGGACCTCATATGTGAGCTTGTTCTTCTCCTCGTTGTGGAACGGAAGCTCCTCGTTCAGGACGTTGTTGAGATACTCTTCCATGAAGGCCATCGTGTTGGAGAATCGGTTCTTCTTGTTGTCACGGCTGTCGTCCATGTTGGAGTCGTAACTGAAGATAAAACCACCAGACATGCGATGAGTGAGGATTCGAGCTGAGCAGCTCATGTAAACACACGACTGGACGACAAGCATCAAACTCTACGAAACTCTTTGATGGTGATGGAGGTGGGGATCTCCGTCCAGAGGCGGGCGAACTTGACGGGCGTCACCAGCTCCTGAGGGTCTCGGTCCACGTGTGCGTGCAGCATGAGGCGGCAGAAGGACGCCCGCAGGTCGAAGGGCAGCGTCTCGTCCATCATGCACAGGAAGATGAGCTCCACGTCCAGCTGCTTGGAGATCTCGTCGATGGCGAGGTACTGACGGTCCAAACACATCCGGGCAAACAGCTTCAGCTGGTACCTGAAGGGGCAAAGAGAAGAGGAACCCGTCAGCAGGGACCCTCCACCCCCCCAACCCCCCACGCCCCCCCTGAGAGGAGTCATTCACCTGTAGTAGGTGAGGACGTTCTCGTCGTGGGCGTTTCCCTGCCGGGCCTCTTGAGCCAGCTGCCGGATGCTCTTCTCCTGCTTCTCATTGGTCTTATCCGTCCACATCAGCCAAACCTGCAGAGACGCCACAACACCTTCAGCAGCAGAGCACTGAATCGTCACTCCTCCGTGATTCACGACCACCAACCTCGTCCTCATCCGCGTAGTCGTCCATCCCCATGTATGCTCCCTGAACACCACCAGGGGGCGTCTCTCTGGGAACACGGCGCCTGAAGGAGACACGAACGTGACATTTCAGAGTCCAGAGTCAAACAATGAAAAGAAAACGAGTGATTCAGTGAGCAAGAGAAGAAGTAATCCACTCAGTCATTGTGATTGTGCAAAACCGTGATTAACATCAAACTGTGTTCATCACATTCACCTTCAATCGCACCCAAATGTTTTTTTTAAATTTAGCTTTTCCTGCAAACAACAAAGAATTCGAAGGGATGAGTGGTGTAGGGTTTATGGTGTACACACATCTCCCATCCCACTCAGCTGTATTTTTTATTTTGACCTAAGATGATGAAGCCACGACTCGCTCTGCTCTGCTTCTGATTGGGCAGTACTCGCTGCATTCACCGATCTGATAGGTTAATTTTTGTGTTTACGTGAAGCATGACGGCATGACGAGCCAATCAGAGGCAGAGGAGGGCGGGTCATTACAGGGGAAATATTGGTAACCGATAAATTATACCGAAATGAAGTGACAAAGAGTAAATGCTATGAAGGATTTTCAAAAAAATGGCGTCTCAGGGCTGCTTCAAAAGACAGCCAAAATTGAGAGTATACTCTGTTCTCCAGGGAGCACGACACCACGAGGTCGGCCTTAGAGGTCAACTCATGTGAGATTATTACCAAGGAACGGACCTGTTTGTTGCTTTTCTCTCAAAAATCAAAAGTAAAGAAACACGTGTGACAAGAGCATTTTGGTCTCACTCTGTTTTGATGAGGATGTCCTGGTTTTTGAGCTCCAGCACACATTTGCAGATCAGCTCCTGCGTGACGGGGATGGCCACGTTGTTGGAAACACACAGGTCGGACAGGTAGTCGAGAAACCTGCAAAGTGCGGGCGGCGAGAGGTTAAACTTCAACAACACAAACACACCCAGGTGCCACTCAGAAGTCGCACGCAGACCAGACGGAGGCGGTCTACTGGAACACCACCACTCCCGTCTCCGCCGGCCGTACCTGGGCTCCCGGTTCTTGCGGACGAGGCTGACGAACGTCTCCACCTCAGTCTTGGTGATGTGCTTCTCCAGCAGTTTGCGGTTGTTGTGCAGCAGGGCGGTGATGGTGTCCTCGGCCAGGATGTCGTAACCGATCTGACTCTGCATCACCCCGAACTGCTTGGCGATATGTTCCTGAGGGCAGAGCGGGGAGACGTCGGCATTCGAACTGAACTGAAACGTCGGCGTCACTTCCCACTGTAGCTCACCTGGTTCTTGCGGTAGTCCTCCTGCGAGTGTCGCAGCACTCGGTAGCACAGCCGGAACATGTACTGGTAAGGAGAGTTCTTCTGGTCCGCCAGCTCCTCCAGACGCAGCAGAGGACCTTCGCCTCCGGCCCGGTCCTCAAAGGGAGCCTTCAGGATACCAAAGATCTGTTGACAACAACACAATTTCCTGGTGAACTTCGAAAACACGCTACTGTCATAAAGGAAGTTTATATTCAAATTCCGGCGAACAGCAGGATCAACAATCGATCAGACAGTAATAAAACCAAATCTGACCAAGACTCATGAACTCAAACAAACAATTCAACCATCTGACCAACATTCTGACAAACATTCAACCAGGCCAACTATCAAACAATCAATCAGACTAACAGTCAGATCAAGAATTGTTCAGACTGCAATAAAACAAAATCTGACCAAGAGTCGAAGAAGTCAAAGTATTGGAACAACAGTCGGATCAACAATTAATCAGACCAACAGCCTGACCAAAGTTTAACCAGGTAAAAAGTCAAACAATCCAACCAACAATCAAACCGACAGTCCGACCAACATTCAATCAGACCACAATCAAACAAGAGTTGAACAGTGAAAATATCAGACCAACAGTCAGACAGGTTGAGCTGCCGGCAGCTGAAGGGAGCTCCAACCTGTTTCAGAATGTTTTGCTCTCTCATGAGTTTCTGTCGTTCTCGGTTGGCCTTCGTCATGACGACGTCCAGAACCGCCTGACCGCTGTTGATGACGTCCGCCACGAAGAAAACCACGTCCTCCAGCAGCTTGATGGCAAACCTGAGGAGGAGAAACAATCTGAATTAGCACCTCCTGGTTGTGCTGCTCCTTCTGCTGGTGGGACCAGGTAGGACCAGGTGGGACCAGGTAGACCAGGTGGGACCAGGTTTCGTACCTGCGGTCGTTCTGGCTGATGAAGCCCTGGTTGAACTGGTCCACCACGGTGCTCAGCATCGCACTCGCGTCATTAGCAAAGTCCAGATCTCTGATCTCCATCACGGGAACCGACACAATGGCAAATGCCTCCTTGTCCTCTTTGGTGGGACACGTCCCCAACTGCAGGAGCACAACAACAACAACACAACCACACAATGACACACACCAATGGCAACAACGACAAAAAATTAAAGCTGCAAGCAGCCTTGAGCGGGTCCTCGCTACTTGAGGGACTTTGATCGAGAATGTCAGTCGGCATTTGTGTCCTGCTCTCTGAGTTGTACTGCTGTAGCATTCACATGGATTAAACAGTCAGACAAGTCCCATCTGCATATGCTAACCCTAGAACGTGTTCTAATGCTAGCATGTATGCTAACACTAGTGTGATTGTTAATTAGTGCCTATGGTAATGCTAGATCATACGTTATTGCTAGTGTGAATGCTAATTCGCACATATGCTAATGCTAGAACGTATCCTCCAAATTATCACAGTTTCCACTGGGCCTGAGGAGTTAGCAGAGTGTCACAAAAAGCTATGTATGTTTAGGCTCTCAAAAATGTGATTTCTTTGGTCGCATAATAATAATAATAATAATAACAATAATAATAATAATAATAATAATAATAATAATAATAATAATAATAATGATCTGAGCAGTTTCAATAGGGTCCTGAACTACTTTCAGTGCTCAGACCCTAAAAATAGAACAGAGAAGAACTCAACAATGACACACAACACCACACAGAACAACGGAATAACACTCCACAAATTAATGAGAGAGCACAGCAGCAGAGCAACCCATGATACAATGACAAAATACATCAACAACAAAACAATAGCACACAACAGTACAACAACAAAACAATAGCACAACACATGAAGACAATAACTACAACAAAACACAAGGATAGTAAAACAAAAACATGAAACAACACACAATGACACAACAATACAGAACCAACAACAACACAACAGATTTGTGTTACACGGTTAAGAAAACGACTGAATCAGACTTTTTATCTCTTTAAAAACTATTCTGTCGCTTTCTGTGACTGAGTTTCTTCTGACGAACTGAATGAACAGCTAACAAGTGAATAAAAGTGAATAAAAGTGAATAAACGTCACCATGAGTCGAATCGGTCGCTCTTCTTCGATGTCGATTGGCACGTTGGTGCTTTGAATCCACGTGTTGGTGCATAAATGTCTCAGCCGGACGTACGAATTCCTGCAGCACACCAAAACACCGTCAGGCTGTGTGTGTCTGTGTCTGTGTGTGTGTGTGTGTGTGTGTGTGTGTGTGTGTGTGTGTGTGTGTGTGTGTGTGTGTGTGTGTGTGTGTGTGTGTGTGTGTGTGTGTGTGTGTGTGTGTGTGTGTACCGCGGGACGAAGGAGTCGGTCTTCTGCAGTGTGGTGGGGTCGAGCTCGAACAGCGAGGCGATGTCGTTCCCGTGAGCCACCGCCACCAGTTTGTACTTGATCCGCTCGCCGTGGGAGCGCTTGTTGCTGCGGCTGCCGTCCATCTGAGGTCAGAGGTCATTAGCGCTTTCAGGCTTTAGCATGTTTAGCAACTTGTTTTCATAGTTTCTGATGGGCAAAGTTAAACAGATGACGTCGCTCTGCGGTCTGTTGCAGCTTTAGGGAAGTCGAGAAATCTTTGTGATCTCACGAACCCACACCTTTCGACATCAAGCCACATCTTTCAAAATAAACCCACATCTTTCAAAAAATACCCACATCTTTCAAAATAAACCCACATCTGAGCCTGCAGATGTCAATCAGTGACTCACCGAGGAAGACAGCTCAGCATTGTCTCCTTTATAACCCGGGTTCTCCTACAACAACAACAGTTCAATTACAAAGTTTACCACTTTACATCATTTATTCAACATTTCATCACTTGTTGCCATGGTTACCTCTGCAGCCAGGTAGTTTCCCGTCGCCAGGTGTTTGAAACGGTATAAGCTGTTCCAGTGTCCGGCGCCCCCGCGGCACGGGTCGTGATGGACAACCTGGCAGGCCAGTCAGAATTCAGTGTGTGTGTGTGTGTGTGTGTGTGTGTGGTGTGTGTGTGTGTGTGTGTGTGTGTGTGTGTGTGTGTGTGTGTGTGTGTGTGTGTGTGTGTGTGTGTGGCTGCATACCTCCACCTCCCACAGGGCGTTGGAGCTGGTCGCAGACGTGGCAGACTGCCTGAGAGTTGTGCGCAGGAAGACGTGAAGTTTGCTTTTGTACTCGTCACAGGTCAGAAACTTCTCCTGCTCAGCGTGGAAAAGACGCACAACATCGCCCTGACACACACACACACACACACACACACACACACTAATTACAAACTGATTACATTCAATCAAAGTCGGTAACCATGATCGTATGATTTGGTGGTAATGTATTGTTTTGTTTTCCGCTGCATGTGTGTGTGGTTTTATTACAAAAACAAACGACAGCGCCCACTAGTGGTACAACATGAAAACCCCATCATTTTCAGGGTTTTTGGCGTTGCCATGTAAACGCAAAACTTTTCCGAATCAAAAACACGGCAAGTTTTCACTCGAAACGTTGCAGCGGAATCGGGTCCTCATGTGTTTCACTGTCATGAAGTTATTTTTGCTTCAACTGATCTGGATCTGAAAACTTCTGACCAGACGTGGCTGAGCACCAAGCACATCCACATCTAGGAGGTTCTGGGAATCATCGAGCAGCTGCCTTATCTGTGAAAGGTTGCAGAAACTGGAATACTATATTTATCTCCAGTTATCCCTGAAAGCTCCACCTTTGTCTTTGAAAAAAAAACAAAACCAAAAGAAAAACAGAACAAGATATGGCTGATCAACAACCAAACTTGTGATCATTAGGACAATCATGCACTTTGAAGTATATATTTTAAAAAAATGGCACTTTATCATGTCAGACTACTGAGGAAGCACTTTAATATTAATAGAAGAATTATTTTATCGTCTTTGTTTTACCGTAGTTTTTATGTTTGTGACCTTGCATGGTTTTATGTGGGACAACGGATGGGAATTAGCCTCGTGCTCAATCCGGCATATCTACAGTAACCTCATGAAGAGATGAGCCTGTTCATTGATATGCACTGTCCCATCCAAATAAACTAATAAATGAAATGAAATGAAATGAAATGAAATGAAATGAAGAGCTCAGGCGGGGCAGGATATTGAATATTTGGGTCAACAAACCTCTGCAGTATCACATGGACCTTTGGACTGTCAGAGCGGGTGGCGGTGGTGGAGGGTGTGTACTATCTATCAGGGAATCACACTTCTTTATCCTGCCTGGAAAGACTTTGCCTGGTGTACTGAGTATGAGACTCTGATGGTGGACCCTCAGAATGAGGAGGAACAATGTTAACTGAACTTTGTGTCGTGACTGAAAGAACGAGACTGATGATGCGGTCGAGTTGCTCTCACTCCTTTCAGGACTTCCTCTCTGTGGTCGCTGAACATCATGAACAAGTTGATCTTCCAGCTTGTGTTGCAGTTCACAGAGTTCACCTGCAGAGGGAGACAAACGTCATCAGTTAAGAGGGGGTAGTTCTCAGGTGGTATGATGAGGTTGTGGAAAAGGTTATACAGTATGGTGGCTTGTACAGACGGCGTGTTGTGTAAAGGGTTGTACAGTGTGTAGTATGGTGTGTTGTACAGACGGTGTGTTGTGTGTTGGGAAGTGTCGAACCTCTTTACACCCCGGGTGGTCGCTCAGCTCATAGTTGGAGGCGTGCAGCGGCTGACCTGCGTTCACCGGATTCAGAATGACTTTGTCTCCGACCACCACCTGCAGCAGAAAACACTCTGAGTACAAGTACTACCGTCAAAGTAATACTGCTGTGTGATGATGAGTAGTGTGACGTATAACGTGGCATGTAAAGTGACGTGTATTATGTGTAGCATGTGCAGTACGTGTAGTGAGGCGTGTCATCTAAAACGTATTACATGCAGTACGCGTAGAGTGACATGCAGTACGCGTAGAGTGACATGTAGTACGCGTAGAGAGATGCAGTGCGTCCTGTCCTCACGTTGTCTCCGTTGGCTCTCAGCTTCCAGAAGGGCTGGATGAAAAGCCACGAGCCCTCGTTTCCCGTCCCGTCCAGCGTGACCCGCATGGCGTTCTTCTCCAGCAGCGCCGGCAGGCGCTTGTTCACAGTCAGGTATTTGTTACTCTTCATGTGGAGCAGCTGCACACACACACACACATGGTCACATTACACTGTACACGACACATGACTGAGTGGACGGTTCGATTCCCAGCCTGCAGACACTTGTTTGGGGTCTGTACGTCGCCTTCGTGTCGTTTTGAGTGAAATTAAATTCCAGACGGAGTGAATCAGGAGAAAGTACAGTTCAATTATCTTTTGTTCTCAAGATTGTTGATGTGTCACACATCCATCAACACACACCCTTTACACTCACACACCTGCAGCTTCAATCCAGTCACACACAGACACACAAACGCACGCTCACACACACGCACAGGGTGCGGTTTGGTTTTCTCCTGCATGCATCAGAGAGATTGTTGAGATAAGAGTTCCTGGAAGAGAAAAAGGTGTGTATGTGTGTGTGTGTGTGTGGGGGGGGGGGGGGGGGGGGGGGTGCAGAGGTGCATGTCTGATAATGACAGCTCTTCAGCCTTAAAACAAAATCAATATTGACACTAACAGATAACCGAGTGTCAGCACACAAGACATTAAACAATGTGTGTGTGTGTCTGTGTGTGTGTGTGTGTGTCTGTGTATCTGTGTCTGTGTGCGTGTGTGTGTGAGTGTGTGTGTGTGTGTGTAGACATGTTCAAACTGGTCTGCGGGTTTGAAGTGGCTGTGAAAGCTGCTGCAGTATCGTGAGTGTCCATGTGGCGGCAGCAGAGAGCAGCAGCTCGGACCCTTAACCTTGAGAGACTTACTCATCAATCCAGAGAAAAGATCAAATGTGATTCTAGTCAGTTTCAGACTTTCCAATAGAGCTCATTCAACATGAACTGCATATGTTAGTGTAATTGTCACTACTGTGACTTTTTAAAGGGTTAAAAGTTTTTGATTTCAGGTAGTATAGAGTCACATTCAAAGAAAAAGGGAATCACTTTCCTGAGTCCAACTGGAAAATTCTAATCCGAATATCTTCCCTGTGTTTTGACCTGCAGGTGGCACCGTCACAGCACATAGGGTGTACTGAGGTGTTATTGTTTTATTTCCTGTTTGCTGAGTAACATTTCAGCAGTTGACCTCACCTGCATCACGGTTCCGTATTTCACCACGTCGCCGTGAACTTTCTTGTTTTCCGTCTCGTTCTGCTTCTGCTCCAAGTTCGATGCATGCTGCGACACAAAGTTCACACAGAGTAAAGACCCGCAGTCTGCTGCTGTACCGTGGTTTGACACAGTGCCACACTTGGATCCAGTCCCATGCTCTGATAAGGGTCCGATACTGTTCTACAGTCGGATACAATACCACACGGTGATACATTTTGATATTGAAGCACAGTCTGTCCCCAGTAGATCTCAGAGTCTTTCACCTGGTCCAACTGGGGTCTTTCCTTGGTGTTTCCTACCTGAAGTTTCTGCAGGAGAACAACGTCACCGATCTTGTCCTTCTCATGTTTGGCTTGTTTGGCTTTCCAGAACTGTTTCTGAGCAGAGTACCTGCTCATTGGACAAACCTTGAACAGGCAATCTGCAGGGACAGGGAGGGAGCTCAGTTAGGGGAGGTGGGTCGGGAGTTAAGGAGGTAGGCCAGTTCGTTTAGGTCAGTTGGGTAGGTGGGTAGATATGTGGGTAGGTAGGTCTGGTGGGAAGCAGGCAGGGTGGCATAGAAGTAGTAATGTAATAGGTAGGTAGATGGGTAGCTAGGTACATAGGCATATTGATAGGGAGGGTACAGATAGGTATGGTTGCAGTCAGTAAGGTTAAGTGAGAAAGGAGGTAGGTGGGTGCGTTAGGTGGGTAGGTAGCTATGTAGGTAGGTAGGCAGATGGTTCAGTAAGTTTAGTTTGGGAGAGAGCGGAGTGACTAGATGGGTTGGTATGTATGTCAGTAGGTCAGGTTAGATACAATAAGTATGTAGGCTGGTGAGTTGTTACATAGGTCGGTGAAGGGGTTGGTTAAGCAAGTACAGAGGTTTGTTTGATTAGGTAGGTAGGTAGGTATTGACACATGGTAGTATGTTTTCTTTGAACTCAGCTGATGGACAAATAACATCTAGTACCAATCGATATATTTTATTTGAACTTGAAATCTCAAACTGGAAGGTGTCAACCTCAAAACCTTTTACAGAGGAGAAATGATTACATTGGAAGGATGAGAGCACTGATAGGAGGAGGACGAGGAGGAAGAGCAGGAGGAGGAGGAGGAGGAGGAGGAGGAGGAGGAGGAGGAGGAGGAGGAGCAGGTCAATATTGACTCTCCTCTCACAGATCCTGAATGTTTGAGAGGATCTTCAATGTAAATTGTCTTTGAGTCGAGTTTCACCAGGTCGACGAAACAAAAACACACTTCACACTAACGGGTCATCATTCTATCGGATATTGGTGAACTTTACGAACTCTGAGACGTGATCAGTTTCGTGAACATGTGACTCAGATGTTCCTGGGGAGGACAAACTCTCATCCACTTCTGAACCTGTGAACTGGTCCAGCTGAACCCTCCGAGAGTCCGGCTGGACCAACTTCAACTGTCTTTATTTAGCCCCCAATCTGCATGCATTACCACTGACCTACATAACACAACCAGGCCAGCACCAGAACCAGGCCAGGACCAGAACAAGGTCAGCACCAAAACCACCCAGGACTGGGACCATGAGGAGCAGAGTTGACCCAGACTGATGTCAAAAACAGAGACAATGATGTCATCGCCCCACCTCTCAAAACTCTACTAGAGCTTGTAGTTCTAATTACTCTCCAGATGATTTTGCTCTCCAAATACACCAAATTAATTTATTTGGCTTTGAAATACACTACATTTTACTGCCGACCTAAGTCCTAGACCCCCCCACCCCCATCCGAGTCTCCCAGCAACACTCGAACTCAGTGTGTAGAGCGAAGTCAACTGCAGGTCCACGGACCGATTCTTACCTCTGAACTTCTTTGGGGGAGTCTCCAGATCTCCAGCGGCAGGTTCCACCACACATCGGTCGTCCACCAACCTGCACGCGCACACACACACACACACACACACACACACACACACACACACACACACACACACACACACACACACACACACACACACACACACACACACACACACACACACACACACACACACATTAATAAATGCGTTAGTATTATTATCATTATTATGATTATTATTATTAAGAACCCATTTCACTGTCTATGAAGAACGTCCAACAGTTCTGAAGAAAAAAACATCTCCACTCCCTTCATTCCGTTGTCATGCAGAACCAGGAACATTTCCCCAAGTTGTTCTCACGAGTCATAGGAGCACATTCTTCCAGACGTTGGTGACAGGAAGTTGTTCCTGCCCGTAACCATCAGACCTTAGAACATCTCAGTCCGATTGTCACACATTCAATGAAACCTGTCAAGAATTCCTTAGATGGAAAGTCTTTACATTTCATCTGATTTACTTAAGATCTTCAGTGAATCTTCTTTGTGGAGGAGAACCGTCACAACAGATCACTTCCATCTGAAATCATGAGAGTTTTCTCATTCTGGTTATTTGTTTGCATTAACATACTTTGGTGTTGACAAAGTGAGCTAATATGCTTATATAAACACTAACTTGTTTAGGCTAATATTAGCTTGTTATGTTAACTTTTGGGAATTCGTGGAAAACTGTAGCTGTAACTCTACCAGTAAACCCTAACTTATCAACTTTATTGATTTTTTTAAACAGAAATTACGTCTTTATGATGGTTATTTTTCACAGCTTTAGCATGCGGCCAGGCGTCTGCTCTGAATAGGAGCCTGTGCATCATGACTCAGCAGATTGTGAGCGTTAACATGACTCAGCAGCAGCAGGATGAAGCAGCGAGAGTCTGTAACCAAATAAAGTGAAAGTGCAGCTTCGTGTGTTCTTGTCTCGTTTTGGTGATTTCTGAGCTGCGTTTGACTATTTAAGGCCCCTCAGGCGGTCGGTCGGTAATACCTGACCTGACCCGGCTCATCACGCTAAATCTGAGCTAGCCTCAATGTTTAGGAAACACCGACAGGCTGACACACACTGACACACTGACACACACACACACACACACACACACACACACACACACACACACACACACACACACACACACACACACACACACACACACACACACACACACACACACACACACACTCCTGTTTCCATCGCTCCTGTTATCTGCACATTGAACCTTCTGATGTCTCGCACATCTGTTTTCATGCAGTTAGCATCAGCATTAGCGCGGCGTAGCAGACGCTTGTGACCGAAGAAGATGACCGAACCCAAACCCTCCGTCCGGAGGATTCATTAATGTGGTCAAACTGGGAACTTCCCAGTATGAAAGTGGGACATTTTTGGTGACAAAAAGTCACAAAAGTCACCAATCATGGGTTTTGGTGATCAGCTGCTCGACTCGCAGCCAGATATACTACTGCGTCGACAGTACGCAGGGCAGGGCGTAGCCTTGATGCAGTCCCTTCACTTTCTGGAAGTTCTGCGTCGAAGCTGCGAAGTCGTTCACCACCATAGAATAGTGTTTCTTTTTAAAAAAGGAAACTGAGAGGGAAAGATGCTGCTGACCCTGCTGACATGCTTCAACCGCATCTACAATCTCCGTCAGAACGTTGACGCGGTTGAAACATGTCAGGTAAAACCTCAGATCAGCCATATCTTGTACTGTTGTCACATACTCTGCTTTTCTTAACGCCACTTTACTCGCCTCTTCTCAGTCTCTCAGGTTTTCCATGTGGCGATTGGACCAGTTCCTGACGGTCGGACCTGTCTGCTCCCGTCCCACCACTTTCCCTGAGACTTTCATTATTGTCCATCTTTTCTTCCTCTGATTTCCCTCATCCTTCTTGTCAATCACATCTTTTGTCTGAAGGCCAGGTGTGCCACAGGTGTAAGCGACGTGCTTTAAAGTAGATGAAATGTGTCACGTTGACATCCTGAGCTCTTCTGCACAATCCCGCTAATGCATGTTCCTGAGTGTGGCGTCTTTCCAGAGGGGAGAAACAAATAATAGGTTTCAGTCAGTGTGTGTTCAGAGTGTTTGTTGTTGAACAAAACTGATGGAAATGTGGAGTAATGAATTTGAATAAACACAAAGAGAAATCTGAGCTGAAGCTGTCACAGGAAGGGAGGACGTTAAAAAAAACAAAAACAACACACACACACACATTGATGTGAGCGTTTGTGTGTCTTCTGAATCTGACCGACGGGATTTGACTGCAGGGAAAACAGCAGCGGGATCGTCGGAGGCGTCTTGTTAGCCTCCCGCCAGGCGGCCGTCGCCCGTTCAGACGTTTCACTCCGGCAACAGAGAGTGACGTTTGTGCACTCAGGTGTCGTTTTTGCAATTTTGATTCAGAAATGTTTTGCGTTTACACAGAAACGTTTTGGAAGCGATGGCAAAAACGGCAGCAATTCTGAAAACGATGGAGTTGGCATGTTGGGCCACTAGTGGGTGCTGTTGTTTGTTTTTGTAATGAAATCTCCCACACATGCACGCAGAGAACAATATGCTATAAACATTAACAAGTGGTGTTAACAATGGAGCCAGACGACCAAATTGGATTGTTATTACAGGGACTGTCACAATAAAAGTACCAAGTCCCAGGAGGATATGGACCGGGAGTCATGACACTCTGGAGGCAAACGTTGTTATTGTTCATCTTCTAAGCATGTGCAGAAGAACTACTCACTACGGCCGTCTCCATGGAGACTGAGCTTAAGCATTTTCAAAAAGTGTTCAAGTTTAAAAAAAAAAAACCACTATGAAATTTAGCATTTTCACTTGAAAACGGGGCCAAAATCTAACTTATCAGTTGCGTCAATAAAAAGACAACATTTATATTCTCTGGTACGTTATTTCCCTCTTTTACTCTTGTCTGTTTAAAAGACTTAGTATGAAACTTTTCGTAAACCGGAAAAAGTTTCTGGTAGGTGTCAATAGACCTAGACACACTGACTCCCTTTTCTGCCTCTCTACATTGCTGCTGTCATCATTACTGCCACCACTAGAGGGAGACAAACCTGCCTGTTGATTGTCTCTGTTTTGTTTATGATGGCTTCTCATTGTTTCCAACGTTTTTTTAAGTTTTGGACAATTTCTAACATTGACTGTTTTGGACTCTTTATCACTTTTTCCTGAAACTTTTAAGTTTGTTTCTGATGGATCCTGATTGTTTTTGGCATTTTTTTCTTAACAGTATGTGATCGTTGCCAGTCATTTCTGGAATCTGCTGAATCTTTCAAACTATTTCCATCAGGTTTTTTTTGACTGTTTCTATTTGTGATTGCCACTGAGTTTTGGCTTTTTTCCAACTTCTGGCTGAAAGTTTATGATGCATTCTCACTGTTTCCAACTTTTCTTTTTTTTTGTTTTGGACTGCTTCCTACCATTGTGTGATTGTTTTCCATCGTTTCTTTTTCCTGAATCTTTCTGGTCATTTCTGATGGATTCAAATTGTTTCTGGCAGTTTTTGAAAGTTTCATTATTGTTCCTTATCATCCCTGATAGTTTCAGAATCTTTCCAACTGTTCCTGTCCTTTCTTTTAAGAGTTTCCGACTGTTTGCCGTTGTTTGTGACTCCTTTGCGTTGCTGAGATCAAATCACAAATTTAAGCTTCATTTGAGGTTTGACTGTTCCAGATATTCTGACTTGGTGTTCCTTACTGACAAACCTGACCACTGTAGTGAAGTACGTGCAGTTTCACATCTTCTCAAGAGCATCTTAACAGCTTTGATCAATCGTTTGGATTCCAGTCTGCACTGCAGAGACATTCGCTTCAATGGAATGGTGCTGATGAAAAGGTGTAAACCTCCCACAAAGCCGGCTGGATAAAGGAGACAAGAAGCATTTCAAGTCAATGAAGGTCTGCAGACGTGTCGGGTCAGGCTCGCTCCGAAAACACATTACTGCTCTATTGTTCCTCAATGACCCCTCGAATACCAGAAACCATCCAGACACTATGTCCCGCACAGCGCTAAACACACTGCTAACAGCTAATGTAGAGGCCAAGAAAGATGTAAAGTAGTGCTACTGAGTAAAAGGTTTGGGGAATTAACACAGATTATTGGAGTGAGAAGAAAACTAACAGAGAACAGGTGGAACGCTCGTACACAGCGAGCTGAGCACGGAGATCTAACAGAAAACTGATGAAGTGGTTAAAGAGTGTTAAAACAGAGGTGACAGAGTGATATAAAAGTGCTCAAAAAGGGAGATGCTAACAGAACACTCGTAAAGAACTCAGAAAGAACTGGCAAAGATCGAAGAGCGCAGTAATAAAGTGCTAACACAAAGCTAACAGAATGAAACGCAATGCTGCCAAATAAAGTGGAAGTTCAACCAAACTGTCAACCGCATCCATTTACACTGGGAATACTGAGGAGGAACTCAGAGCTACAGGACTACAAACATGGAGGATAGCACACAGCTATAGGACTACAAACATGGAGGATAGCTCAGAGCTACAGGACTACAAACATGGAGGATAGCTCAGAGCTACAGGACTACAAACATGGAAGATAGCTCACAGCTACAGGACTACAAACATGGAGGATAGCACAAAGCTACAGGACTACAAACATGGAGGATAGCTCAGAGCTACAGGACTACAAACATGGAGGATAGCACACAGCTACAAGACTACAAACATGGAGGATAGCACACAGCTATAGGACTACAAACATGGAGGGTAGCTCAGCGCTACAGGACTACAAACATGGAGGATAGCACAAAGCTACAGGACTACAAACATGGAGGATAGCTCACAGCTACAGGACTACAAGCATGGAGGATACATGCAGCTGCAGGACTACAAAAATGGAGGATACATGCAGCTACAGGACTACAAGCATGGAGGATAGCTCACAGCTACAGGACTACAAACATGGCAGACAGCGGAAACTACAGCACTCTGAACATGGAAGACAGGACATTACTACAAATATGGCACTTGCCTGACTACAAACATGGAAGATGGTAACTACAGGACCACAAATATGAATGACAGAGCAAACTACAGGACTACAAACATGAAAGATAGCATGCAGCTGCAAGACTACAAACATGGAGTATAGTGCAAATTATAGGACTACAAACATGGCCAAGAGCTCTGAGTTACCAGATTATAAACATGGAATACAGTAACTATAAGACTACAAGACTACAAACATGGCAGACAGCACAAACTACAGGACGACAAATATGGCTCAAAGTTGGACGACTGCAAACATGAAGGATAGTACAAACTACAGGACTACTAAATATAGCTGATAGTTGCAGGACTACAAACATGGCGAATAGTACAAACTACATGATTACCAGCTTGGAGGATAGTTACAGGACTATAGTCATGAAGTCATTTGAGATTTTAATAAATACATCGCAGAATTTCTCTAAAAAACCTCATGAAAAAACTGGAGTACAACCTAAATAAAAGTGACTAATATGAGTTGTGACAAAAACAACTACACACTGACATGACACACAAAGAAACATCATAAATTAGGTTTTATAATTAACAGAAACTGGAAAGACTGTGTGTGTGTGTGTGTGTGTGTGTGTGTGTGTGTGTGTGTGTGTGTGTGTGTGTGTGTGTGTGTGTGTGTGTGTGTGTGTGTGTGTGTGTGTGTGTGTTCACATTTCTACTATTAAGTTAAAGGAAACACTTATAAAATTATAAACTTCTAACAAGCTTTTTTGTGAACTTGGCCGTCAAGCTGTGGCCCGGGTGCGGCTCTGCGGCCGCCCCGCGCGCGACTGATGGTCCGTGTCACACCTGCCTCCGGTAACGGCCCCGGTGCCCCGGTGGACTCACCCCAGCGTGCTGATGAAGCCGTTGACGGATCCCTCCGCGTACAGGGACACGATGTCTCCGATGTGGAGGAAGCTGGAGGCCGAGTCCGACATCCTGCCGCCGCTTCACACGCACCGGAGAGCGGCTGAGGCGCACCGAGAGGAGCCGGCGGCACCGTGGCTCCTGCTGCTCCTCCTCCTCCTCCTGTTCCTCCTCCCGCTCCCCCACCGAGTGTCAGAGCAGGCAAGTTCAGGACAGAGGACAGAAGTTCTCCTCCGCCGCCTTCTGCATGTCAACAAGTGCAAAAAACTTCGCAGAGTGGAAGCCGGGACCGGAGCGCCCTGAGGCGGACACGCACTGACGCGCACAGCCGGTCCAGGTCACCACACTCCCCCGTGAGTGTGCGTGTGTGAGAGAAAGAGAGAGTGTGTATCCTGCAAGTCACCGCGTGCACACGGAATGAAAACACACAACTCCGCCGTGTCCCCTCCCTCTGTCAGTGTGTGCGGCCGCGTGCGTGTGCGCGCTCACGGCAAGACTCCGGTGTTAAAAAGCAGGAAGTGAGTGGAGGAGGTGATAAGAGAGAAAACATTCTCACACACACACACACACACACACACACACGCACACACACACACACACACACACACACACACACACACACACACACACACACACACAATAAAAAAACACGTACAGACAGAACTATACACTAACACACCAAAGTATGAACACACATGCTGCACATGAACTCACACTGGGTGAGTCTATCTCATGAACAGACACGCCTGCAGGATGCACACACACACACACACACACACACACACACACACACACACACACACACACACACACACACACACACACACACACACACACACACACACACACGCTGTGTAGTACATCATTAACAGAAACAAGTTCCGTCACATTTCTCAATTAAAGACAAAAGAGGCCCAAAAATAAGACACATATATACGTGTATTTTTAACACACACACACACACACACACACACACACACACACACACACACACACACACACACACACACACACACACACACACACACACACACACACACACACTTTTATGGATGTAAAACTCCATAGAAATACTTTCTCAATTATTGATTGATTATTACACTGTCAGATGCTCTATAATCTGGATGTTAGCGAAAGAAGATGCTCTATAATCTGGATATTAGTGGACGAAGATCATCTATAATCTGGATATTAGTGGAGGAAGATCATCTATAATCTAGATGTTAGAGGAGGGAGATGCTCTATAATCTGGATATCAGTGGAGGAAGATGCTCTATAACCTGGATGTTAGAGAATCGAGATGCTCTATAATCTGGATATTGGTGTAGGAAGATGCTCTATAATCTGGGTGTTAGAGGGGGATATGCTCTATAATCTGGATGTTAGAGGATCGAGATGCTCTATAATCTGGATGTTAGAGGAGGGAGATGCTCTGTAATCTGGATGTTCGCGGGGCGGTGCTCTATAATCTGGATGTTAGATGATCAAGATGCTCTATAATCTGGATGTTAGAGGAGGGAGATGCTCTATAATCCGGATGTTTGCACTTCTTGAAAGAAACAGATTTAGGAACTAATTAGAACAGAAGAAACAGCAGCAGAACTAATAAATAATTACCAACATGCAGTATTGATTCCACAGAGACTTCAGTACTGCTACTGAGTAACTTATTACATCAGAGTACTGAGTTACGTAGATACAGATTTAATCAGCTGGAAATGAACATGAAGTTTTGACTGGTGACAAAGATCTGAGAGACACAGCTGTGGTTCTTAAAGTCAAAAACCAGACACACACTCACACACACACACACACACACACACACACACACACACACACACACACACACACACACACACACACACACACTTCCTGTTTCCAGGTCACATGACTCGTGACATGACTCACATCACTTTCACTTTTCACTACAAGCTTTTCTTGCTTTTCTGCCTTTAAATTTAAACAGTGAATCCATTCTGTTGTTTACATTTTTATTTATTTGTGTCTATTTTTGTTTGAGTTAAGAAAATAATCTGTTTAATTTGTTGTTACTTATTATTTTCAATTGATCTAAAAACATCATATCAGATATCTCGAACACCTCCTCTTCATCCTCCTCATCCTCCTCCTCCTCCTCATCCTCCTCTTCATCCTCCTCCTCCTCCTCCTCCTGACAGATGTGTCCTGAGTTGCTCAGTAGGTCAGTTTGCACATTAAATATTGACAATGAAAGTTTGCGACACAGAAAACCTTTGGCGCAGCTTCAGAGACGCGTGGAGACGCCAGAGTCTCTTCCTCGCCTCCAACGCTCGTGATGAACTCATTCAGTCAAAGTTTAATTCTCCACGAACAGGAAGTGTGAAAACCAGCAGAGACAGTCCGTCCCTCCTGCTCGCTTCATCTTCAGGTGACGACTTCGTGTTTTCACGGCAGAACCGAAATTCCATGAAGCTCCAGAGACTGCACACACCACTTCCCTGTGGATTCAAGGACGGCAGACCGGGGATGCTGACGTCCAACATCATGGAGACCCTGGAGAGACTCGTCCTGAAGCCTCTCCAGATGACCTCCCAGCCATGGCTTGAGGTGAAGGACGCCACCATCTCCACCAGGACGGACCGACCAGCACTGTGAGGGTCATGTACTTCGACCCCCAACACAAGATTATCTTAAAGGGCTCATATTCTCCATCTTTTCTCCTCCTCCTCCTGGTCGGTCCAGAAACCTTCAGTATTCTAAGTTTCTAGCTCCTCCTTGATTTTCCCTCCATTTGAATATTGGATCATAGGAGCTGCATTCAGAATCTGCTGTGTCTGTGTGAGCTGGACTGGCTCCGCCCACACATGCCCATCTTGGGAAGAGGAGGAAGTACTTCCTCTCGTGGTGCCATGTGCCAAAGCAGAGCTGCCTCATTGTGGGATGAGTCAAAGGGAGGGCCTACCGTGATTGTGATTGGCTAAACCCCCGATGACACTATATAGGGTTTGATTTCTGATTGGCTGGTCGGAGCAACACACTTTTTAAAAACTGAAAGAAGCCAGGGAGAGAGAGGACAGACTGTCTTCACTTCTGGGACGTCAGTCCAGGTATGGGGACGAGTAGTACTGCTGGAAAACCTTTAGAAGGTGGATATGACATATTATGAGCCCTTTAAGGTTCTTTGGGATGGAGTTGATTCTTAGCATCATTCCACCCGTTCACACAGACACGACCTGCAACTCCCACGTTCAACATTTAAAAATAAAGAAATATAAACATGATCTGGACGTTTGTTGAAACGGTTCTGAACGGGTTCCTGACATTCCTGCAGGTCAGGAGAACTTCCAGCTTTTTTTTTGTTGCAAGTTTTTACGCTTCGAAGGAAACACACGTGTTCCTGGTCTGATTGTAGCATCGCCATGGCGACCAGTGACCCTCTGAGTGACTGCGCACACACACACACACACACACACACACACACACACACACACACACACACACACACACACACACACACACACACACACACACACACACACACGGGGTAAATCAGCCTGTGGACAGGTCCGGCGGTGAGCAGACTGCTGATGTTTGTGTCGTCACAGAGTCTTTGACGTGAAACAAAGTGGAACCTGCAGCCTGAACGTGTCTTTTCAGCGCCTCGGAAGGAGTGTAAACAAGTTTATGTCAATAATAAAATCACCGCTCGTCAACTGATGTTGAGACGAGGATCTCCGCAGGCCTGATCCAGTTTCATGTTCATCTTATTCAAGTGTCCCGGGTTTGTCGAGCTCTGACAAGGTCACGATGTCCACGCTCGGCCGTTTCCACGCTAACTCATTATCATCATCTATCTTCTAATGCTATATCTAGTATGTGTGTGTGTGTGTGTGTGTGTGTGTGTGTGTGTGTGTGTGTGTGTGTGTGTGTGTGTGAACTGAAGCATCAAACAGCAGCAGCTTCAGTTCAGATTGAAGAGAAAAAAAGGAATTTCACGCTTTGTTGTTTTACTCTTTTTCCACCGACTTTCTCTGCCTTATAAGGTGTGTGTGTGTGTGTGTGTGTGTGTGTGTGTGTGTGTGTGTGTGGGTGTGGATGTGTGGGTGTAGTGACCTGTGCCGTCTTTCCACTGCACTCTGGCAGCCTTATATAGAGCTGCACCAGACGAGGAGATGAAGCAGGATGTTGTGACCTGTGAGCTTCAGAATCTTCAACAGGTAGATCTGACAGGTGGATGCTCTTCAGGTGGAGCTTCAGCAGGCGGAGCTTCAGCAGGCGGAGCTTCAGCAGGCGGAGCTTCTGCAGGCGGAGCTTCAGCAGGTGGAGCTTCTGCAGGCGGAGCTTCAGCAGGTGGAGCTTCTGCAGGCGGAGCTTCAGCAGGCGGAGCTTCTGCAGGTGGAGCTTCAGCAGGTGGAGCTTCTGCAGGTTTTCCAGGTGGATCCTCCCCAGGTAGAACTTCGACATGTGGATGCTCTACAGGTGGATCCATCACAAGAGGATCTACTACGGGTGGATCTTCTTTAAGTGGATCTTAATTTTCTGTCTTGTTAATTTCTATGACTTTTCTATGAGCTGCTTTTATTTAACTGTTTTTAACTCTCTGCATTCTGTTCAAGCTTTGATTTATGTTTTTATGAAGGTCTCTCTCTCGCTCTCTCTCTCTCTCTCTCTCTCTCTCTCTCTCTCTCTCTCTCACACACACGCACACAATCAACGTAGACAGGGTAATGCTGCTCTCTGCTGGCAGAAAGTAGAACTTCACCGTAGAATAAAAATACTAACGCTTAATAACAGAAAGCAGCAATAAAGTATAAAGATTATTTCATATTGTTCTTGGTCATACAATGACATTAAAGCTCTTTGTTTTAAGCAGGGTTGTTTTTTTTGAATTCACACAGGATTTTTATTAAAATATGTAACTTTTTTCAGATTATGTTTTGGTAGAAAATTCTGAAGTTTCCTGTAAATGTGACATTTTAATCCCACTAAATCTATATTTTAACGAAACTCTTAACTGATTTATTTAAGATAAGTTGTTTATGATATGTTTCTATTCTATATCTCAATATGATGATTAAATCATAATTTAATGGATTTGGATTAAAAGGAATCTTTACTACCAGCAACTCTTTCTCAAAAATATTCTTCATTCATTTAATCATAATGAACTATTTTACTTGTATTTATTTAATTTATTTGAAACATAATTGATGATGATGATGATAATAAAAATAATTGAAAAATTATTTTTTTTAAATGATAATAATAATAATTATAATTATTATTATTATTATTATTAGTAGTAGTAGTAGTAGTATGATAATCATTAGTATTATCATTTACCTTTTTTTATTTGTGGCCCTGCTTTCAGAACAAAATTTACATTCCATTCATTTCAAACATTACTGCATTTTTCATAATTTAAATTGACTTTACTTTGAGATTAAAGTCATTTTTGTATCAAATTTCGAAAAATATTGACATTTTCATCACATATACTCTGAATTTAAACGTTAAAGTTTTTTTGTTCTTGTTGTTATGGTGCAAAGGTTATTACACACTTTTACTGGTCCGGCCCAACCAAGGTGAAATAGTTTGTGGCCACTGAACTAAAAAGGTTCGAAATACGTTTCAAACTTTGAACGTAGTATGAATATTCCAGCAGGGGGAAGCAGAGAGTCTGTCTGTGTGTGTGTGTGTGTGTGTGTGTGTGTGTGTGTGTGTGTGTGTGTGTGTGTGTGTGTGTGTGTGTGTGTGTGTGTCCTGACAAAAGCTCCATCCAGCCGTGCCGCTTCCCACAGTCCCCCCGCCGCCTGCAGCCCACACACAGCAGCCCTCCGTTGGACACGCTGCCTCCGCCCGCATCCTCCTCCACCTGCTGGAGCTCCATCACACCGCTGAGGAGAGACGGGAAGGGAAGGGAAGAGAAGAGAAGAGAAGAGAAGAGAAGAGAAGAGAAGAGAAGAGAAGAGAAGAGAAGAGAAGAGAAGAGAAGAGAAGAGAAGAGAAGAGAAGAGAAGAGAAGAGAAGAGAAGAGAAGAGACTTGATGTTCTTGCAAACTTTACGATTTGACAACTTTCCATGAGAACTTAGATTTTTCATGTCAAACAATCTTCTTCTTCTTCTTCTTCCTCTGTTGGATCCCTGAAGTCCATCGACCGTCGGGTTTGGTGAACCTCGTCAGCGTCCATTGGGTCAATTCGTTCTGGGATCTAATTGTTGGGATTGTGGGGTTCTTGTGGGAGCCATGTCTGCCTCGCCGGGTTTCCTGCTCTGTTTCCACCTGCTGCTGCTGCTGGCCGACGCCAGGAGCGTGGGGCCGCGCGGCGGCCAGGAGAACCCGCCCCCCCGGGTGGAGCTGGCGCCCGTGTGGACCGGAGACCATCTCAGGGTTCTGGACGACGGCTCCGAGCAGATGCTGGACCTGGACCTGGACCTGGAGCGCCACCGCCGGCAGGCCCGCGGCGCCGACGAGGACGAGCAGCAGTCCACCTTCGGCCACTCCTTCGAGAACGAGTGGGTGACGTCGCCGCAGGTCACGCAGTTCGTCAACCGGACGAGGGCGGAGGACGACTCCGGCGTCCGCGCCAACGCGTCCGATCACAACGCAGAGTCGGGACTCTACAACCCGTTCTACCCGCTGGTGGAGGGCTCGTACGCCGCCTACGCCGTGCTGTTCCTGGCCGGCCTGGTGCTGGCGGTGGGCGTGGTGGGCAACATGGCGGTCATGTGCGTGGTGTGGAACAACTACTACATGAGGTCTGCCTGGAACTACCTGCTGGCCAGCATGGCATTCTGGGACTTCCTGGTCCTGGTGCTCTGCCTGCCAGTGGTCGTCCTCAACCAGCTCTCCCATAGGAGGATCCTGGGTGACATCACCTGTCGCATGGTGCCTTATATGGAGGTGGGTGTGGCTTCAGCTACAACCTGACACTGAAAATATCAGATTAAAAAAAGTCTGACAATTTGAATTCAGGCAGGAAACGTGTACATGAAGAAAAAGCTAAGAAGCTAACCTGCTAAAATAAGACGATCAGTCCTGTAATACCACTTTGTACCAGCAGATGGTGCATTAAGTCATTCCACCAGCTTGAAAATAGAAATTTACCTGCTTTGACTCACTGCTGCCACCCAGAGCACAGACATGGTATCGCATCGGCCTGACACACTTTTAAAGAGCTCATATTATACTGAATTCCCTTTCTAAAAGTTTTCCAGCAGTACTAATCGTCCCCATACTTGGAATGACGCCCCAGAAGTGAAGACAGTCTGTCCTCTCTCTCTCCCTGGCTTGTTTCAGGTTTTAAAAAGTGTGTTGCTCCAACCAGCCAATCAGAGATCAAACCCTATATAGTGTCATCGGGGGTTCAGCCAATCCCAATCAAGGTAGGCCCTCCCTTTGACCCCTCCCACAATTAGGCAGCTCTGCTCTGGCACATGGCACCACGAGAGGAAGTACTTCCTCCTCTTCCCAAGATGGGCATGTGTGGGCGGAGCCAGTCCAGCTCACACAGACACAGCAGATTCTGAATGTAGCTGCTATGATCCAATATTCAAATGGAGGAAAATCAAGGAGAAGCTGGATTTGGGGCGATAAATTTTAAATAGAACGTTTATGGACCAATGAGACTCGTGAAAATGTTGAAAAGTTGCACAATATGAGCCCTTTAATCACATAAAAATTTAGAAATCAACCTGAGGAGATTCCGAATTGGAATCAGCGACACAGCGAAAGATTTTGGTGGAAAACTTCATTCTGATTCTCACATATCGGGCTCAGGTTAAACACACTCGTCACACACATCCGGCTGACGAACAATCAAACTGAAGAGCAACTCAGAGAACAGGAATATCTGCTTGTTATTTACTGGTAAACACCTGATGACCTGTTGTTTTTTTTACCCACTGAACTGGTTTTACAGTCAGTGTGAGTTTGTTTGGACGACTTTTCTGAAAATGTGCAAATGCAAAACACCAGTAGACGTAAACCAGAGAGTCGTCTGCGTAAAGACGCCCCAGAAGGTTTGCTGGGAGTTTTGGGTTAAACCTGTAGAGCGCCGTACGGTTCCCGTCGTTTTCCTGCCACTTTTTAAATGTGTAAATGTGAAGTCAGTTTATTTTGTGTTTTTAATGTGTGAAAATGGAGTCAGCATCTTTCTACTAAAGTCCCCAATAGAAACATTTCAACATCCAACGAGACAAAAACAAGTTACGAACTAGAGCTACACTCGGTAGAGCACCGACTTTCGCCAACGCCACATTGCTTTGCGGAACCGAGTTAGCGTTGTTCGCCGTTAGCTCATACAGACAGCGACATCGCTGGGCGAAACGCTGAGCAGGAGGCACACAGAGGAACCACTACCCCGGGGGCAAGGCACTCTCAACGGTGGTTCTGGATATTTGCTGAACCAAGGTATTAGTTGCTAGCTCAGTAGCGGAGTTACACGCGTGGTCACAAACGCAACGTTCACAAACGCAACGTTCACAAACGCAAAAGTAAACATCTGAATTAAAGTTTAGCCTGAGAAAACAGGATGAAATCTGAAACAAACACCAGAAAACAACTGATAAACATCAATACCGATGCTGAATGACAAACTGGAACCTTTAGCAATGTTGAAACTATTGCTAATGCCGATACCGATTCTTATTCTGGTACGGTCGCTAAAGCTGGTACAAATGCTTATAATGCTGATAATGTTATACATTATACAGTTGCTAATGCTGATATTAAGTGAAATTTTGAAGCCGAGGTTGAGAAAGCGTGTCCCGAACCTAATTGTCGTGCAGTTGCTAATGCCGTTTCTAATGCTGATATGGATTCTGCTATGTTATATTTTATTCTTATATATTTTAGATAATGCTAATGAAGTTGTTGGCAGTGTTGCCAATGCTAACTGAAATAAGGTGACCAATACTGATATTTATAGTCATATGTTTGTGAATGCTGATGCTGATACTAGTATTGTTGCTCATGCTAATAGTGTCATCAGGACACTGATGATACTAATGGTGATATTGGTCTTTTTAATGCTGATGCTTATATTGATCCTGATGGTGAGTTCAAATCTAGTTGCTAATCTGGACTTTTTCCCTTTTGTAAATTCTCATGGCTTAATAAAATCATACAGCTAATGCTAATAGCATCAACATCAGTAATAAGAAGTCTAGCCCCGGTGAAACTTGACATAGCATTAATAAAGATAACATGATGCAGGATCTACTCCCACGTGGTAGTCTTGAGATCTGAGTTTTATTGATGTTAATGCTCATGTTTGTGCAGATGCTAATGCTGAAAGCTATGCTGATGCCAAAACTATTATTTATTAAAAAAAAAGATTTATTTGGTCAGGAGAACCACAATGAGATGAAGAATCTCTTTTACAAATGTGTACAAATGCTGAGAGTAATGTTAATGCTGAACATTGTGTTCTTCACAGTAGAGACGAGGGGATGAGAGGATCTAACGTGAATTGAAACGATGCAGCAGCATGCGTCTGAGGATTGTTAATGCCAATGGTCATAATGTTGATAGTGATGCTAATGCTGAGAGCGATGTTAATGCTGAACATTGTGTTTTACACTGTAGTGACGAGGGGAACTGCGGGTCATGTCTAACCTGAATGGAAGTGAACAGCAGCTCAGATCTGAGGATTGTTAATGCTAATGGTCTTGAGCTCACCTCTGAGGTCTGGTTTTCGGTTAGTGGGTGCAGAATCGTTTCCACGCCGCCGTGGGCTGAGCGCTCCTCTCCGGTGTCTCTCCTCAGATGGTGTCTCTGGGTATCACCACCTTCACGCTGTGCGCTCTGGGAATCGACCGTTTCCACGCCGCCACCTCGTCGTCGCAGCCGAAGGCGCGGCGGGTGGAGCGCTGCCGGACGGTGCTGCTGAAGCTGCTGCTGGTGTGGCTCGCCGCCCTGCTGCTGTCCAGCCCGGAGATCTTCCTGTGGCAGCTGAGCCAGGCCGTGTCCCCGACCAGCGGCCGGCTGCTGGACTCCTGCTCCATCACCCCGTCCTCCCCGCTCTCCCTCTACCTGCCCGACTCGCTCCACTCGCTGCTGCTCAGGTACCACCAGGTGAGAATGTTCATCACGTCAGTAGAAAGATATACTGGCAGGAAGCCCCGCCCCTTTTTGGGGAAAAACCGGTTGTCATTTTTATGTTGAGAAAGTGGGAGGTGTTGTCAGCAGCTGCTGAGAGTAACTAAACAGTAACTTGAAATCTAATTTAGTTACTTTTAAAAATAAGCAATGAGTCAGTTTAAGGTTTAACTAGTAATAGGTAATCAGATTACTTGTTCAAGGTAACTGGGGGAACACTGCTAGTTATGGACTGGTTGTTGGACTTATCATGGACTAGTTTTCAGATGGTTCCCTGAACTGTTTCTGTTTGGGCAGTATTTATTTATTTATTTTTTTAATTTATTAAAATAGTTTTGGGCGACTGGTTCGATCGGTTGATAGACGAGTTCTGAACCAGTTAAGGAGAGATTGTTGGACTATTATGGTTGTTGATGAGGTTATAGGTTCATTGTTGGACCGGTTATTGACCGATTGTTTCCACTTGTTGTTGGACCGGTACAAGACCAAGTCAGGGAGGACAAGAAGGTACCAGACGGAACCACAACATACCAGATAGGTCCAGTGGGAACCAGACAGAATGAGATGGTGTCACCAGAGCCAAGAAGTACTGAGGTTCCAGGTAGAATTGGGAGGTCCTGGTAGAGCCACAAGGTTCCAGGTAGCATCAGAAGGTTCCAGGTAGAACTAGGATCTACCAGGTAGAACCAGATAGAAGTTCCAGCTGGTTCTAAGCCGTGTTCTATGTTCTCCAGGGTCGGATGTGGTGGTGCTTCGGCTGCTACTTCTGCCTCCCCGTCCTCTTCACCGTTCTCTGCCAGATGGCGACGCGAAACGTCAACAGCGACTCCAACGCCGCCCAGAAGCAGCGTAACCTTGACGACCGCTCCTCCAACCAGAAGCGGCAGCAGCAGCAGGCGGCGGAGCGGCAGCTGAACTGCACGCTGCTGGCGCTGGCCGTGGTGTACGGCGTGTGCGCGCTGCCCGAGCACGTCTGCAACATCACGCTGGCCTACACACACATCGCCGTCTCCGAGGAAACGGCCGCCATGCTGGCGCTGCTGCATCACTTCCTGCTGTTCTTCAAGTCGTCAGTGACGCCGGTGCTGCTGCTGTGTCTGTGCAAGGTGAGTACAGCGTCGCCCTACAGTGTCGTACCTGGCTTTTGATATGGATCAGTGGGTGGGGCAGGTTGGCTCCCGATAGGAAGGCTGCAGGTTCGATTCCCATCTCCCCCTGTCCACGTGTCGAAGTGTCCTTGAGCAAGAAACAGAATCCCAACGGGTCCTAATGGATGGAACGAGTGTTTTGCACCTTTTTAGTGTTTTTTATTCTGCTTTAGTTGTATTTTTCTCTCACTCTGTTTCAAGTTTTGAATTTCAAATCAGACTCCTCATGTACAGAATTTTGTTTCAACCACGGTGTTGTGAAAGTCCTGGCAGTGTGTCCTGGCAGCAGTACGTAAAGCAGGTTCACAGTGTCAAAATAATACCAAAATGTTCTTAAAATAAGTAAATAGCAGAGACTAGGAGGGTAGGGAGGCAGCGAACCAAGAATTGCCCTGTGTATGGTACCGTTAGCATAACAAAACACCCCCGAAAACGTTTGACGTCACATGAGATTCAAACGGGAGAAAATGTTCAGTTTCATATAGAAAGTTTCACATTTTCAGCCAAAAAATTGGAATTCTTAAAAAAATAAAAATAAAAAAAATCCCCTTAGACATAAAAAAAACCTCTTTTAACCTGAAAAACTAATTTTGTGTAAAAACTTAAATCACTTAATTTTTTTTGTTTTTGCTTTTATATGAAAATGTAAAATTCTCACAATTTGTTTGTTTGAATAAAAAAAAAAACTTTTATTTTGAAAAATATATCTGCATTATTTTTAAAATAATAACTTCTGAATGTTTGACATTCATACCACAAAATTATTCTGGTTTTACATAAAAATTATTTTACAATTATCCTAATTTTTACATCAAAAAATCAAAATTTAACTAATTTACGGGTTTATTCTCTTCAGAGCTAACTTGAATATATATATATATTTAATGCAAATAACTTTAATTTATTAACAGTAACATTAATTCAAAATCTGTAAAAAATAAATAAATAAAAAAATTACTTTAAACTTGTGTGATGTAGCAAAGTGACGACTCATCAGAAACGTAAATATCAAGAAAAACTAGAGATGTTGTTTTTCTACGCTCTGGTGTTTCCATGGAAACGAGGCAGCGTGCGCTGACTGCCCCCCCTGTGGCTGTTTCAGGCTCTCGGTCAGACCTTCATGGACTGTTGCTGCTGCTGCTGCCAGGAGTGTCAGACAGGCTCCGCCCACGGCTCGCCCGCCACCGCCAAGCTCAAAGCGTCCAACGAGGCCGCCATCTTTTTCGACAAGGCCAAAGACACCTCGGCCATTCTCGCCATCTCCAGCTAGAGCCACCCAGGGAACCTCCTCCTCTTCCTCCTCCTCCTCCTCCTCTTCCTCCTCCAGCTGACAGGGAACTTTCTCCTCCACCTCCCTCTGCTCATCCTCACAACCTCCAGCTGGAGCTGCCATGGAGCCTCCTGCTGCTCCACCTCCTGCTGCTCCACCTCCTCTTTCAGCAGTACCTCCTGAACTCCTGCATTTTCCTGAATAATGTATCTGCTTGTGAAGTAATTTCACCTGAAGTGTGAAGCAGAAAGAACGGAGCAGTGAGGTGGAGGAGGTTTCCTCCTGCTCCACCCCGAGTCATTCCGTCAAGGGGATCAATACAGTTGTTAGAAAATAGGAAGAGGAGCAGTGAGGAAGAGCAATGAGGAGGAGGCGGAGGAGGAGGAGGAGGAGGAAGAGGAGGTGTAGCAGAGAGTCCTCAAAGTAATCAGAGTAGTTGTATGTTAACAATGTGACTAACGAAGCGTTGCAGCGTTCTGATTGGCTCCTCAGCCCTCAACACAGACTGACTGCAGCCACAGACTGTCCCACTAACCTGCTGCACCACCTGAACACACCTGGACCACCCCAACACACCTGGACCACCTGAACACACCTGGACCATCTGAACCACCTAAACACACCCCAACACACCTGGACCACCTGAACACACCTGGACCACCTGAACATACCTGACCACACCTGACACATCTGAACCATCTGGACACACCCGAACACACCTGGACCACCCGAACACACCTGAACCACCTGACACATCAGAACACACCTGAACCACCTGGACCACCCAAACACACCTGAACCACCTGACACATCAGAACACACCTGAACCACCTGGACAAACCTGAACACAACTTAACCATCCAAACACACATGAACAACCTGAACACACCTGAACACATCTGAACCACCTCACCTGAACTCTGAGGCTTTCAACACCTTTACAAGCTGAACACTTTCTGCCTCCTGCACAAAAACACTCCAACCGGGTAAAAAAGTTCCAGATCCCAGCAGACACGTCCGACTTTCTTTATGTGACATAATGCATCTGGATAAGGTTCTTGACTGGGCGTGTCGGTGGGTGACATTCTCGATATTCCTGGAGCTGCTCAGTGTGCCCGTTCACAGATTGCGCCCTGGGCGGCTGCCCACATCGCTCATAGCAAAATCCATCTCTGTATATAACAAATTCTCCCGATTCGCCACATTCGTGACAAATTAGTGAGAGAAAGTGACGGTGAACAATGGCGCGCAACACCTCGGAACAATATTAGTGACCGTGCGTAATGACTCGTGATGATCTGCCACCGTTTTGCGTCAAAATCGTGATCCGCGGTCAGGAATTGAGAATCGTGCATTCCGTGACTCGTCGTTGTTCTTTGTAAACGGCACCTTCAGCTACAAACATCGACACGTCTCTTCTGACACTGAAACACTTCCGTCTTAACGCCTCGATGTTTAATTCAGGTTTGACCCG
>NC_137630.1:30690253-30710253 GCF_963383615.2 Lipophrys pholis
AACACTTTTCTTTTTTGTGAAACCCTGAGAATCACACTCACCGTGTGAAATCCACTCACATGAAGCACCACTCCACTACAAGTGTGTGTGTGTGTGTGTGTGTGTGTGTGTGTGTGTGTGTGTGTGTGTGTGTGTGTGTGTGTGTGTGTGTGTGTGTCCGCCTCTTGTCGTGAAGCCGAAGGAATGAAGAGCGACAAGAGAGCGTTTGAGTCTCTGAGCCCAAACTCAGTGAACACAAACTAATCTGACCTGAATGTCGCACACACACACACACACACCCACACACACACACACACACACACACACACACACACACACACACACACACACACACACACACACACACACACACACACACACACACACACACACACACACACACACACACAACCAGGAGCACAATGTTAGTTTTGTTCGGTGGGAAAACTGATGAGTGAAGGAGTGAAGAGGAGGAGGAGGGGTAATACTGTTGTCATGACAACAACTGTGGGGTCCCGATGAAGAGCCAGGCTGACCGGGAACAAACACACACACACACACACACACACACTGGTGGGACCACCTAGTACTGCAGACAGGAAACACTGAGGCCTGTTTCTTTGTTGATTGGTATAAAAGTAGCTACACACACACACACACACACACACACACACACACACACACACACACACACACACACACACACACACACACACACACACACACAGGAGAGATGGATGGATGTAGGAGACGAAGTTCTTCTCAGTACGATCACGTCACAGCCGAATGACCAAATGACCGGATTCACTTCTGTTTTTGTCTGTTTGCTATTGAGTCGCTGAGAAAATCTCTCTCTCTCTCTCTCTCTCTCTCTCTCTCTCTCTCTCTCTCTCTCTCTCTCTCTCTCTCTCTCTCTCTCTCTCTCTCTCTCTCTCTCTCTCTCTCTCTCTCTGGAGAGAGAGAAACAGTCGATTCCTAACCGGTCTATAATAAATGTTTAATAAACGCTAAGAATGAATCATTAGTTCAGACATAAACAGAAAAAGTATAAAGGGCCTTTAGTTGATCCCTGAGGAACTCCAAAACCTTTTCTATAGCTGTATCTCACACACACACACACACACACACACACACACACACACACACACACACACACACACACACACACACACACACACACACACACACACAAAGTGGAAGGACTGATATGAGTGTTTGCTGCCACCTGTTGTTCTCGTATCAACATTGCAACTGAAATTTGAAAAAATCTAATCAAAATGAAACTGAATGTTTATGAGTGAATTGTTTTCCTGCACGACATCGCAGGAAATACTGACCTCTGATTGGCTGTCAACTGCTGTTTTTTTGTCACTTTTGGAAGAAAAAACTGGTGTTAGTCAGTCAAGCATGCCTTGTTGGAGGTTTGATGTTTAATTATTAAGAGTTTCATGCTAAATTGTTATGACTGATTTAATATCAGATTGTTAGGAAGGACATAACAAAATAAACTCAGATTAGATAAATGAATTGAGATTCACTTACAGTGTAAGAACATTATCACATTAACAGTTCATGTCACTTCTGACATGAACGTTAGAATGAACCCACTGGAGGGATCAGGAAGTCCCCTTACCGGGCGAGTAATCGTAGCACCTCTGAGCAGTAGAAATCATTTTACAATGAAGAGCAGACACTTCATGTGTGATGTTGATCAAATCTGTGAAATGTTTCCTTAAACATCTCCTCTGAGAGTCCGTTAGAACATGGAGGTCCTTGTACCTGTCGGCTATACTCCATGTTTGTATAGCTGTGTGCTCGCCTCAGGGTGCATTCCTCCCTACTTCTTCTTAACCCCCTGGATGATGTCACAGGGTTAAGGAAAGGTGTTAGGAGGGACTGTTAGGAGATAGGAGGGATTATTAGGAAGCACCTTATGTTTTTAGGCTTATAGCTGGGTGCTAACCTCCATGTTTGTAGTCCTACATACAGGTACATCAAAAAGTAAAATATTTTGGTTGTTAATTCAGATCGTGAAACTCATATTATATAGAATCATTATATTATATAGAATCACTACACATAGAAATGATCATTGAATTCTAGGTTATTTGTTAGCCAAAATCATCAAAATGACAACAAATAAAAGCTTGGAATATTTTACTCTATGTGTAATGGATTAACATAAAATAAGTTTGACTTTCTGAAATCACAAAAAAAATAATTATATATATTGAACTTTGCCATGATATTCGAATTTTTTGAGAAGTACCTGTACATGCTACCTTCCATCTTTGTAGTTCTGAAGCTACGACGAAAACTCTTCACACTCTTCTTGTTTGTGTCACATGACCAAATAAAACAAGGACGCCGTGGCGTTATTTCTCCATAGTATTTAATTAGTATCATACACAAGCATGTTTCTATTAAAACACATTATTTCAACTGAATCAAACAATAATGTACAAACAGGTTGAAGGTGACGTCATCCTGCACCGACGCGTCGTCATGACGTCAACAGGCTCAGAGTCAGGAGCTCAGTCCAGCTCAATCTGCATTTTACTTTTCAGAAAATCCCTTGCCTGGATTAAACCGACAGACTGTAGCAGTCGTTCAGATTTTTGTCTTAATTTTAACTGGGAAAATTAACATCATGCAGGTAAAACAGATTATATGAAGAATAGGAATAACTCCCGGCAGCACATTTATGGCGGGAATCAATGACAAGAAGCATCTGCAGTCTTGAGGAAAAGGGGGGGCAGACTTCTGCCCATGGCAGACGTTTACAGGCACCAATCCCTGCTGTGATGCCGTCATTTTATGGCTGATTCAGCAAAAGAATTAAAAAGAAAAAGTAATTGATCTGATCTGAACCTGTTGGCGGATCATCGAGCGACGTGTTGGTTCAGGATGAAAGTTGCCACCAAGCGATCTCCCATCAGAAACAAGAAAACAGGCCAAACTCTGTCCACCATGACCGAATTCCAGACGACTCAGCGGGGAGAGAAGTAGCGTAAGCACACGGTATCATGTGATCCTCCTCAGACGGAAAGAAACGCGTAGAAACATCACGTTCAACCACAACAGAGACTTTCACCACTTTATTGCACGGTTTTGATCACATGTGCAGCCGAGTGCGTACCTTACTTTCATTTTTTTTTGGGGGGGGGGGGGGGGGGGGGGGGTTCACTGGATTAAGGTCATTTCACTTTTACTTCATCAGGTCCTTCAAACACGAAACCTCTCGGCATGCAAACACAAGAGACTAGAGGCCGCTGGACCCGTCGCACCGCTTTAACCGACACCCGACGGGGGAAAGTGTCTGGTGGTCTCCACTATCAAGAGTCCAGCGAGGAACCTCAGTACCGGACTCCTATTCTCCGCCTCACCAGTTCAGAAAAACACCAGAACCTGAAACCAGGAGGAGCCGAGCTGCTGGAGGTCAGATCGGGTTCAGGTTCAGGTTCTCCTGTTTGCACCCGCTTTGTGCTTTTCCTTTCGTTCCGCCCAGAGACGGGTTTGACTGAATACTTTGGATCGTGGAGCAAATGTTCTGACGGAAGGAAGCTGAGCACTATCTGTGGACTCACCAGGAAGTTCCTGGACCGTCTGAAGCCTCCAGCTCCTCCAGTTTCAGGAATCTGTCCTGTAATTATCCAATCAGACGCTTCTCACTGTCGGGCTAAAGAAAGGAGACGCTGAGCTGAACTGACGGGAACATGAAAGAGCATTCGAAGACACCGAGGACACCCATAGCCTTTAGACTTCAATCCGACACTGATTGAGTTTGATCTCAGACATGAAGGAGTCTGATATCAGTTTTGATCTTTGAGTGGAGCTCTTCAGGTGTTACCATGAACTTACAGGTCTAAGTTCATTGCTTCGTCGTCAGAAGATCCACCTCATGATTCACTCTCTCACTGGGTTGCATTCGCCTGCGTCTGATTCAGGATCTTTAGTTTACTGATGTCTCAGTCTTTTGTTTTATGCATCTTCGGAGGTCTGATTGCGACTTCATAAGTGGTCTAACCTTTTAATTTACCGTCTTCCTGATGAGGTTTTTATGTTTCTATTGGTTTCAGTGACTGATTCGGCTCTTCAGTCGTCTGAAGTCCCATTTCGCCGCTCGGAAAGTTTGAATCGGCTTGAAAGTCTTGAGTTTCAGTGAGTTTGAGGAACTTCTTTGGAGGAGTAGCCCATTATCAGGTTCATGTATTTTGGCATCAGTTATATTGTTCTCAGCAGTTTGGTCTTCTGCATTAGAGGATTTGATCTTTATGTTGTGAGGATTTCACGTTCATGAACATCTAGGTTTGTCTCGTCGTTCCACTTGAGTTTAATCTTGTGTTGTCGGCGCTGGATTGTGAATTCTGGAAGTCTATTTCACACTTTTGATTAGTTCAGGTTTTCTTAGTCTGACTGTGAGAGGTTGGACGATTCGTCGATTAGCTTTCTCAAACGCAGACTAAATAAAGGCCCCTGGTCTCCTGGTACCCAGTTAATCCCGACGGTGAGAAGCAGGAGAGACTCCTCTCCCATCATGCATTGCTTCCCATGTGAAAACACGTCCACACCGGGAGCGTTCAGACAACAACCTTCAATCTTCAATCTTCCTGGCTGTTCTGCAGTGCGATTGGCTGCTGGCAGGACCAGGACGTGATGTGAACCAATAGAGAGACAGAGCTCAGAATCTGGACTTGAATTAAATAAATCCCTAAGAAAGAGGAAGATGTGAGAATGGACGAGGCGACGCTATTAATGTGTTTACAGGTGAGACTATTTGGAGAAGTTTTGATTGGGTGAATATTTTCTGCCGTCATTAAAACATCGTCCAGCCGCTATTGTTTTTATTATCGTGACCTAAAACGACTGGCTTTTAGTTCATAGTTGGTTTAATTAGATCAAACAGCCTCAAAAGAGGGAAAAAGAATCAGACTCTATGCAGACGACGATCTGCTCTTTGAACTGTGGGAATGAAGTGACAGTATCTGATACTGGCCGAACGTTTGACGCCCTAGTTTCAGCCCAGCATTGGTGTGTGTGTGCAGGTGATGCTGACAGATACTATAAATGGTTGATTTCTACCGTTTCTGTCTCGTAAACACCTGAAATGTGAAACAACAAATATGCTGACTTGTCGTGTCACGCTAGCTCATTAGCTGCAAGGAGGTCACATGACAGCCACGGTCCAATCAGCAGCCAACTCAGAACAGAAACTGAAACACTGAACTGGTTAAACAAAAAAAAAGCTGACTTATAAAGTCCAAAAAAATAAGAAACGACAACGAGAATAGAAAATAATAGAAATGCAATAAAAAGCTAAAAGGTACAGAGACATGAAGAGACTCCTCCTGACGACAGCAGGTCATGTCACGATAAGAAGATTATTAACATTATTCTCATTATTAATATCTTACAAAACCAAAAATCAACAGTGCAATAAAAAGGTCGGAATCATCCCTCGCTCGCTCGAGAGAGAGAGAGGGAGAGAGAGACGGCGAGGAGGCGGGGCTTGGCGACGACAGAGCAGGAACATCGAAAAATTAAGAAAAAAAAGGAGAGAGGGGGAGGACGAGCAGTTTACAACAGACGAGGAGGAGGAGGAGGAGGAGGAAGAGGGGAAAGGAAGGACGGCGTGCACTGATACAACCCGACACCTCAGCTCAGCTCAGGGCGAAAAAATACTCCTTCAAATACTCGAATACGAAGGAGAAATGATCCCATGAACTCCGAGTGAAACTCCAGCTGGAGGTTAGGATTCAGGACGTACCAGTGCATATCCGAGGGGGGGGGGGGGGTAGATGTACACATGGGTGGAGGATGACGGGGGCAGGAGGGGAGTTAGGGGGTATTAGAGGGTAACGAAGGGCCTTGTTGTGTTGTGTAGTGTAGATGTTTTTCTCAGGAACTCCTCTTAGTCCTGGAGTGTTGGATCAACCACTGGAGAGTGATGTCTGCAGAGACAGAGGTGGAGGTGGGGGGGTTATCTCAACACCAACTATAGGGGGGGTTCATTTAATCAGATATGCACTATATTGCCAAAAGTATTTGCTCAGATCTCCAAATTGTTGCATTCAGGTGAATAAAATCAAGCAATTCGACTGTTTCTACAAACATCAGAGAGAGGAGGTGTCTCAGTGAATTGCGGCGAGGTGCAGTGATAGGATGCTACCGGTGCAATAAGTCCAGCAGGGAAACTTCTGTAACAAAGTGGAAGTGACTGGGAACAAGAGTGTGCAGAGGTCGGTGGTCGACTTACAGACTCCCAAAACTTCACGTGACCTTCAGATTAGCTCCAGAAGAAGCATAGAGCTTCATGGAGGGTTTTCCACGGCCGAGCATCCTAACCTCACATCACCAAGCGTCTGATGCAGTGGATTAAAGCACACCGACACTGGACTCGTGGAGACATGACGGATTACGATTCTCTGTCTGGCTGTCTGACGGACAGTCTGGGTTTGATGGTTTCCAGGAGAACATTACCGATTGTACCGAGTGTAAAGTTAACCCCTATTTTTGAAGATGAGCCGTTCCTCTTCTAACACGACTGTGCACCAGAACAGGAAGCAGGTCCACAAAGACCTGGAGGATCCAGGTTGATCCCGACCTCAGCCCGACCAAATACTTTTGGAATAAATGAGCGCGAGCCAGGCCTCCTCATCCCACTTCAAGGTCTCGCCTCACAAATGGTCCAAAGTTCCTATCAACACACTCCTGAACCTTTTTGGAAGCCTTCCCAGAAGACCTGGAGCTGTTCGAGCTGCAAACGGTGGACCGACATCATAATAAATCCTCCGGATTAAGAATGGGTGGTTCACATGCGTGTGAAGGCAGGCGAGCGAATACTTTCGGCAACATAGCATACATTTATAATGTGTGTGTGTGTGTGTGTGTGTGTGTGTGTGTGTGTGTGTGTGGTACCGATGTTGTCTTTCTCCTTGCAGCTGATGGAGTAGCAGCAGATCTCTCGGTCCTGGATCGCTGACAGATTCCTGAGACACAAACACACGTTAGAAGAAACTCGACGTGACAACGTCGGCCTGTTGATGACATCACGGCGTCTTGAACAACTGTGTGTGTGTGTGTGTGTGTGTGTGTGTGTGTGTGTGTGTGTGTGTGTGTGTGTGTGTGTGTGTGTGTGTGTGTGTGTGTGTGTGTGTGTGTGTGTGTGTGTGTCACTTACATCCTCTCTATGAGCTCCTTCTCATCCAAAGCGCCAGGAAGGTCCCTCTTATTCCCCAAAACCAGAACCTGCAGACAGATAGGACACACACTTCAGACTGGAGCACGTCAGTTCTAAAAAGACTGGACCTGGTCCAGTGGAACCAGTTCTGGATCTGTTCTGAGGTCCAGGATTTCTAGTTCTGCTTTGAACATGTCCCACTGCTTTCGAGTCTGCGGTTGTGTAATAGTCAGTGGTTGTGTTGGTTGTGGACTGTGGTGCTCACAGGAATCCCCTGCAGCTGCGGTTTGTCCAGCAGGTTGTGTAGTTCGTTCTTTGAGGCTTCGATTTTCTCCGGATCCGCAGCGTCGACCATGTAGCTGCAAACAGGGCGGAAAGGCTCGTCAAAACCACACAACAAATAAGACAAAACCACGCAAGAATCTTTGGCAGAATTCCACTGAAAACCTTGTAGAAACATGAAAATAAACTAAAAAACAAAGGAAAAACTAAGAAGAACCAGCATCTGGTTCTTCTCAGTTTTGGATTTATTGGTTTGTGTGTATGTATTTTAACAACTTTCCGGAAAAAAACTACTTGCCCAAATTGTATGAAATGATCAGGGATGATTTGTTATCATCCAAGGACCAACCGATTAGATTTTGGGACGTTAGCGACAAACCGTTTCTGAATAAGTCCCATAGAAAAGGGATGGGAGAGGACTCCACAGTGGAGGTAGATGACGCGCAGCTCGACCAATGATCACAGAGGTTGTGTCCATCGGTTCAGAGCAGACGTACTTGGGTTAATAAATATTTGATAATTGTACGTGGTCCATTGTAGCGTCACAGGCTGTACGATGTTTTAACAGACTTACACGATGGCGCTGACTCCTCGGCAGTAACGCTCCCACATGCTCCTGAAGCGAGGCTGACCGCCGATATCCCACAGCTACACACACAAACGCGTGGAAAAAAATTAATTAAAAGAATTTACATCATTTAAGAAACTCGATAAAAATTGGGCGACTTGGTAAATGTCGGCAATGGAAGAGGAGCCAGGAGTCAAACTACTCACCTTGATGGTGACGTTGCCCTTGGTGATCTTTCTCATGTTGAACCCAACTGTGGGAATCATGTCTTCACTGAACTGGCCCGACTGTAACACACACACACACACACACACACACACACACACACACACACACACACACACACACACACACACACACACACACACACACACACACACACACACAGCTTAGATGTCAGTATTAAGGAGGTCGACCTTCAGCAATCATGTCAGTGACCCTGTGATGACTGGACATCATGGTTGGTTACGACCTGGAGGTCAGAGGTCACTGAACCAGCGGGTGGAAGGGGGCCACACTCATACAGCTGATGTGCGGCCCTGCGGACAGCCTGAGACAGGAGTCTGTGTGTGGGGGGGGTCTGGGTGTATTGAAGTCTGGGTGTGCAGGAATCCGGGTCTGCGGGGATCCGGGCCTCGGGGGCTCCGGGGAGGACAGACTCAGCTGGGAAACACGCAGGATGCAGATGTGGAAGCGGCCGGAGCTCCGGGTCACTGACAGCCGTGCTGCCCGGACGCCACCGCTCCCGGCCGGGCCACGTAACCCGCAGCCGGGCCGGACTCCACAGCCGGGTCTCCTCGCGGGACCGTGGAGGTCCGGAGCCCCGCTGACCTCACCCCTCCTCACCGCAGCAGGACAACAATGGACCCGGCCAGATGCTAGCTGACAGCTGGCCGCCGGGGCTTCCGACTCACCGCGATCACGTTGACGAAGGTGGTCTTCCCGGAGTACTGCAGCCCCACCAGGGTGAGCTCCATCTCCTCCTTCCAGAAGAGCGCCTTGAACCAGTCCAGCAGCTTGTTGATGAGCGCGATCATCTTCGTCCTCCGCGGTCAAGCTAACGCGGCTAGGCGGCTACGCTGCGGCGGCTAGCTGGCTAACGCCCCGACGGCTCCGGGATCTCTGGACGCGGGCAGGCACCGTGACACGCGTGGGCGGTACCGGGGAGAAACCGACGGCGGCGGCGGCTGGCTTCACATGAACCGGGGAGAGGAGGCGGAGAGTCGGTGTTTTCGGGCTGGACCGTCCGGCTCCGGCTCGTCTGGTGTTTACTACCGACGCCTTTTCCTCTGAGCAGCGACGACTTCAAGTCCCACAATGCACCGCGGCGCGTCGCGAGTCTTCACAATGAGAGTCTCGAGGCGTAATAAACGTCTTTATGAATAATAAGCAAATATGGAGCCTTTATTAATAATATACATGATTATTCTTTATGAATAATAGACAAATATTGAGTCTTTATTAATAATAAACACATAATTATTCTTTATTAATATTAAACAAATATTTTGCCTTTATAAATAATAAACACATAATTATTCTTTATGAATAATAAACTAATATTTAGCCTTTATTAGAACTAAATGCATAATTATTTTATGAAAATTAGACAAATATATCGCCTTTACTAGAAATAACCAAATTATTATTATTTATGAATAATAAACAAATATTTAGCCTTTGTCAATAATAAGCTAATAATTATTGTTTATGAATAATAAACAAATAGCCTTTATTAGAAATAACCTAATAATTGTGTACCAGGGGTGTCAAACACATTTTAGTTCTAGGGCCACAAACAGCCTAATCTCATCTTGAGTGGGGCCGGATTGGTAAAATAGGGCCATAATAACCTTTGAATTTAAACTTTGAAGTTTTTCTTTGTTGTGGGACAGAGTATACATGATGAAAATGTAAAAAGTTTCACAAAATCCAACAATTACTGCTGAAATCTCAACATAAATGGAATTTGATGGTCCTTCTGGTGCAAAATACAGTGAAATGTCCCAATAAACAAAAGCTTCTATATCTGTTGCATTATGCTTTTTTTTAAATTTTTTTTTTTACAAACTCACCCTGACAGCATGGCGTTGAAGCTAAAGCTAGTCCTGGTCCAGAATATCTCCCAGGTTCCGGCTCTGCAGGTCAACGTTAAACCACCAGTGTTACTAGAGGTTTATAAAATTTCTCTCTCAGATGTTTTGGCCAAATATAATAACTTTTGTTTTATCTGAGTTCAGAAGCCGGAAATGATCAGAATCATCTGGCTTCATAGATAAACAGATTAGCGTATCATCAGCATAACAATGGAAGTTAATGGAGCGTTTCCTCATAACAATCCCCACAAGAAGCATGTATGATGTTACAAATACACATCCTAAGACAGAAACCTGTTGAATTCCATGTTTATGAGTTATTATTTTATAATAATGTGAATACTTGGGACCTTCTGCGGGGCCGCTAACAGAACCACCTGCGCTCAGTTGGCTCGACTATGTTTGCATCTCCTGCTAGCCGGGATGTTTGGAGGGTGCAGACCCGATTCTCTAATTCAGTGAGCATCTCCTCGGATGCTAACCAACTGCTACACTTAGCACAGGTACTGTTATCACCAAAGCACGCCAAGGAGTAAGCGTCAAACACACCGAGCAAAAAAGAAAGAAAGTGGACGTAGAACGGGCGAGACAAGCCAGAAGTGTCATCGCCAATGCTAACGCTAAGCTAAAACAAGCCAGGATTCACAGTCTACCGACCGGAGGACAGTTTGAGCAGCAATGTTGTGGAAAGCTTCAGGACTTTATGGATATGCAATGTGTTTCTAACAGTGTTTTATTGTGAAAGGGCAGTTGGAGCAGAGTGAAGTTGACAGGTGTGTTTGAGCAGTGACATTTTATTGTCGAAACGTCGCGTTCAGAGTTCTCTGACCGCTCCAGTCCAGGATGGAAATGACTGACGGGGTCAGAATTTGGACCTGAGCTTCTTCTTGGCCTCTGGTGTGATCCAGACTCTGTGGGGGAGTCGAACCTCTCAGGTTGAGAGATTTTCTCCAGGATCAGTTCTGTTTGGGGTCCAGCTGGAGGTTCTGCAGCCAGACGCTGACCCGCTCCTCCAGGTTCTGTTGATTCTCTGGGTTCTGTTGGTCCGCTGGTCGTGGTATTTGCTGGTTCTCTTGCTGGCGAAAAGAAATGAACACAGAAGAACCACATGAAGGTCAGCTGAGACGCCTCGCCGCTGGACTCAGTCTGACGTCCAGGTTCTGGTAGGCAGTCATTTTTGCGTTTTCGTTTCAGAAAAGCTTCGTGTCTACATGGCAGCGTTTTGAAAATGTTGTCCGTTTACATGGAAACGGCAGAATTGCTGAAAATGATGCATTTTCTCAGTTTGGCTTCAGTACCTCGGAGAGCTGCAGCTGGCTGCTGTACTGAGCCAGAGTGGAGTACAGGAAGTGGTACTGCTCCGGGGTCTGGATCATCCCTCCTCTGCAGCGCCGAGGACGAAAGGACAGGTCACAGAGGACGGGATTACCACAAAGACATGAGGAGGAGGAGGAGGAGGAGGAGGAGGAAGAAGAGGAGGAGGAGGAAGGATTTGACCCACCTGTCTAGTCGAAGCTGACAAACGATCTCCAGAACATCAACCTGAGCTGATTCTCTGAGCTGCTGACAGCCGATACTGCTCGCTATGAAACACCCGGTTCTCCCAATACCTGCACTGAGGTGGAGGAGGAGGAGGAGGAGGAGGAGGAGGAGGAGGAGGAGGAGGAGGAGGAGGAGGAGGAAGAGGAAGAGGAAGAGGAAGAGGAAGAAGAAGGAGGAGGAGGAAGAGGAAGAGGAAGAGGAAGAGGAAGAGGAAGAGGAAGAGGAAGAGGAAGAGGAAGAGGAAGAGGAAGAGGAAGAGGAAGAGGAGGAAGCATGAGGATGATCTTTTGAAGGGATCTCAGGATGGGAGGCGCTTATTTAGATATAAATATACAGATTGTTTTTTTAGAAACTGGAACAGAAACCAGAACCGACCTGCAGTGGACTACAATTGGTCCGGGGCCGGACGCTGTGATTGGCTGAGAGCCGGTGGGTGGGACCAACGACCTTCGGTACGTCTCCACCTCCTCTACTAACCGCAGCAGAGGAGCAATGCATTGTGGGATGTGGTGGTCCGGCCAAGAGGTGAACCAGAAGTGACGCACGACACGACGCTCCGACAACAGCTGTGTGCACAAACAACACAACACTGTCAACAAACAAGAAAACAATGTTACAAACAACACATCACAGAATCAACAAACAAGAAAACAATGTTACAAACAACACATCACAGAATCAACAAACAAGAAAACAATGTTACAAACAACACATCACAGAATCAATAAACAAGAAAACAATGTTACAAACAACACATCACAGAATCAATAAACAAGAAAACAATGTTACAAACAACACATCACAGAATCAAGAAACAAGAAAACAATGTTACAAACAACACATCCCAGAATCAAGAAACAGGAAAACAATGTTACAAACAACACATCACAGAATCAAGAAACAATGTTACAAACAACACATCACAGAATCAATAAACAAGAAAACAATGTTACAAACAACACATCACAGAATCAAGAAACAAGAAAACAATGTTACAAACAACACATCCCAGAATCAACAAACAAGGAAACAATGTTACAAACAACACATCACAGAATCAAGAAACAATGTTACAAACAACACATTACAGAATCAACAAACAAGAAAACAATGTTACAAACAACACATCACAGAATCAACAAACAAGAAAACAATGTTACAAACAACACATCCCAGAGTCAACAAACAAGAAAACAAATGGACTTACAAACAACACAACACTTATCAATGGCATAATAACACAACATTAACAAACAAAAAAACAAACAATGTTACAAACAACACAACATCAGCAAACAAATAAACAAACATCACAACCTCAACAAACGATGGCGCAAACAACACAACAGTGTCAACAAAACGAACAATGCAATTAACGGCACAACCTCAAAAATGAGGTAACAGACATCACAACAACACATCAAAAAACATTAAAACAAGCAACACCATATCAACACAGACCATTAACACAACATCAACAAACAATGTAACAAACAAAACACAGTATCAACAACAAAACATCCACACAACATCTATACAACACAACAAACACCAACAAAATACACAAGTTAAACAAACAACGTGACACAAAATAAAAGACACGTTTTAGCAACAAAGCACAACACAGAACAATAAACATCAAAACATTAACAAGAACTCATGAAACAAACAAGAGCAGTAGAAATGTTTACCTGGACCTCCACGTCCGTGACGGTGAATCCGATTCTCTCCTGGACGTCTTTCACTCGAAGTACAAATCTGCCGAATCGACTCGTCCCCGCCTCATCTTCATCTCCGTCCTCCTCCTCCTCCTCCTGCTCCTCCTCCTGCTCCTCCTTTCGGAGCCTCTCCCTCGGCTTAGGCCAGTAAACTTCACATTTCTGAGACAAACAGACGAGTTTGGCTCAAGAGGCCATCAACCAGAAAAGTTTTCCCATCAGCTGGGGCGTTTTCCAAAAGTTGCATTTTCAGTGTCTCTGACAGTGTTGTAAAAGTTACCTTGAAAAAGTAATCCTATTACTGGTTACTACTTACTCCTTTAAAAAGTAACTTGCTTTGAAAAGTAACTAAGTTAGATTAAAAGTTACTTTTTATTTACTTTGAGCTACCGGTTTCCCCCCCCCCAAAAAAACATATGTGGGGGGCTTCCTGACAATATATTACACACACAAATCACGAAAATAGTGGATCATCTCCACAGGTGTGTTTTTGTTGCAGTGTTAAGGTTCAATGTTACTTGAGCGAGTTGGCCTGTGATTGGCTGAGAGTGGAGAAGGGGGCGGGTCAGGTGAGCGTGCCGAGACTGCGGGTTGGAGGAGAATGTAGGAGCGGCCCAGTTCTGTTCAGTAAGGAAGCGGCGTTACAGACAAGAAACTTGTCCGTCCTGCTCTGACACGTGTTTCTGCCTCTCTACATTGAGGCTGCCATCTTTACTTCCACCACTAGAGGGAGACATACATCCGACCCACAGACTGTGCTACTTGACGAACAGCAGCGGCTCACCTCGTTGTTCTCCTTCAGTCGGGTAACCATGACGATGATGCGGCTCCCCTCCTGCCACACCATGTCCCAGAAGTCAGCAACGGTGTGCACCATCGGCCCCTGGGTGGCGATGTAGGCCCGCGGCGCACCTCTGAATCCCTGCAGAAGAAGAGGAAGGAGAAGAGTTAAGTCCAGAAGAAGAGCCTCCTGCTCCAACTTCACTCAAACGTCTCCGTTCAGACACCACATGCTGTTCTCGTTTTCGTTGTTCTTTTATCTTCGTGAACTCTCTCACTGCTCTGGAGCAGACGTACTGAAGACCCAGAACAGTGTGTGTGTGTGTTCCAGACGCAGCCGGTGCCTGTGAACCCGGCGCAGGCGCTCAGTGGTTCCCATCAGAACCCATACAAGGTTCGACCCCCGCATCCGAAACAAGGAAACAGTGTCTGTGCACTTCAGGGGGAGGAGCCAGCGCCTCACTTCCTCCCTCACTTCTTGTTTCTTCTGTTTCACACACACACACACACACACACACACACACACACACACACACACACACACACACACACACACACACACACACACACACACACACACACACACACACTCAAATATTTTGTCAAGAGTACTCCCACATAGTACTTCTTCCCACAGAGCAATCCTCCATCCCAGAGAGTACTCCACCCTCAGAGTACTCCTTCCTTAGAGTACTCCTCCCTCAGAGTAATCCTCCCCCCTGAGATTACAGACTGCGACTGACCCGGATGAAGTTGGCGTTGATGTAGCGGTCTGGCCCCGCCTCTTCTTCTGGGCTCCTCAGCACCACCCGACTCTCTGGGTCTGAAACAAGAGCAGTTAGGAGTTAGAGGTGGAGAAGAGGTGGAGGAGGAGGAGGAGGAGGAGGAGGAGGAAAAAGAGGAAGAGGAGGAGGACTGACTGGGCAGGATGGTTTTGTATCTGTCTTTCATGGTGTGTCCGGGAACGTCCAGCTCGGCCGCGCTCACGAAGTTGGGAGGGATTTTCTGTGGAGGAGACAGGGACGCGCCGGGAGTGAGATCAAACGCACCTCGTCTAAAGTCATCAGAGAAACTTTGCTGAACTGTCGCCCTGCAGTCGCTGACGTCCAAACTATCGTCTCCAATGAGGAGCAGCTTTGTTACTATTTGACTAAACTCCTGTTTACTGGAAGAGGAGCGCCTCGCGTTTGTTTCGGAAATTTTATCAGTTCAAACAGCAACGTTCTGAAAACTATCTCCATGTACACCGCAGCGGTAGAAACAGTAGTATAACAACTAGGTACTGTGGCCGTAGTACGCCATGCTTGCTGGCAGCTTTTCCGCCGGTGTTTTCAGAAAGTCTTGTTTTCGCCCGTCTTCACCACGATAGAGACGCAACTTTTTTCAAAAAGTTCCACTTTGGGAGCTGTTCTCATATAGTTTTCAGATCCGAGAGCGTCTTCCTCCACTAGCTGACGTAGCTTCAGCTAATGTCCAGATCATAGAGCATCTTCCCTCTATATAGTTCCTGGACGGAAATAGGAACCTCCCACATTCCCTGACTTCACCCTCCCAGGTGTGGCTGGCGGAGGTGAGCGTTGCCGTGGCGACATCAAGGTTACCTGGTACTCGGCGTTGAGCACTTTGGCGTCCCTGGCCGCCTGCTGCAGCAGGGCGTGGGTCAGAGGTCGCGAGGACGTGTGCAGCAGCTGAAGCCACACCTCCTTCGGGGTGGAGACAGAACAGACGGGCTCCGCCCCCAGACTGCTCACGTCCAATAGCAACGAGAGGTTAGAGCCCCGCCTACAAAGTAAAAAACACAGAGTTCAATGAGAAAAAGAATAACTTGAGGAATTCAGAGGCGAAATCTATAAAACATGGTATTTTGTCATAAAGTAAATGTGTTGGTCAGGATTTCATGCTTAGTAGCAACTTTGTTGATGCGTTCAGGTGCATCACGTAAACCCGCCCAGGGTGGAGAACCAGCCAGGACCGCCATTGAATATAGCAATAGCAATGTAAGTATCGTTGTCAGCCGATACTCAAATCTGAAATCTGAAAAGTGTTACTGGGACGTCACAATTCATTCTCAGGTATTGGGTGAAAAAGCAGAGGTGGAGGGTTTCTTTCCCAACTCGTCCCTCCAACATAAAACATAACAGAGACATGAGACTAGATCAGGACCTGCAGGATGAGCATCCCACGTTCTCAGTCCAGGAAGTTTTCGTCTTAGTCTTTTCGTTTTTAAGAATATTATCAGTTTATTGGGATGTTTCTGCTTTGTTTAGTGTTAGGGTTCTGTCGCTAGGCAACATGCAGGTTGTTTCATCTCCATGGCAACCTGACTGGTCCTAGTGTATCTGTGGCGTGAATGTGCCCCCCCCCGTAACACACACACACACACACACACACACACACACACACACACACACACACACACACACACACACACACACACACACACACACACACACACACACACACACACACACCTTAAGTTTTACTCACCTCTCCTGCAATCGGACGGAGGCCTTGCGAGGGGGCGTGGTCATGGGCGGAGGAGTGATCGGTTCTTCACCCAGGGAGGAGGTGGCGTGTGTCGATTCAGTCATGATGTGTGTGTGTGTGTGTGTGTGTGTGTGTGTGTGTGTGTGTGTGTGTGTGTGTGTGTGTGTGTGTGTGTGTGTGTGTGTGTGATGAGGTGGAGTTGCTCTCAGCGTCTCGTCATGACTTCCCGGCGCCTCCTGCTGGACGAGGGAGACAAGACGATGGTTACCTCAATAGAAACCTTCCCTCGATCCACCCCGACCTCCTCCGCGCTCCGCCTGCATCACGTCAGACACCTTCAGCCTCGCTCGGCTCCGTCTTTCAGTTTTATGAACGTGAAGAACCTCGACGACGCTCACCGCCGGAGACGCTCCGTCTCTCAGCTTGACTTGACTTCTGATCTGAACTTCCTCCGATCAGCTCTCACTGCAAACTACGACCAACAAATAACTGACGCATACAAGCTGCTGTCAGACGTGTGTGTGTGTGTGTGTGTGTGTGTGTGTGTGTGTGTGTGTGTGTGTGTGTGTGTGTGTGTGTGTGTGTGTGTGTGTGTGTGTGTCAGTGTGTGGGTGGTGAGCTGACTTCCTGTGATGAGGAAACTCTTCCGATGGAGACATACTCGAAGGTTTCAGATCTAACCGATGCGGAAACTCTCTGAACACACACACACACACACACACACACACACACACACACACACACACACACACACACACACACACACACACACACACACACACACACACACACACACAAACGCACACAAAGTCAGAAAACTAATGTGTTTTTCAAAGTTGCAGAGTAGAAGCCCTGGTTGCCGTCAGAGTTCCGGGTTGAAACCCGGGGCAGTTTCCAGGACTTCAGAGTTCTGCCCCGTCACTCAAGAGCTCATTTTCATCGAGCAAAGAGCATCTTCGCTTCTGCCCCATTTTCCCTGCTAATGGTCGACATTTACCCTCCATGTTGGGGGCGTCCCTGAAGCGGAGGCCCTGGTCACTGTAACTATTCACTGCTTCAAACAGTCGCCTTACTTTGATGATCACTGCAGAGAAAAAGCAAAGGTTCCGTTTACACGGCAATGATTTCAGAACAGAAAGTTTTCATAGTGTTTCGTCAGTCCGTCTCCATGACGACGACCCTCAGAGCCACTGAAAATGCAACTCTTTGGAAATGGCTTCCAAGGTGGAAGTCTTCGAAAAAGCTCCGGCTCTGTCGTCGCGTAAATGAGAGGAAACACTTTCTGGATGTTGGACTCAGTCCCAATGTGCACGAGTCATAGTAACTAGTTCTTCTGCACATGCTCAGTAGAAGGACAATAAGAGCTCCTCATGACTCCCAGTCCAGATTCTCATGGGACTTGGTACTTTTATTGTAATAACGCCGTAATAACTATCCAACTTGGTCGTCTGCCTGTGGTCCGTGTTCTCCCGTTGTTATTGTTTATAGCGTTTTGTTTTCTGCCGCATGTGTGTGTGTGTGTGTGTGCTTTCATGACAAAAAACAAATAACAGCACCCACTAGTGGCCTGGCATGATAACTACATCATTTTTAGTGTTTCTGCCGCTTCAGCGTAAATGTTTCTGAAACGAAAATGCAAAAACAAAACCCGAAAAGTTGTCTTGTAATCGAGGCCTCAGTATCTGTAAAGTCTGGTCACATCGTTGTGTTATCGTTTGTTGCTGTTTAACTCTTCTCTGATTCAGATAAATCCAGAACTCATGATGAAGCTGCTGCGTTGTGGTTCCTGCACCGACCACAGTGGCCTCCGGAGGCGCTGTAGCTCCTGTTTACTTGTCAATGCAGCCACTTGTGTGGTACCAACAGACACTGGAGGCTCACGTGTTGAGCAGCAGTCAAACAAGTCCAGAGACGATTCCACGTGTTTGTTCAGTGAAAGCAACGAGTGTGCGATCGGATCTTACCGCTCACAGATAATCTGTCGGTCGCTCACATCAGCGAGACGCGTTTCCTCCTGGACTGGGGCTGCGACTAACCAGACTAACCGACTGGACTAACCACCCGGGAGACCGTCTGCGATCTGCTCCGGCCTTCCCGGTGCCAAAGAGACGAGTGACTGAGGAACTCGGGGCAAGAAGAAACAAGTGATGGCAGAGAGAGAAAGTGATAGTGAAGGAGGAGGAAAAAGAGGAGGAAAGGAGGAGAGGAGGAGCAGCAGGAACAGACATGTCCTGTTTTCCTGGCCGTTACGACTGCGAAGCGTGGAGGTGAGAGAGGGAGAGGTGAGAGAGAGAGAGGTGAGAGAGGGAGAGGTAGAGAGGGAGAGGTAGAGAGGGAGAGGTGAGAGAGGGAGAGGTAGAGAGGGAGAGGTAGAGAGGGAGAGGTGAGAGAGGGAGGGGTAGAGAGGGAGAGGTGAGAGAGGGAGAGGTGAGGGAGGGAGAGGTAGAGAGGGAGGGAGAGGTGAGAGAGGGAGAGGTGAGAGAGGGAGAGGTAGAGAGGGAGAGGTAGAGAGGGAGAGGTGAGAGAGGGAGAGGTAGAGAGAGGGAGAGGTGAGAGAGGGAGAGGTAGAGAGGGAGAGGTGAGAGAGGGAGAGGTAGAGAGGGAGAGGTGAGAGAGGGAGGGGTAGAGAGGGAGAGGTGAGAGAGGGAGAGGTGAGAGAGGGAGAGGTGAGGGAGGGAGAGGTGAGAGAGGGAGAGGTGAGGGAGGGAGAGGTGAGAGAGGGAGAGGTGAGGGAGGGAGAGGTGAGAGAGGGAGAGGTGAGAGAGGGAGAGGTGAGAGAGGGAGAGGTGAGAGAGGGAGAGGTGAGGGAGGGAGAGGTGAGAGAGGGAGAGGTGAAAGAGGGAGAGGTGAGAGAGGGAGAGGTGAGAGAGGGAGGGATGCTCCAGGCGCTGATTATTACCAGCTGCTCGTCAATCACTGCTGTCACATTCACACATTCCTCCATTATTACCTTCATATTTTCACATAACGACACAAAGCGAACGTCTCTGCGGGGGAACAAACTCTTTAGTGAGCGTGTTTGTTGTGCGGCGAGAGAAACGCTTAGCGGTCTGTGTAACGGCGCCGTCACGCCGGCACCGCTTGATCCGGACGGAGAGCGCAGGGCATTCTGGGTAGTTAGTTAACAAACAAAGCTAACGGGCAGACATGGAGTAGTGAGGAAGAAGTAGTGAGGAAGACTCTCATTGATATCTGGTCTGAAGACTTTATGTCGCGGTTGCTTGTTGGCTAGCCATTAGCCACTAGCCGGCTAAAGGGGGCGGGATTCCCGTTTTCGTTCCGGACCAATCAGTGATAGTTTAATTTGCTCAAATTGTTAACTTTATACGTTATCTTTAACTTCTGAAACATGGTTCACATTGTGTGTT
>NC_137630.1:30715253-30737753 GCF_963383615.2 Lipophrys pholis
AAGATGGTGAAGCCATCGAAACCCGCGTTTGCCAAGAAGTTCTTCATCTTGGGAGTTTGTGACGAAGGTGGAGACGGTGGGCCTTCCTCAGGCGGTAGACTGAAATGAAGTCTGTCTGATTTTGAGGACTCTCTAAGAAGAGGGAAGGTCACAAGGGTCAGACACCACCTGGTGGCAGAAAGCAGCGTGACACCTCAAAGGTCCCGGGCGTCGCGGTCAGACGGCTGGTAAACCCACGCTGACGCTTTGACTTTCACACAACGAAGAGCAAAAAAAAAAAACCTAATGTCTTCTGCCCCCTCTTGGTTGGAGATTCCCCCCATCAATCTGAAGCCGTCGTTCTCGCCTCCGTCTGTCTGCCATCTTGCCGCCGAGCAGCTGCAGACGTTGTCCAGTCTGCAGGATCCACCTGACGATCAGGGGAACTCCAGTCGGCCGGTTTGTGAGAAAACTTGCAGAGAAACCAGAAGCGCTGCCCACTCGTCAACCTCCAGCCTCCTGACTCGTACCACACGAGACTTCTGCTTCCTGTTTGTCTCTGAACAACTAAACCAGGCAGCAGAAAGCGAAAGTCAACAATCTGATGAGTCTTGCATTTTTTATTTGGCGACTATTCAACATAATAATCGGTTCAAGTGCTCCAATATAACAAAATAAAATATGCGTCGGGCCCTTTGCCACATGGTCAAAAATAACGTCTGTTCTGTCATCACACACCTGACGTCATCACCTGGAGGTTTATCCCCTCATCACGTTGACCCTAGCGCCACCTAGTGGGTCAACATACAAACTGAAAGCATGAAGAACATATTGAATGTGTACAACAACAAGTCCTTGCCGGGTCAATTCCAGAGCCGTGAATGTCGTTTTGACGGCTGTGGCGCTAGCGCTGTAGACTTCTAGCATATAGCTATCCTAGCTAGCGCCACGCTAGTAGCCAGCCGGAGAGGCGCTTCTGTCTTTTTAGACGCAGTTGACATTTCTCTAAGGTGTTCAAGGTTCTATTGTCAAGTTCTTTCTCTTAGTCTATCGCTGCGGGACATTGAGACAACACTGCCTCACATCCAAACATAAAGTCCATCTAAAATGTTAGCATCTACGAGCATCTTATGTTAGCAGTTACTGTTACGGTTTTCAGTTTCCGACGTCGGATCAGAGAGTTAAAGCCAAGACTAAAGTTTCCGCCACGATGGCTATTGTTCGTCTGGGATGGCTGAGAATCGCACAGTGAGCAGCAGCCTGAGCTGACAGATGAAACAAAAGAAGTTTAGCCCTGTGGAGGAAGCGTAGAAAACAGCACGACTGGGTGCAAAATATGGAATTCAAATCGTTGAATTACCTCAAGACTGAACATGCAGCTGCAAGCATGGACCCCCGAGCTAATGTTCAGGTTAGTGCTAAAATTATGTAAAATAAAACCACGCAAACTGCTTGTAATGAAGAAAAACTCAGAAACTTATTCATTTCCAAATCACGTCTTCTGTTTATTACTAAAAGGACGAAGCCCAGCGGAGTTCAGAAACACCAAAAACACCCAAAGAGCTCCGAGATCCACCGAGACGGAGAGGAAAGAGGAAATGCTTTTCACAGTCGGTGTGTCTGTGTCCGCGCAAACACTTTAAATAATACAAATAAACATTTTTCATCCAGCTCAGAGTGTCAGGCTGCTGATCTGATCCCAGCGGACTGTGTGTACAGCCGGGTTACACCTGGACAGGTGAGCACTTCATCACGGAGAAACACACATTCACTTTTACACCTACGGGATGTTCAACGGCCAAGTTGGATTGCTATTATGGTGACTTTCAAAATAAAAGTACCAAGTCCCAGGAGAATATAGACTGGGAGTCATGACACCACGAAGGAAACCTTGTTCTGGTCCATCTACTGAGCATGTGCAGAAGAATTATTTACGCTTCCGCCGTCTACTCAGGACTGAGCTGAGCGTTTTCAGAAAGCGTCGTTTATGATCGTCTACATGACGACATTTTAGAATAGTTCCATCTCTGGAGCCGCCCGCCAGTGTAGCGGTGGTTTGTGGTTTTACTTGAAGTCATTCCTGTGTGAACGGGGCTTCAGTGAATAGATCCTAACAAATGTAAATACAATCTTACTTACAGGGATATTAGATTAGTTATCATATTGCCCTGAGGTCCTCATAATGCATAGTCGTACACAATGTCCCTGTAAAACACATTGGCGCGCACACACACACACACACACACACACACACACACACACACACACACACACACACACACACACACACACACACACACACACACACACACACACACACACACACACACAGACACAGACACAGACACAGACACAGACACACACACACACACACCTCTCCCTGAAATAGAAAAATAAAAATCTTAAAAATCTTCTGAGCAAAGGAACAAGAGAAAATCACAAAACCAACAGACACATATCAAGCAGCGAACACAATCATTGTTCAATAAATAAAGTACAACCACCACAAAAACACAAACCCTTCTGCTGAGTCGTGTTGAAACCTGCCGAGTCATGACTCTGCTCAGCGGAGAGCTGTGAACGTCACAGAGCAGGAGCCCCAACAGGAAGTTAGAAACACAGTGCAACTTTTAGAAAAATAGATCTGGGCGTTGAGCTCTGCCCTTCGTTTAAAACCACTTTAGTAGTCCACGTTTGACCAGCGGATCGATCACTGCACACAGTCAGTGGACAATGAGAGGAGGAATCTCTCCCTTTTCAAACTCTTTTCTCAAAAACAAATTCACAAACAATACTAAAAAATCCGCTGTGGGTTGGGATGGCGCCACCTGCAGGCCAGACATGGAACAAACATACAGGGGAAGTTTAAACAAGTATATGAGCATGTTAAATGATTGAGGGTGTCTTAAAGATTAAAGTGAGCATTAAAATCCTTCCACACGACGCAGCTCGCAGGGTTTTACTGGTCGAGTCTCAAAAAAAAAAAAAAAAAAGTTGCTGGAACTTCCGTCTTTCTTCTTTCTTGACTCTCGGGTGTTTGGATGTCGGAGGAGCTGCTGACTGTTCTCCGGTCTGACCTCACTTTTCACACGCCGCTGTGCTCCTTGATCCAGTCGCGGTACCTGTTCACCCGGGTGTAGATGCCCGGTGTGTTCCTGCGGGCGCAGCCGTCGCCCCAGCTCACCACGCCGGCCTGGAAGACCCGCCCACTGGGGCCGGTGACGGACAGCGGGCCCCCGGAGTCGCCCTGAGGGAGGAGGGACATGACGTGAGCAAACATCCAGAGAATAGAGCATCTTCCTCCCACTGAGCGGAACCACAAACAGTTCCCCGCCTCATGTGACTGATCTGAGCTGTGATTGGTCGATACCTGACAGGCGTCCACGCCTCCCTTCAGCACCCCGGCGCACAGCATCCTGTCGGTGACGTCGTCGCTCATCAGACTCTTGCACACGGTGCTGTTGACGATGCGGACCTGCGCCTTCTGCAGGACGGCGGCCTGAACACCTGGTGGCAGTGTCGTCACAGAGGGTCGTGGTTACCATGGTGACGAGTCAAAAGGCTGAACTGAGCCAAACAACCACCTGACGCTGAAACGCAATCTCAAACTCTACGTTTACCTGTAATGGTAATGTTTTATCGTCTGTTTGTCGTGAAGCCGTCATCATAAGTTTGTGTAATGATCGATGCTTATTGTTGGCAGGTTATTTAGTTTATTTAGATATTTAATGCCGTTGCATTATTTGGACCATCGTCTGAGAACACTCCAGTGGCGGTTGGATGAGTCTCACCTCCCTCCCTGGTGTTGCCCCAGCCGGTGATCCAGGCCTCTTGGCCTGCTGGGAAGTCGTGGCTGGAGGAGGGCAGGCAGATGGGCCAGATGTTCTGGTTGAGCGACACGTCGGCGTCCAGCTCCATGAGGGCGATGTCGTTGTCGAAGGTTACCGGGTTGTAGTCGCCGTGAGCGACGATGCGCTTCACGCTCCTGGTCACCGTCCACTCGTTGATCTGCCCCTGCATGTGCAGCCCCAGCAGCACCTGCCACTGGTCGGCCTGCGAGTACCTGCAAGGCGCCACGCCGTTAAAGAAGCGTCTCTAGCCGGGTCGAGGAGGGGGGGGGGTGGGCGGAGCTCCTACCTGTCCTGCACGCAGTGGGCGGCAGTCATCACCCAGCCGGGACTCAGCACCGATGCGCCGCACACGTGGCCCAACCCCGGGACCTGCAGGCTCACCTGCCACGGCCACTCGCCCTCTCTGGAGTCCTGACCGCCCACGATCCGAGAGCTACGGTACGGCCTCATCCCACACTCTGACACACACACACACACACACACAGACTTAATGTCAGGGAAACATTGTGTGTGTGTGTGTGTGTGTGTGTGTGTGTGTGTGTGTTTGTGTGAGACGTACCACATTTGGCCTCGTCGGAGCCGTCCTCACAGTCCTGCTCTCCGTCACACTCTGGGTTCACCTTGCTGATGCAGTGTCCGTTGTTGCAGCGGAAGGTGAACTCTGAGCACTGCTGCAGTACCACAGCTGCGTGACAGGGGGCGCACCGTCAACATCCACCACAACATACTCAAGAACTCACACAAAAACCCCTGACTTAAGGCTGCAAGCGGCTTCGTTTCCAACCGTCAGGTCTGACAGAGTTCGGCTTCTTGATGAAGAACTTAGTTCATAGCTGCAGAGGTCACTGAGCCCCAAACTCACCTGATAGGTTCAGTTTGGACAAAAAAAGTTTGAATTTTTTACATTTTTCACACGTGGACTCGTCCGACCCGTCGGAGCAGTCGTCTTCTCCGTTACACATCAGCGCTAGCGCGACGCAGCGGCCGTTTCTGCAGGAGAACTCCTCTTCTTTACATTTCACTGCAGAAAAAAAAAAAAAGTTCGCCTTAGTGTGAGCATCTAATTTATTATTCATGCTGTATGTTTTTATTTCCGTAACTCAATTAGCACCTGGAATGCTAACGTGGACGTAGCAGCAGGCTGTATCTCAGCAATCTATAAACTTTCATTACTGTGGGGCTACACGCTAACATTAGCATATAGCAGGTTAGCACAGCTGATGTTGAGCGTGTGTGGTGGAATAGAATGTTTAGTCAGAACTGGACTGGATATATTTTTTGTTAATTGGGTATTATGAATGTTTTCAGACCCTTCAGCGGACTTTTTCACTCATTATGTTTGTAAGCTAACAGTAAACATCTAAAGAGGGTCGAAGGTGGAGTTTTCTGGTGAGACTTTTGAAAAGACTTTGGGAAAGGTGCGTCATGTCTGGATCGTATGTATTTTGTTCTGATGTAATCAATATAATTAGGTTAAACTAGTGACATTTTAATGTTTGTTGGTGCTGATTTCAGCCGTGTGCCGTTGTGTCGATGTCGACTGCAGTTGGACGCACCACAGTCGTCTTCATCGCTGTTGTCCCCGCAGTCGTCGAGGGTGTCGCACATCCAGAACTTGGGTTTACAGCGACCGTTTTTGCACTTCACCTGAGACTCCTTGCACTCTGAGCAGACACAGAGAGTTCAGGTCGGTCCCCGCCGAGGACAATCCCACTGACCTGAACGAGATGTTGAAATCAAAGCGATGGATCGACTCACGGCAGTTCTCCTCGTCGCTGTCGTCTCCACAGTCGCTGTATCCGTCACACTCCAGAGTGTTGTTGATACACAGGTTGTTTCTGCACTGAAACCTTCCGGGACACGCTGATCAACGACACCACAGAACACCGTCACCAGTGTGAAACTGCCGCCGGGCTTCACAAGCGTCACTTAGCTTACGGTTGTTGGGGACGAAGGCTTCGTACTCTGCGGCGAAGCCCTGGTCCACGTAGGACGTGTCGGAGTGGAACTCGACGGTCATGGTGTTGTACTGGCTGGCGATCACGGAGTTCTTTAAATTTCTGCCACACAGTCTGAAGACGGAGTCACAGAGAGACGGAGGCGTCAGAGGGTCATCGGAACAGGACATTTAGTTTAAGACGCTACACTTGACTTTAAAATTTGAACGGCTCCATTTTACTCATCTGTTCTCTTTTTAATCTGTAACTAAAAACCTGGAGCATAAACCAGTTCAAATAATTCTGAAAATTGTCTCGCTGAACAGCTGAAATGGATTAATGGTTTTCAGTTTGTAACGCAGCCAAATCTCATCCAGTTTGATCCTGTTTAATCGCCTCTTGACGTCACTCAGTTTTGGAAAAACCAATACGTTCTTCTTCTTCTTCATTTGGGTTCAACGGCAGTTGGCATCTGTGAAGTTGCACTACCGCCATCTGCTGGTTCCAGCTTGTCCATACCATTCCCACCACTCCAAAAAAAAGAAAGAAAAAAGAAAACAACCAATATATTGCCAACACAAGTAGCTCGTATGGTATAAAGATATTTGAGCTTAGAGAAGAACTAAGGGTAACGACAGAACAGCGAGCAGCGACTGTTAACGTCTCTGGTGTCAGATGGGAAATTCTTTTCACCGCCTTGACGTTTGCTTCGTCTCACGACACTTCCAAGAGGCCACACAGTCATCTGAGGCTCTCATTGGTGTATTTATGACCTGTTGGCCACGGGAAGGACCTCATTGGTCTTTGGTTGGATCTTGAAATAGATCTTGTTTGTCTCAAGCTGTATTTTCCGTTCGGACTTGAGGGTTGTTGGTCTTTAGTGGAATCATGTTGGTCCTGACTCTGCAGTTTCTTGGGTTTGACTCTTGAAATAGATCTGACTCGGCCTGACCTTTAGACACTGACTCCTCTTGGATCTCTTTCTAGATCTGGATCTTCCTCAGGTATATATCATAAGTGTTGAGTTGGTTGTTGTTTTGGCTTTGGTCTCTTTCTTGACTTGGATCTGTGAAGTCGTTAACAGGATCCTGTTTGTTCTGACTGCTCTTCACTTGGACCTTTTCACTCCAGATAGATCTGGTGTTTGGAGTTGGATCTTCTTGGTCTTTACTTTGGTCTTCTTGGTGTCCCGTGGAGCTCAGTGGCTCAGAGAAAGATCTTCTTTCTAAAGCTTCAACTTTAGCGACAACAAATACAACCGACTGACCTTTGACCGTTGACCTTGACGTAATCCTTGAGGCATTGTTCACTCTCATTCCCCACAAAGAACTTTTTGAACTGAACCTTCACAAACTTGTCTGGTGGCACCTGCAATAGAACCATGACATGGTTTCAGCTGTTAGTCATTTTACATCCTCGACACGCCTTAAATACCAAATCCACCCGTCAGAGAAACTGCAGGTGTGTTCAGGAGCAACAAACAGAAACCAAGCAGCCGTTTCTTATAAAGGATTATAAAGGATTAGACTGTGAGTTTCTGTGAGATCCTGCAATTTCAATTAAAACTGTTAGCAGTAAGAAGCTAATGCTAATGTAACAACCGGCGACAGCACAGTCACAAGACCTTAACATCAAAATCAGCTTTTATGTTTCACTTTAAAGGGCATCAGGCAGCTCTGCTCTGGCACATGGCACCACGAGAGGAAGTACTTGCTCCTCTTCCCAAGAAGGGCATGTGTGGGCGGAGCCAGTCCAGCTCACACAGACACAGCAGATTCTGAATGCAGTTCCTATGATCCAATATTCAAAGACAGGAAAATCAAGGAGGAGCTGAATTTGTGGCAATAAAGTTTAAATAGAATGTTTTTGGACTGCCGACTGAAAGTGTTGAAAAGCTTCATAATGTGACCCAACTGCCCACCTGCCACTGGCCCCGGACCATCTGGAAAAGAGGACTAGTTGAAACCAAATCAGCGTTAAACTACATCAGATCCAGTCCATATACTCGTCTAAAACCAGTTATGAGCTAAAGTGACTGGCCAGTCAAAACACCAGTCCAACAATCAGTGTGTAAGCAGAGTCAAGATGCTCTTCAAGCAGGGTCAGGGTTTTCTTCTCACCTGGATGCTCCACACACAGGAGGTCTGTGGCGGGTAGTTTGAGGGGAAGAACGGCGAGGAGAAGGAACCTTTGTCTGCAGTCAGAGTCCCTCCACACTCTGAAGAAACAAGAGACACGTCGGTTAATCTGCTTGTTTTTCAGCCTCAGTCCCGACAGTAAGTCTTGTCTTCTCACAACTGCGGTTGGAACCATGAAGGTCAGACCCCACCCCATCAAAACAACAATAAATTAACATAAACCAACAAATGTGTGACCGTCAGGTATTGAGCCGGACACCAAATGTCTGAATACTTTAAATAACCAAAGTAAGTTTCATTGTACACCGACGACACTGCCCTGTTCGCGTAACGTGACTTCAGTTCAAACAGAAGAACTTCTCTAATGACATGAAGCTCCACGTTGATGAACTGTGAGCGTGCCACTAGGACTTTATTTTGAAGGCGGTTGGTGTGTGAAAGGAGAACACGTCAGACGTGAGTCTTACTGAACTCCTCCAGAGGGATCTGAGAACATTTGGCTCTGAAACCAGGAAAGTCTTTCTCCTGGCTGGTGACCAGTGTGAGCAGCATCACGGTGCCGGAGGACAGGAAGGAGAGCGAGTGGTGGGGGTATCCACACTGTCTGTGGGGGGGGACAGAGATTTACACGGGTATTACTATAAAGTAATCAGTAACTAAATTGTCTGTGAGAGAGGCAGTTCTAAAATCATCAGGGTTGTAAAGTGTCTCACTCGGTGAGCGCCCGGTGCTCGATGGGGACCAGAGAGTCGTAGATCTTGATGAAGTCCTGCTGACAGTCGTCCTCCAGGATCAGCGTGTGGAAGTCCAGCCGGACCCTGTGACCCGGGTCGGCCCGGAGCCTCCACTGCAGGAACACGTTTGGAGGGTACGTGGAGTCCGGGAACCCTGGAGACTGGACATGGTCCTCCTTGCTGACGTGGACGTTAAAGAACTTCTTCTCTGGAAGCATTTTAGAAATAGACTGAAATATAAACCCGTCAGCTCCAATCTGCTGTCGAGACTGTCTAACAACTAAATACTTTGCTATAAACACTTCATGATCAATCCTGCATGATCGGTACATGTTTGACCAATAGGTGGCGCCACTGGAACACATGTGAGTGAATGATAAAGGAGGAAGATAAAGGAGATAGCCTGGAAGCTACAGGAAATAGCCTAAAAGCTAAAAGCATTAATTAGACTGGAAGCTACAGAAGTTTGTAAAAATGGAAAACTTGTTGTGTTTTCAGTGTCTGTTTACACGACAACGGTGCTCTGAGCCACTGGAAACAATTTTTTGGGGAAAAAAAAAAAAAAAAGCTCAGACATGTTCTTTGTTGCATGTGTGTGTAGTTCCATGACAAAAACAAACAACAGTGCCCACTAGTGGCTCAACATGCTAAATACATAAATGTGAAATGTTTCTGAAACGAAAACACTAAAGCGAAACGTTTTGACTAGAAATGTTGTGTAAACGTGGCCTGAAGCCGACAGGTCTGCATTATGAAGGCGTTTGTTTGTTTTTAAAGATAATCTCAATGTAACGCCTCCAGATTAAATCATTACATTTTCATAAACTGTCAGAGCCGTTCTCACCCAATATGGAGCTCCTGGTCAGGCGCGGGTCGATGGCTGTGAACAACAAACCAGGAATCAGACGTTTGTGTCTGATAACGTGAACCTCAGCTGGATCATTTTCTAACTACAGTTTTTAAAAAGGGTTGAAGCCTTTTTAAAAACTCATCACGGTTCCGGTGATGTTTGGCAGTTTGACCTCGTGAGATGACGCTGCTGACTTGCAGAGCGTCGGCCGGCTTCAGCAGCAGTCGGCCCTGCCGGCCCTGTTGGGCCTCGGCCGCCGGCTCCAGAGACTCGATGGCTTCGTCCAGAGACGCCTGCTGCGGGATCGGGACGTCGAACTCCGTCTGGTAGTACGCCACCAGGTCGTCGCCGTCACTGCTGCCCTGACTGCAACCAGAGACGGACAGGCGGGGCGGGGAGCAGAATGAAGGGTCACAGCGAGGAGGGGATGGACAGGGAGGAGGAGGAGGAGGAGGAGGAGGAGGAGGAGGAGAAGGAGCAGATTGTACCTGAAGGCCTGCACTGAGCAGCTCTCGTAGTATTTATTTAGCACCGAGTTTTTGGAGTAAATCAGTTTGAGCTGAAAGAAAGAAAAAGAAAGGAGGATTAGTTACCATGGTTACCTGAAGGCTAGGCAGTAGAAGTGACATTCCCGTCCTCCCATGATGCCACGGGGCAGCTCACCTGTCGGCCCACCAGAGCGGCCATGTTGGCGAACTCGGGGCTGACGGGGTCTTCGTAGGCGGGCTGGAAGCTCTGCTGACTGATCGCCATGGAGCCGATGTAAACTCTCTTCACCCGGAGGTCACTGCGTACTGAAGAAAACTTCATTTAAACACTGAGAACTTCTAGAAAACTTCATTTAAACACTGCGCACTGAAGAAAACTTCATTTAAACACTGAGAACTTCTAGAAAACTTCATTTAAACACTGCGCACTGAAGAAAACTTCATTTAAACACTGAGAACTTCTAGAAAACTTTATTTAAACACGGCGTACTAAACAAAACTTTATTTAAACACTGCGTACTGAAGAAAACTTCATTTAAACACTGAGAACTTCTAGAAAACTTTATTTAAACACTGCGTACTGAAGAAAACTTTATTTAAATGCCGCGTACTGAAGAAAACTTCATTTAAACACTGAGAACTTCTAGAAAACTTTATTTAAACACGGCGTACTAAACAAAACTTTATTTAAACACTGAGAACTTCTAGAAAACTTCATTTAAACACTGCGTACTGAAGAAAACTTTATTTAAATGCCGCGTACTGAAGAAAACTTCATTTAAACACTGAGAACTTCTAGAAAACTTTATTTAAACACGGCGTACTAAACAAAACTTTATTTAAACACTGCGTACTGAAGAAAACTTCATTTAAACGCTGAGAACTTCTAGAAAACTTTATTTAAACACTGCAAACTGAGGAAAAAACTTGATTTAAACACTGTGTACTGAAGTAAAACTATTTGAAAACTGCGTACTGAAAGAAAACTTTATTCAAACACCACATAATGAGCAAATAAATGTTTTTTACATGATGTCCCAAGGGAAAAACTTTATACAAACACTCTGTACTAAAGGAAAACTTTATCTAAACAACACACATGAAACAATATGTGTGTGTGTGTACACGTGTGTGTGTGTACACGTGTGTGTGTGTGTGTGTGTACGTACAGTGGTAGTGCCACACCAGCATGCCGGTGAGCAGCGCCAGCGCGGCGGCGGCCGCCAGCAGGCCGACGCCCACCCAGACCCTCCTCCTGAATCCGGGTTTCTTCTCCAGAGTCTTGAAGTCGGAAGCCGGGAGGAAGTGAAGCGCCACATCCAGGTCCAGGTCCTGGAAGCACAATAATACATAAATACACAAATACACAAACATCACATATAGAATTAAATCGAAGGAAATGACACTTCTGTCTGATTAACTTGACTTAAATCTGTTAATTTGACATGTTTGAAGTTGAATGAAAGTATATATCTCACACACAGTATACTTTACTAATGTTTAATACAAACAAAAAATATTGCATCAGTATCAGTAAAAATCATTCAACAACTCATTTTAACCAGTGTGGAACTAAACCAATCTATTTTAAAACAAGTCCAATCTGCACTGAAACTCTTTCAAATCTCTCATTTTTGGATAAATTAACAATTATTAGTGTAAAACAGGTAGAAATTACAAAACTAGTTAAATTGGTGCTAAAATTTAAATTCTAATGTGACGAGACCCAACGTCATTTTCTTTGAATATTTCTAAACCTCTTCCAAATTAGTTTGAAACCATTTTACATTTTACTGAAACCCTTGAATTTCAAGCAGACGGAGTGTAAATCATTTAACATTCAGTTAAAATTGTGTAAATTATTCTTAAACGATTACTAAACAATCCAATTCATATAGATTACCTGCAAACTGGTTCGTCTGAAACGATTTTAATTCAGTTTAAAAACCACATAAATTTCACTCAAAATGTATTAAAAATATTTAAATTTAGTGTATCTGATCTAAACTCAGTGAATTATTTACATCTCCTGAAAACATATTAATTTGATTAGAATACTTTTAAAACACGGCTAAAGGATCTTGAAACTATAATAAATGAGTCAATACATGAGCGCGGAGTGTTTCTAATTATTAATGTTGAATTAAATGAATAAATAAATACACTAAAATTAAATGAAATGAATAATGACTCTGGATTTGTTTAAAAACTATAACTAATTGGTAATAATGGAAAACTGGAGTAGGAAACGTCGCCCCCTCTGGTCTAATGATGAACTGCAGCAGCTTGTGTTTTAGTCTTACTGAACAGTTTCACAGTTCCAGACGTTCCGATGTCGTGACGCAGTGTGTGTGTGTGTGTGTGTGTGTGTGTGTGTGTGTGTGTGTGTGTGTGTGTGTGTGTGTGTGTGTGTGTGTGTGTGTGTGTGTGTGTGTGTTTTGCGTGCGAGTCGACGTCAGAGGGTGAACGAGGACGAGGAGCGGCAGGGCGCGACACGCCGACACGCCCTCAGCGGCCGTCTTGACATATAAACACGTCCATGTGCAGGTTTGCTCTGAGGAAGGTCCAGCAGGTTCTGCAGAAAGTCTCCCAGTCTGGTTCTGCAGGTTCCTTCCTGTTTCCTTTCCACCGTCGCTTCTGTTTGCTGAAGTGGAATTGTCGGTTTTGCTCTTTAAATAAACTTCTGCATCGTTCCGGGTGTTCTTTTACACGATAACAGAACTTTTTTATAAAACAGCTCCCAAGGTGGAACTTTTCGAAAACCGGCGTCACGCGGACGGACAAAAACTATTTTTGAAACCGTTGAAGCTCAGTCCAGAGTAGATGGCGGAAACGCTGCTGCTGTCCATACGCACCACGGCCATAGTAACTAGTTGTTCTGCACATGCTCAGTAGATGGATAATAACAATATATTCTCCAGGGACTTGGTACTTTTATTTTGACAGTCACAGTAATAAAAAAAAACAACAACTTGGTCATCTGTACACTAGAACGTCTGTGTTCTCTCATTGTTAACGTTTAGAGCTCATTGTTCTCTGCTGCATGTGTGTGTGGTTTCATTACAAAAACTAACAACAGCACCCACTGGTGGCCCGACATGAAAACTACATCGTTTTTAGCGTTTCAGTGGAAATGAACATCGATAATGAAAACACAAACAATTTTGTGTTTTCACTTGAAACATCGTCCTGAGTAACAACAACAACAACAACAACAACAACAACAACAACAACAACAACAACAACAACCAACCAAATCTGAATATTTAAAGTTACAGTTTTGTTTTCCAAACTGAAATTATTGATCAAACTTCATTGATGATATAATTAATTATATATATATATACATATCGAGATTATATCCGGCAGCACCGAATTGTGCGGCAGTGACGTCACGGAGTCACGGGCAGGTAACTCACCTGTCTGGGACTGAACTTGTGTCCCGAGTCCATAAAGTCCATGTCGGTACCGTCCAGGCTGCCTCGGATCCCCGGGGTCAAAGAGTCGGTGGTTTCCCCGCTGGTGACCGTCCGGTTTACCGGAGAGTCTCTTCCGCCGTCATGGCAGCGGCAGGTGACGTCAGACTCACCGGGAGACTCGAACCCAACAAAAAAAACAAAAGCTTCTGATAGTAACGTCCTCGTGTGTGTAACGTCTTGGTGGGAGTAACGATTAACGGCGTGTGTGGTTGTCCCCGGTCACTCACGGAGCGGGTTTCTACACCGGAAGACGCGCGGAAGCAGTGAGAGCGGATACCTGGGCAGCTCCCGTCAGCCACCGCGGCGACCTCAGGTGCGCGGCTCGGCTCCGTGGTGCGTTCACGGGCCGCAGTCCGACGCTGAGTCGCCGGAGAGAAAAAGTAGGAATTTGTAGTCTCGTGTGAGTGAGTGAAGGAGCAGTAATGAGCAGAGACAGCCAGCAGAGGGCGACGTTCCACCTCTACTAAAAACAAAACAATTCAGGTGATCTGGGTGTTTAACAGGCTCGTTACGTAATAACGACCTGGATTGTTATAAAATATTACCTAATAAAACCCAAAATGTAATAACTGATCAATAATTTTAAAACATTTAACAAGAATTTAAATGTGATCTCAATATGTTTAATGTTATATCCATTATTTTGTACTGATGATGGGAGAAATATATTACAGATTATAGAGAACAGAAGACTATAAAGTACTTGGGCACCAGCAATCATACATAAATACCACAAATTGTATGTAGATATACGTATAAACAAATAGTCTAAACTTTTATAACTCAGCGTTATTCAATGATGTATGATTTAATGAAATTATTACAACATTAGAGGAAAACTATTCTGCCTGTCTCATAATGTAATATTGAAAGTTTTTACGTTTTGGGCGCCACAAGAATTACATTATTTACCAGTTATTACATTTTTGGGTTTTACTATATCATACTTCATAAAACATTTGGGTCTTTGTTACATATCGGACTTTAACGGTGTTTCAACTGAATATTTCCAGCGATGCTTCACATACTGCAGCCAAAAACCGGCTGAACACTTTTTACTCTCTTTAAAACGGAAAGTTTTCTTTGATACGATGCCCTAATTTGTGAAAAACAATTAATAAATAGGGTTTTCTCTCATACGTTATGTTTGATGTAGGTGTTTCTACGTCACTCTGTCCACATCTTCCTGCTTTGAATTGATGTTTCCGTGATGAAGGCGAGTAAAAGACGAACGACAGCAGATTCTGGTTTCTGTTCTTTATTAGTGGAATGGAATAATACACGTCTGTGCTTTATGCTGTTTTCTCCTTCGTTCGCTCCTCAAACGCTCCGAGACTGAACCCCCCCCCCCCCCCCCCCCCCCGCGACCCCCCCCCCCCCCCGACCTCTGAAGTGCCGATCGTGTTCATCACCGGGGCGTCACTTCCTGTCTGTGACCTCGAGCCGAGGTCGTGTGCTTCGTCAGATTTCCTTGTGTTTTAACGGACCGAAGTCGTGACGACTGAGCAGCACTTCAGAGTCTCTCCTAATACAATAATAAAAAAATAAATAAAAAAAAAAACAGGTCTTAAAACTAAAATTTAGAGGACAGCGGTTTGGTGTGTAAAAGCAGATTCACGCCTCCATGAAGTCGTTTTTAACCGACGAACAAACCAAACGACGCTGGAATCATCTGGAAGCTTCTCGGGAGAAACTTTGGACCAAACATGGTGGAAGTTAAAGACTTAAGTTAGAAGTTAAAGACATTTAATCCTGAAGATTTTCACCTGTTAACATAAACAATGAAAAAACTAAGAAAAGTTTGTAGGATTCGCCTCTATGCAGACGACTCCACGTTCTAAAGACACACGCTGAAAACTTCCCACACTTATTCGACACGTCGAGATCAAACATACAAAATATCTCAACATGTCTAGTGAAGAAAACCAAAGAAAGTTTTCTGATATAAAGTTTGTTTGATTATTTTTTTTGATTCATATGAACTTTAATAAATATGTTTAGTTGAGAAACACCAAACAATGATAAAAGTTAAATAAATGTTCTAAACATAGTAAAATATATATCTTACACATTTGACAAAATATGAAGCAAATAAAAGATATTTAGTGTGGAAACTTTATGAAAGTAAAACTGTGTCGTCGGCAAACAAATCCAATGTTTATACGTGACTCAGCGCAGCGCCGATGAACTTTGACTCTCAGTTTAGACGTCATCTACCGGTGAGCAACGACCCCTGAGGAGTGACACCGGCAGACATCGAGACATTTAAAGGGAAACGTTTTTTTGAAAGCGAGTCGGTGGAACCGGTTTGACACGTCGGAGGGAAGAAAAGCTGCCAGATGACGAGACGACGACGCAACGTGTCGTCCAGCAGCGATCGACGATTCAGCGTGAAGCTGCTTTTTAAATCTGAAACTCTGAACGGAGAGGAAGCAGAGATGATATGAATGACCGAAGGATCAATCCTCCGAAACTGTGACATCATCACCCCCCCGCCAAAATAAAAGTAAAAACACTGAAATCTGTTGAAAAAAAACAAAAAAAAAAACGACGTGAACTCAAACATTAAGAACATGAAACAGACATTTACACGTATAGTGACAATAATCATCATCGTCATGGAAACAGCAAGTCGGTCGTCGACTCCCGGCCGTAACCCGTCGATCTGTCGCCGTGGAAACAATCGTCTTCATTGTCGTTTCAGCAAAATAACGCAAAAGTTTCAGTTACTGAATGAATGAATGTTTCTCTTTGTGCTGTGCGACTTCATGGAAACGGCAAAAAAAAAACGACATAAAACAGAACCTGAAGAAAACCGTTGTTAAAAAAGTTTCTGTTGCTGTTAAAGTAACATCCCAACTTTTTTTTTTTTAAGTAAAAATTGTACGTTTGATGCTACATTCCAACAAAAACAAAGAAAAAACTGAATTATTCAGGTAAAAATGATGAGCGCAGAAGTGACTGACGTGTTCGTGAGCGTCGCCATGGCAACCGCGGGGAATTTCTTGTTTGTTTGTTTGTTTGTTTGTGTGCCTGAAATCAAGCAGCAGCTGCCCGCCGGTTGTTTTCTGGGATCAGAGGTCCAGGAAGTCGTTGACTGTTCTTCTCCGACAACAATCAAGATTCTCTCTCAGGCTTTTCCGGAACGATCCAGAGTTGAAACGTCAAACAGCTTCAACTACTGTCTTCCATCGTCACGCTTCATGTCGGCTCGGCCTGAAGAGGACGCTAAAGACGTCGGCTGAGAGTCGCAGCTTCAGAAACGAAGAGGAAAATATTAAGAAGAAAAAATAAATACATTTAAAAAAAAAACCTGTTCAGTTCAGTTCAGTTCAGTTCAGTTCAGTTCAGTTCAGTTCAGTTCAGTTCAGTTCAGTTCAGCCTCGTCTGGATCCACTGCAGGAGAAAACAGGTAAAATACCTATAACGGTATCCATGCATATTTGTGACTGACGCACACACACACACACACACACACACACACACACACACACACACACACACACACACACACACACACACACACACACACACACACACACACACACACACACACACACACACACACACACACACACGCGCGTGCGCGCGCACACACACACACACACACACACACACACTCTGGCCAGGAAAACATGCCTCAATGATCTGGAGTTTGATATAATCGTTAAATTCTCAGTGGTGCAAACACTCAGGGGAGGAAGAGGAGGAGGAGGAGGAGTTTGATGAGAAGGAGGTGGAGTTTCAGGAGGAGGAGGAGGAGGAGGAGTTCAAAAAAGAGGAGAAAGAGGAGGAGTTGTAGGAAGCAGCAGACAAAAAAGAGGTGTGGTCATGCAGAACATCTGAGGAGGACTCCTCCCCCTCCTCCTCTCTGATTGGTGGAGGCCTCCTCTTCCTCCTCTGATTGGTGGAGGCCTCCTCCTCCTCCTCCTCTCTGATTGGTGGAGGTCTCCTGGGGTCAGTAGTGCTACTTCTACTGTACGAGGCTCATGCAGGAAGTGGCGTCGTCAGGAAGCCGCCGCCCACTTCCAGCTCGCTGTTTTTTTCTTTGTTTTCCCTTTTTTTTTTGTTTTGGTCGGAGAATTTGTTTGGAAGATGCAGGTGAAAGTTTATGATACAAAATATTTTACAGTATGTACGCCTCGTCTCCTGCTTCCTGTCACACGCACACCGGCTGCTGATTGGTCGGAGGAAACGCTTCGTCAGAACGCTCGCCGCCGGCTGTCGCCAGCTTCTGGAAACGGTTTTACGGTGTATAAACCCCATTTTTAACTGAATTCCTGATTTATAAAACATCAAATAAAGCCACATGTTTCATGAAAATCGTTTGACCTCGATCATACAAACAAATAAACAACATAAGTTATATGATGGAAATGGAGGATTAAACGATGTAAAATATATTTCAGAGGTTTTACATAGTTAATAATTAGATATTAAAAAAAGGTATTAAATGCATTTTAATCCATTTTCATTTATTTATTTGGCCATAATAGATATTTTATGATTTATCACGTCACTGCTCAGATTCAACAGATAACTTTCGCTTTGTGAAACGTCTGTAAAATATAATTTTAGTGAATTTAATGTGATTAAGCAGTTCAAGCTGCACTTTGAAGTGATTTTGTGCAACAAAAGTCAGTGTTTTTGAGTTTCACCACAATTAAATGTGATGCTTTTGACCAAAATCCATTAAAAGCAGAAAGTTTGTTCCTGAAACCTTGTGAGAATCTTAATTTGATTAACTGTCACATTTAATAGAAACATGTTCATCTCGCTGGCGTTTCATTAAAACACGTTAAAAGCACATTTATCTTATTAGGTTTGACCTTGTTACTGTTGAATCCCCTGAAAGTCAGCGAGTAAAAAGCAGTTTGAAGAAGTTTGTTGACACTCTTACAGGTAAAAGCTTCATTATCAGCTCATCACAGAAAAGCAGAGTTTAATGCAGTTTTGTGAAGTGCAGCACAATGGCTTCAATCATCAATAACCTTTGGGGAACCTTACCCCCTACACCCGCCACCCTCCTTCTCGCACTATATTCTGCTCTTTTTAATTGCTGCACTGTCACTGGAGTTGTTTTTAATCTCACTGTACCTAGTACAATAAAAGGCATTCTATTCTCATTCTATTCTATTGGAAATAAAGGGTAAAAGTCTGTGTTTTCATTGGATTTCTTTTGTTGTTGTTTTTACATAACTGAGTTTTCTCCTCTATTCGAATGAAAAGAAAAGGCATGAAATTACTGAAACACCAAATGAATCAGTGGAATTGACAAGATGTTTTTACAGTGTGTAATAAATCATGTTCAACCAATTCAGATGCTATAAAAAAACATAACGCAAATGAGTTTTTTAACATGAAAAAAAATCCTTTTATAATGATTCTATACGGCGATAAGCTGCTTTTTAAGTGGATTCCAACAGAGTACTAATGAATGAATTATGGTGGTGTTTCCGTTATACTGCTGGGGGTTAATACACTGTAAAAAGCTGTTTTCACAGGTTGTCGGTGCAGATAGGATTAAAAAAAGAAAAGAAACAAAGCTCTGTGTCGTCTCCTGATCCTCAGTGAGCTCCTGACCTCTCACATCGAATCAGCCAGCGCAGAGATTCCCACAATCCTTTGCACCTTGATCCTGAAGTCTGATCCAACTGAACTTTACAGTGAAGACAAACGCCAGCGGACATTTTCCTCGGCGTTCGGACGCTCCACGCAGCTTTTCACACCTGCTCTGGATTCTTCATTGTGGTTTTCCTTAAAGTTCAAAAATATATGTAATTATCCTCCTGTACATTGGGTGGCGGTAGTGAGTCACTACTTGGTTTTCAGCCTCGCTCTTTAGAATTTAAATTTTTTATTTTTAGTCAATAGCCAAGTAGCAACAGCTAGCATGCTAACTTCATTAGATGAGTTTTTATCGTTATACTTTTAGATTAAAAGTCAGTACCGTAATTTCTGGACTATAAGACGCGCTTTGAACCATGCGGCTTAAACAATGACGCGGCTAATTTATGGATTTTTACGTGATGCGTTCAAGTGCATCACGTAACTCCAACCTTGCTCCCCCCCCCCCCTTTTTTTTTTTTATTTGGTGGGCGGGGGGGGGGCTTATATTCAGGTGCGCTAAATAGTCCAGAAATGATATATAAACATATTGCAACATTAAGGTGTGAACAAACCACTGGTCAAGGTGAGAGACAAGCTTTGTTGAAATAAAAATAAAAATCAAACAATAACCTTGCGTGACGACCGCGACAACGACGAACTTTCTGGCATCGGCGTTTCCTCCGTCCGGTCAAATCTCTAGCGGAGCAGTCGTCAGGTTCTCACGCGACACACGAGTTTCTTTACATTTAGTTCCCTGCAATACGGACGATTCCACGCACACGTCATTATTACTGTTAGTGAGATTATTCGCTTCCTTTGTTTGATGCTAGTTTTCCTGCTCGTTGGTATGTTGCATATTTAGAGAAGTAAAAGGCTCTCGATCCGCTGACCGCTGCGTCCTCGCCCTCCCTGCACCGGACCGGACCGGGTCCGACTCCAGTCTGGCCTCCGAGACCAAAACCGACGGAGTCCAACTGACCAGAGTTCAAGCGTCCGGTCAGATTCCATGCAAACATCAGTCTGTTGGCGTCCGATCAGAGTCCGTCCAGGAACAGACCGGACAGAGTCTGGCCGGTCGGAGTCCGGCCCGAGTCCAGCCCGGCCTCCGTCGGCTCAGCTCACCCAGGTCCAGCCTCTCGGTCCCGGTGCAGCTCCACAGACGTGGGTCCATCAGATCCAGTTGGGCTTCAGTTTGTTGTGATTGATGAGTCTGAGCAGCAGAAGCCGGTCCGAGGAGACAGAGCAGGACTCGCGCCGTCTCCCAGCTACGTCACATAAACAAAGTTCACAGTCGGACTGAAGATCTGACAGTTTTTCCAGGTTCAATCCTTCACATTCCGAGTCAGTCCAACCCCAAGGAAACCTTTTCCAGTTTCAGAAACATCGTCTCATAGAATCTAGTCTCACTCCTGACCAACATCCAATCAGAACCGAGCAGCCATGGCGTCCTGAGGTGTGATTGGTTTTGTCCAACGGATCATCTCTGTCTTCTTCCGAGAACCATTCCGAACGTCGAGAATCCCAAACCAATCTATGACTTAGTTTCTCTGTCAGAAGAGTCCGACCTTCTTCTGAGGCTTCGTCTTAACGGAGAGAACCGCGTCGTGGGCGGGGTCTTTTTCATCCGGGTCCCAGTGAGCCCGCCTACAGTTTGTGCGATGAGGTCCAAATGGTCAGAGCTGTGCCCAGGGGGGTGGAGCAAGGGGGGGGGGGGGGGGGGGTTTAAGATACATGAAGGGTTAATTCGAGGATTCAGGAAAGTCTACAGCGTCCAGTGCACCTGAAACGTCAGCTAGCAGCGCCCCCCCCCGGTTGAGGAGGAGAAGCTCAGGGCAGCAAAGGGGGTGGGGTTGGGGGGTGGGGGGGGTGACAGGAAGGAGAAGCAGCAAAGGGGGCGGGGTCAGGAGAGACCGTCGGAGGTTATAAGGAGGAGATTTTGACGGTCTCGTGCGTGTAGGCCGTGGCCCGGGTGTTGCGCAGGATGCCGGGGATCGGGGCGGGCGACGGCGGGAGGCTCTCATCCGGCGTGTTGGCGGGCGGCGTGGGGATGCTGATGATGGCCGCCGTGAAGTCCTGCTCGCCACAGTTCAGCTTCAGATCGCACGCCTGCGCGTTGAGACTGGAACGACTGAGGAGGAAGAGGCACACAGGTCGTCCAAGACGATCGTTGACGAAGCAGAGGGAATTAAAACCTAGTTTAGCTGAAAGCTAAGTGTGTAAAACGGCGTGTAAAGTGTGTAAAGTGTGTAGAGTGTGTGAAGTGTGTAAAGTGTGTAAAGTATGTAAAGTGTGTGAAGTGTGTAAAGTGTGTGAAGTGTGTAAAGTGTGTAAAACGGCGTGTAACGTGTGTAAAACGGCGTGTAACGTGTGTAAAGTGTGTAAAGTGTGTGAAGTGTGTAAAACGGCGTGTAAAGTGTGTAAAGTGTGTAAAACGGCGTGTAAAGTGTGTGAAGTGTGTAAAGTGTGTAAAACGGCGTGTAAAGTGTGTAAAGTGTGTGAAGTGTGTAAAGTGTGTAAAACGGCGTGTAAAGTGTGTAAAGTGTGTAAAGTGTGTAGAGTGTGTAGAGTGTGTAAAGTGTGTAGAGTGTGTAGAGTGTGTAAAGTGTGTGAAGTGTGTAAAGTGTGTAGAGTGTGTAAAGCAGTGTGTTTTTACGTTTGCGGCGGGATGATGGTGGTCTTGATGTGCAGCGTGTCCAGCTCCTGAACGCTGCCGCGGCTCACGGACACGGTGGAGTTGGCGAGGCGCATGGCAGCTCTCCGGCGGGCGCGGCGCGGGCAGCAGCCGGTGGAGTTGTTCTGCGCCCCCTGCTGGCTGGACAGGGAGGTGCTGCGGCTCGTCCTGAAGCCCACGGACTCCGTCATGCAGAGCTCGCTGTACGTCATCTCGTCTGTGAACTCGTGGTTCTGTCGAGGAAACAACAGCTGAGTTCATGTCTCTGATGTCTTGGTTAATGTTTCTGCTGCTCTCGTGTTGTGGTTGTTTAGTTTTCTGTCTGTTTATTTATGTCTTGTCGTGTCACATTGTGTCATGTCATGGTGTCGTGTCGTGTCATGTTGTGTCATGTCATGGTGTCGTGTCGTGTCATGTCATGTTGTCGTGTCATGTCATATTGTGTCATGTTGTCGCTGGTCACGTTGTGTCATGTCATATTGTGTCATGTCGTGTCGTGTCTTGTAATGTCATGTTATGCTGTGTCATGTCGTGTCATGTTATGGTAGTCATGTCATGTCGTGTCATGTCGTGGTAGTCGTGTCGTGTCTTGTAATGTCATGTTGTGCTGTGTCATGTCGTGTCATATTGTGTCATGTTGTGTCGTGTCTTGTCATGTCGTGCTGTGTCATGTCGTGTCATGTTATGGTAGTTATGTCATGTCGTTTCTTGTCATGTCACGTCGTGTCACGTCAGGGTAGTCATGTCCTGTCGTGCATTACCG